>NW_011494889.1:5010815-5018027 GCF_000754665.1 Bison bison bison | reverse complement strand
ACTGAACCATCCTCCTCCTTCACATCCTCTTCCTCTAAGAAAGTGAAGTATCACAGATTTACTTGTTATATATTACTGGTGAAATAGTTTTCTTTTTATCACTAAGAAGGCTTTTGTTTTGCCTTGAAACTAATTTTGTATTGTAAAATACAAGTATACCAGGCTTTGGTAGGCATATCCCTCTGAATTTTTGCATCTTGTTTTTATGCTTTTCATTTTGAGCCTCTCTTTAGTATATGGCAGTTAGTTCTACTTGCTGATCCAGGAAAAAAAATCTATGATGGTCATTAGTGATTATTTTTGTGCTTTAATTACTTGTTTCAAGAAATGTGTTGATTTTTACAATATGATTTTGGATTTATCAAAAGCAGTCAAGTGAGTAAGTGTAAGTTTTGAAACGGATTCTGAAGACAGAAGTGCCTAGATAACATAACAGTGTATAAATACATTTTAAAGTAATTTCATATTGTTTTAGTAGTACCATCTGAGAATTATTTGAAGAAACTTCAGCCAGAAGAATGCAAAATATGGCTAGCCATTTTCTTGCAAGTTGGTGGCTGATTTCATTGTAAAATAGAACATGCTGGGTTTTGGCTCAGTTGGTCTCACTTCTGCTTTGTGGTATCTGAAACCAGTACAGAGTTCTGATAGGTGTTAAGTGAACTTTGTGGAACATCATGAAATATTGATATATCTTACTCCATTATATAAAGTAGGAACCATTATGTTATCAACAAATATGACTATTGTGTGTATATAAAAAGTACAATATCATCATATACTTATTAAAAAGAAAAGTCTGTCAAACTATTTGATTACTCATTAGCATCTAATGTAAATAATTATATGGTATTTTAAAATAGATAAATTTTCCCATTACCTTGCTGTTTTCCCGCTATTTCTCATTATTTAATTTTAGCAGTAGAAATACTTTGGTTAATCTTAGATATATATTCAGTAACCGTAACACCAAGCACAATCTGTGGTACATAGTGATTATTCAGTTGTTAGCTGATTAAGGGATTAATAAAAACTGTAGAAGAAATTCATTAGGTAAATGTTAGGGCTTTCCTGCAGCTCAGCTGGTAAAGAATCTGCCTGCAATGCAGGAGATCCTGGCTCGATTCCTGGGTCAGGAATATCCCCTGGAGAAGGAATAGGCTATTCACTCCAGTATTCCTGGGCTTCCCTGATGATTCAGACAGTGAAGAATACCCCTGCATTGCAGGAGACCTGGGTTCCATCCCTGGGTTGGGAAGATCCCCTGGAGAAGGGAAAGGCTACCCACTCCAGTGTTCCTGCCTGGAGAATCCCATGAACAGAGGAGCCTGGCAGACTACATACAGTCCACAGGATTGCAGAGAGTGGCACGACTGAGCCACTTTCACTTTTAAGCATAAATAAGCCTTTATTCATAGTGCTAGGGCATGAGACGCTTTCAAGGAATATACTGCTTGTTATGGAATGAGGATGTGTTCCCTCCACCCCCAGTTCATATGATGAAGCTCTTAGTCCCCAGTATGTCTTTAGGAAGTAATTAGGTTAGATGATGTCATTAAGATAGGGTCCTCATGATGGGATTAGTGAAAGAAGGTAGCAGAGTGTGCTCCCCTCTCCCCCAGCCTGTGAGCACACCAAGGAAAGGCCGTGTGAGGACACAGCTGGAGGGCAGCCATCTGCATGCCAGAAAAATAGTCCTAATTGCAAGCCGAACCCTGCTGGACGTTGATCTTGGACTTCCCAACCTCTTGCACTATGAGAAAATAAATTTCCTTTGTTGAAGCCACCCAATTTATGGTATTTATCATGGCAGCCCAAGCTGACTTAGACATTGCCTCAGGAAGGAAAGGGAGTTTTTATAGAGTTTAGCAAGTGAGGTCATGTGGAGGGAATATAGGAAGAGCTACCTCGTTTAATTGTGCTTTGCTTTATTATACGTCAATACACTATGCTTTTTGTAGATTGAAGGTTTATGGCAACCTTGCATTGGAAGATGATTGTTATCATTCTTAAGTAATAAAGCATTTTTAAATTCAAGTATGTACATTATTTTTTTAAGACATAATACTAGACTACAGCATAATGCTAGACTCACTAGACTACAGTATAGTGCAAACATAATTTTATATGCACTGGGAAACCAAAAACTTCATGTGACTTGCTTTATTGCTGATAAGCTTGATTGCAGTGGTCTGGAACCTAACCTGCAATATTTCTGAGGTGTACCTGTAGTGTCAAAGGCTGTTCTCAGAAGAGAAAGCAGTTATTCTGCAGTTTAGGAGCTGGCGATTGGCCAGTTGGGATTTCAACCAGAGGAGTGGAGGCAAAGATCATGGGCAAAAGGGAATGTGAGAAATGACTGAGCTGGGAGGGACAAGGTCATAGGAGGTCCACTGATGAAAGAAAATCGTATACCATTGACTGTTACACAGTTTTAGGTTCTTCTCCTTAGTGATATATTGTTTAAGTATTATGTAAATATGTGTTAAAATGATTATGTTAGTATATAACACAAAAATAAGGAGCATAAAATAATAAGCCCATAAATTTTCTCAAGGTAATTTTCAGGGTTGGGCCTTAAAAAAAAAAGCTTTTTATTTTGACACCATTTTAGATTCACAGGAAACTGCACTCAGTTCAAAAAGATCTCATGTACCTTTTACTCATTTTCCCCCTTTGTTCCATCTTACCCCGTGCTTAATAAGAGGCTTCCCAGGTATTGCTGGTGGTAAAGAACCCACCTGCCAGTGCAGGAGACACAAGAGGCATGCTTTTGATCCCTGGGTCTAGATCCCCTGGAGGAGGGCATGGCAACTCACTCCAGTATTCTTGCCTGGAGAATCCCCATGGATAGAGGAGCCTAGCAGGCTGTGGTCTGCAGGATCTTGAAGAGTCAGACATGACTGAAGCAACTTAGCATGCACACGCATATCGTGCTTATTGGGACTTTTCTTTCAGTGATACCGTGGGTAGTAATTTAATCCACATTTTATCATCCCTGGACTCCCTGTTCTTTTCTTCTTTTTCCCATAGTCTCTTTCCTATGTCTTGCTTCCACGTGCATATTAGAGTTTGGTCTGCTGGATTTGAATTTTTTTTTTTTAATTTTATTTTTAAGTTTACAAATTGTATTAGTTTTGCCAAATTTCAAAATGAATCTGCCACAGGTATACATGTGTTCCCCATTCTGAACCTTCCTCCCTCCTCCCTCCCCATACCATCCCTCTGGGTCGTCCCAGTGCACTAGCCCCAAGCATCCAGTATCATGCATCGAACCTGGACTGGCAACTCGTTTCATACATGATATTATACATGTTTCAATGCCATTGGATTTGAATATTTATTTCTGTAATTAGAAACGATTTTAACTTCATGGTAGACTTTCTTTGAGTTACACTATAGGTGTGAGTTGTCAGTTTCACTTGTTTCCTCTTGTTAATTGTATCTAGATGGTTTCTTGAAGGATACGGATCAATAAAAAGATTAGAATTTGGGCAGCCACTGTTGGGAAAGATAAGTTTGAGAACAGTTATCGACAGAATGTTATGAATAACTTTTTTCAGTTGTAAGCTTCAAATTAATATTCCTATTAAAAATTCAAATGTATGACTAACAAAGAGGCAGTTTGTGACATAATTTTACCAGTGTTGGTTTCCTTTTCTTTATTACTGATGTAATATGTATTTGACAAAATTATGATACAATTTTAATAAACATTTTAGTTGTAATGTTTTAATACAGCATGCTAATTTTTTTGTATATTGGTGTATAAAGAGGAGGAGTAGGAAGACCAGGAAATAAAAGCATTCATATGTGAGAGCCTACATCCCCAACCTGTATAAGTGATGAAAAGGAACCAGATGGGAGACACTGACATGATGTTGATGAAAGGAGAGACATGTGTCCTAAATGAGTAGTTAGTTCTCAGTAATCAATCCCTGTGCAATAATCCAATTGTGGTTTCTGGACTGGGGCTGAAGTACACATAGGTGCAACCTCTCTAGTTGATTTTGTTGTCCATCCAGGGTTGAAAATTGCTGCGTTGAAGGTTAACTAATGTTATTATATCCACATTTTACTATTATAGGAATAATATTTATAATAATCATGCTCTAGTACTGATAACCTAGTGAAATGTTAAAATAAGAGTGACCTATAGAATATTTCCCTTTAATATGGTCATTGTTTTGGGATGCTTTTTTATTCTTATAAAGAAGAATAATATAGAATAATTGTTAATTATATATATAACAGTTATATAAGTAATTGTTATACATAAAATATATCATTATAAATATTAATTTTGACTTAGAATTTTAAATAATATTGTTCTTTTTAAGTTAAATGTTTCAAGTCAAGTGTTCTTTTTAAGGCAAATAATACTTTTCCTTGGAGATAAAGAAAATTACAGATTACAGAAGCTTTAATTAATGATAAATGGTATGACTCATATTCAAATTAAGAAGAAATTTCTTATAAATGGAGTCATTCATCACATATTTTTTTTTGGTCTGATGTCCTTTGATCAGCATAAGGTTTTTGAGATTCATCCGATTTGATCTTTCCTTCTTGCTGAGTAGCCTTCCACTGACAGTTTATTTTTCTGACAGTTTATTCACCTACCTGCTGATGGTCATTTGAGTTTTTTCCAGTTTTGAACTGTTAATGTATATAGCTGCTATGAACAGTCTTTTACTTCACCTGGTTTTATGGAAGAGTGGTCCTTTACTTTTAATTGAATCCTGTTTAAACTGTTTTAGAAAATTTGAAAATTTTAAAGGCCATTTACCTTACTTTATGAAAATAGTAAAACCTTAACAACAAAACTTGACAAGGATAGTACAAGAAGAAAATGTTACATGAAACAATGTCACTTATGAATATAAAGGTAAGGTTTTAATAAAAATTGAATTCAGTAACATATATATTATATATTTTCAATGCTAGGATAAACTTAATATCTCTGAAAGTTTTTAATCACTTCTGAAATTATAGTAGTCAGTATGTTCTTTTAGTGGCATATGATTTACTAGTGTATCTTTATGATAGAATTCTAGACTCAGTGACTGGTGGCACATTAAAAACAAAAGTGTGACCATGTAGGTTTTATCCCAGGATGCAAGGAAGTTTCAACATTAAAAAATCTATTTGAGCGGAGGGAGGCTCATGAGTGAGGAGACATAACTGTAATTATGGCTTATTTGTGTTGTCATACAGCAGAAATCAACACAACATTGTAAAGCAATCTTCCTCCCATTAAAAATTTTTTAAAAATAAAGGACCATGAAAAGAAGAAAAATCTATTTGTGTAATACACTGTATTAACAGGTTAAAGAAGAAAAACCATAAAAGAAAATACCAAAAATGACAACAGAATTGAATATCCATTCCTGATACTTTCAGCAATGTGAAAGTAGAAGGAAATTCTCTTAATATTGAGGTTCTACTAAAAATCTAAACCAAAGATCATATTTAATGGTGAAATATTAGAAACATGCCCATTAAGATTGGAAGCAAATTGAGAATGTTTCTATGAAGAAAGTCGTATTCACAATAAGTACGTAAGATTACTGATAACAAAAGATGGGTAAGCTCTCTGTGAAAAAATATTCAGTATTATTGAAGGACATAAAAGAAGACTTGTAACTAATATATAATGTGTCTATATACATTAAGTAAGATATAATGTGTCTGTAGTGTTAATTGATACATGGATGGAAAAAGTCATATTGCAAAGATACCATTTCTCTTCAGATTACTCTGTAAAGTCATTGTGCTGTGCTCAGTTGCTAGGTCGTGTCTGACTCTTTGCAACTCCATGGACTGTAGCCTGCTAGGCTCCCCTGTCCATGGGATTTTTCCAGGCAAGAATATGGGAGTGGGTTGTCATTTTCTTCTCCAGGGGATCTTCCCGACCCAGGGATTGAACCTGTGTCTCACGGATTGAACCTGTGTCTCCCGCATTGGCGGGCGGATTCTTTACCACTGCTGCACCCTGGAAGCCCAAAGTCATTGTGATTCCCATCAAAATCTCAATATGTTTTATAGAGCTTACTAAGCTAATTCTAGCATTTATCTGGAAGAGCCATGGCAATTTAAAAACATGATCTACTGGTATAGAGAGGTCATATAGAGCTGTCATGATAAAGACAGTGTGATATTAGTCTAAGTATAGGCATGTAGATAGGGAGGCCCTACCTCTGTTTGCCTATGACAGTTCCGGTTCATGCCTGTTGTCCTGTTAATAGGCTCCCTTTTGTTCCAAAGACTGTTCATTGAAACTACATGGGAAGTTCTGAAATAGATCCACTTGATTTATGACCTCGGTGCTATTAAGAATCAGTGGTAAAAGGATGTCATTAGATAAATGGTATTGGGACAAAAAGAAATATAGTGTGGCCTTTATCTCACACAAAATAAAAATTAATTCCAGGGAGAATAAAGACTTGAAATGAAAAATAAAACTTTTAAAAGAAAATATAGGACACTGTCTTGATGACTCCTGGGAGGAGAAGATAAGGGAGCT
The DNA here is from genome assembly GCF_000754665.1 of Bison bison bison. Taxonomy (NCBI): domain Eukaryota; kingdom Metazoa; phylum Chordata; class Mammalia; order Artiodactyla; family Bovidae; genus Bison; species Bison bison. The sequence continues at coordinate 5,011,501 of NW_011494889.1, read as the reverse complement.
ACCTTAGGACAAAAAAGGCAAATTTTGAGAGTAGAATGGTGGTTGACAGGGACTGAGGGTATGGGAAACAGGGAGAACTTGGTAAAAGTGTACAGACTTTAAGTTTTAGGATGTATAAGATCCAAGGAGCTAATGTATAGCATGATGATGATAGTTGATAATATCTTTTTGCCAGGAGAGTAGAACATAAGTGTTTGCACACAAAAAAAGTAAATATATTCGATGAGATGATGAATGTGTTAACTAAATGGTGAAGATCCTTTCACAATGTTGTGTATATCAAATTAATTATCATTTTGTACACTTATAAATGTATTGCAGTACTGCTTGTCAATTCTGTCCCCGTAAAGCTGAAAAAAGACAAAAAAAATGATAAATTATAAGGCTACATTATCATTAAATGCTTTTTTATGAATAAGAAAGATCCATTAAACAATATGGGAGAACAAGCCCACATGCTGGGAGAACAGATTTCTAACACATGTAGGTAAATTTGAGGAAACAAAATTCCTGAAGATAAACCAAAAACAAACAGTACACATACAATATAAAAAAAGGCATAACATTTTAATTAGCATTTCATTGAAGAAAAATCTAAGATGACCATTCAGTTCAGTTCAGTCGCTCAGCCTTGTCCGGCTCTTTGCAACCCCATGGACTGCAGCACACCAGGCCTCCCTGTTGAT
>NW_011494889.1:5009793-5010715 GCF_000754665.1 Bison bison bison | reverse complement strand
GATCACAAACAAAAGTCTTAATTTTAATAGTAATCCTGCTTGTAAAATTAAAAACATACTTGTCTTTTCATAGCAATTCCACTTCTAGATAGTGTGGGGAAATGTTCCTATATGAGTTTAAGGAGGTATTTGTAAAAAACATTCATCTCAGAATTTTGTGTAATAGCAAAATAAAAATCTAAAACAACCTAAAATTGTTGGGAATAATTTAAATTCTATAATCTGGAGAATTGATAAGTAAATTACATGTATGAAAATATTCCATATAGCATTTAAAATAATGAACTAAAACAATATGTGTCAACATGGATAAATTTTAAAAACATAGTATTAGATTAAAACCAAGTTTCAAAAGGATACACACAGTTTAATATCAATTATAAAGTTTAAAGACATTCAGGAAAGTATATAGTCAATGATTGCATATACATGTACTAATAAAGTATTCATGGATACCAGATCAGATCAGATCAGTTGCTCAGTCGTGTCCAACTCTTTGCAACCCCATGAAACCCAGCACGCCAGGCCTCCCTGTCCATCACCAACTCCCGGAGTTCACTCAGACTCAGGTCCATCGAGTCGGTGATGCCATCCAGCCATCTCATCCTCTGTCGTCCCCTTCTCTTCTTGCCCCCAATCCCTCCCAGCATCAAAGTCTTTTCCAATGAGTCAACTCTTCACATGAGGTGGCCAAAGTACTGGAGTTTCGGCTTCAGCATCATTCCTTCCAAAGAAATCCCAGGACTGATCTCCTTCACAATGGACTGGTTGGATCTCCTTGCAGTCCAAGGGACTCTCAAGAGTCTTCTCCAACACCACAGTTCAAAAGCATCAATTCTTGGGCGCTCAGCCTTCTTCACAGTCCAACTCTCACATCCATACATGATCACAGGAAAAACCATAGCCTTGACTAGACGGACCT
>NW_011494889.1:5002203-5009275 GCF_000754665.1 Bison bison bison | reverse complement strand
AATAAAGCAGAAATAGATGCTTTTCTGGAACTCTCTTGCTTTTTCCATGATCCAGCAGATGTTGGCAATTTGATCTCTGGTTCCTCTGCCTTTTCTAAAACCAGCTTGAACATCAGGAAGTTCACGGTTCACGTATTGCTGAAGCCTGGCTTGGAGACTTTTGAGCATTGCTTTACTAGCGTGTGAGATGAGTGCAATTGTGTGGTAGTTTGAGCATTTTTTGGCATTGCCTTTCTTTGGGATTGGAATGAAAACTGACCTTTTCCAGTCCTGTGGCCACTGCTGAGTTTTCCAAATTTGCTGGCATATTGAGTGCAGCACTTTCACAGCGTCATCCTTCAGGATTTGGAATAGCTCAACTGGAGTTCCATCACCTCCACTAGCTTTGTTCGTAGTGATGCTTTCTAAGGCCCACTTGACTTCACATTCCAGGATGTCTGGTTCTAGGTCAGTGTGGATATATAGTAAACACCAAATTCAGGATTGTGGTTGCTAACCTCTGGGGAGTGGAGGAAGAGGGTTATATCAGGAAGGGAAATGAGATACTAGAGGAGTATCAATACTATCTATAATGCCTTGTTAAATATTTTCCATTTCATTAATTATTATAAATACATAATTTATTTCTCCTAGGTTTTAGTAATTCCTATTTTCCTTATAACTGAAAATATTATTGATGTTTATAAATTCTGTCTTTATAATTTCTTTTGTCTTCTTTAAAATCTGAGAAATCTGCCAGTAGCAGTTATGTATAATGATTATATAGCTTTAATGTTTTAAAAAATAGAATAAAGTACAGTTTTCCCTGCATCAGAATATGGTTTAGGTAATATCTAAGGTTCCTTCTAGCACCAAAGTGTACTTTTTTAGTGTTTTCCAAACAGCAGAAAATCTTTTCTTAATATAGCATTTCTGACAGTCAAGGTTGTAAGTTCAAATATTGAGGATTATGAAACCCGTTTCCCATCCAGGTTGTTGTTTTTAGTCTGTCTATCTGCCTGTCTATATTAAGCAATCAGCTAATACAGGGGTCAGAAAACTTTTTCTATAAAGGGCTAGGTAGGAAAAATGTTCGACTTGGAAGGCCATAGTCAGAACTGCTCAGCTCTGCCCTTGTAGTGGGATACCTGCCACAGAGTTTTGCAATACTGTAAAAACAAATGCCAAAACTGGAGTGATAGAGCTTGTTATTAATTAGATTTGGGTATCTTACGAGGCTTGACTTAACATCTGTAAATAGCTTTATATAGTGTAGATCACTATTAAGTAGTAGTTTCAGTTGTTTTCCAAATCAGTTTTATGAAACAGTTATTTTTGTGTAATGACCTGCAGTAACTGAGTATTTATCTACATTTATGTTCAGGGTCTAGGAAGTATATTTTTTCCTGTTCAATTTCATGGGTTAGAATCAAGTGATTATGACTCTTCTTTGTATGCAGAAAGTAGGCCTACCGTAGTCACATTGGAAACTGTGCATATCTTAAGGAAGCAGGGTAAGGCTAATGTAGCCTGAGAATTACCAAGCACTTTTTATCTCCAGAACACTGAAACTGCAGATGTTTAAGAAAGTTTTAATACGAACCAGAGAGAGGATTTGAACCCATAAAATAACTAAGAAATATGTGTTCATAGAGTAGTAATTCTGAAAAAACTTGAGATTTTCAGACAAAAATGGTTATCTTACCAAGTTGTTGTTGAGTCGCTAAGTCGTGTCCGACTCTTTGCAACCCAGTGAACTGCAGCACGCCAGGCTTCCCTGTCTTCACTGTTTTCTCCTGGAGTTTGCTCAAACTCATGTCCATTGAGTCAGTGTTGCCATCCAACCATCTCATCTTCTGTCTCCCTCATCTCCTCTTGCCCTCAGTCTTTCCCAGTCCAATGTGTTAGCTCTTTGCCTGTGTCAGGTAGCCAAAGTATTGGAGCTTCAGCATCAGTCCTTCAAATGAATATCCAGGGTTGATTCCCTTTAGGATTAATTGGTTTGATCTTCTTGCTGTCCAGGGGACTTTTAAGAGTCTTTTCCATCTTACCAATTAACTGATTGTATTTATTTTTTCCAACTAAAAATTGAATGTGTCTGTTTTTTTCAGAGACATCAAACCTGACAATATATTGATGGATATGAATGGACATATTCGGTTAGCAGATTTTGGTTCATGTCTGAAGCTGATGGAAGATGGAACGGTAAATAAAGATAAATCTTAAACTGTTATACCCTTCCTCCTTGTTTCCTTTATCTGTTTTAGAATCCTTCTGTTTATATTATCTATCAAATATCCTTCTATCCATTTGTCTTTCTGTGCTTTACTTCCTTCCACTTAGGCATGCTTACTCATAATACGGCTTGTCTATAAATTCACGCACCATTTTCTACTGCTTATATTAATGATTTTAAGATTGATAATACTATGCCTTTTTTGAGACTCTTGTTTGTTTCTTCTTTAGCGTAACTTATTTTCACAGTTCCAGAGGACTGAAGAAAATAAATCCCAGAGGGAAAAAGAAAAGATGTGACTCCTTCACTTTCATTTCTCTTCTCTTTCTTTACTAGTTGTCTAGTTTTCCTGAGGGATAGTGTATAACAAGTGAATGTTTTTTATCAGAAAATCCTCTAAGTTTTATGTTACCATTTGCTTTATTTCTGCTAACCTTCAGTTCAGTTCAGTCACTCAGTCGTGTCCGATTCTTTGAGACCCCATGGACTGCAGCACACGAGGCTTCCTTGTCCATCACCAACTCCCAGAGCTTGCTCAAACTCACATCTATCAAGTCAGTGATGCCATCCAACCATCTCATCCTCTGTTGTCCCCTAGACCCCTCCATTATATTCTCTCAATTACTTAGTGGTTTACATGCCTCAATTTTATTCCATGTTTGTAGTAGTAGTAGTAATATTAATTTCCTGGTTGTATAGTAGATGTCCAAATATATATCATTTTAATTGGTAGGAACTTTTTGAAAAGTAATTTAGTATAATACATTCCAAAGGCCATAAAAACATCCCATTATTCTGGACCAGTCATTTGACTTTTGAGAATTTACCCTAAGCAGATAACTTAGAAACTGGCAATGCACTCCAATACTCTTGCCTGGAAAATCCCCTGGATGGAGGAGCATGGCAGGCTACAATCCATGGGGTTGCAAAGAGTTGGACACAACTGAGCGACTTCACTTTTCTTTCTAAATTACTTGTAATACCTACTTCAATGTAAATGCTATGTAAATAATTGCCAGCATGTAACAAATTCATTTTGCCTTTTGGAACTTTCTGGAAATTAAAAAAAAAAACAAAAAAACTTTTGATCCCTGATTGGTTGAATCTGCAAATGTGTAACCAGGAGACATGGAGGGCCAACTTTATAAGAACATCTGAGAATTACCAAATAATAAATTTTATCCATTTGAAAATCAAACAGATTACTTGAAATCAAGTAGTGCTGGAGGAGACACAGTGCTAGGGGACATTGGACTATTAGCTCTGGAGAGCTAGTTAAGATGTTTGTTACATGTAAGTCTTACCCTAAAACTATCTAGCAGCCTAAATCCAAGTCCTGGTAAAATCAACAGAGTGTGAAAGTGGTCCTCCAAATGAAGAGGCTTGAGATGAATCTTTGTTGTTGTTGTTCAGTCACTAAGTCATGTCTGACTCTTCTGCAACCCCATGGACTGTAGCCCATCAGGCTCCTCTGTCCATGGGATTCTCCAGGCAAGAACAGTGGAGTGGGTTGCCATTTCCTTCTCCAAGGGATCTTCCTGACCCAGAGATTGAACCCACATCTCCTGCATTGGCAGGCAGATTCTTTAATACTCAGCCACCTGGGAATCACAAGATGAATCTTAGGTTTTTTATAAATCTGGCCTTAAAGAATAAACTGTAAGCTGTCCCAGATTCAAGTTAGTATTTTTTTAACTGCTTAAAGAATTAATATTCTTCAGAGGAAGATGGAAGAATTCATATTCTGTACAATGTCTTATTGACAGTGACCAGCATTCAGTAAAAAATCACTAGACCAAAAATAAATAGTGGGTAACTTAAGTGATTGTGATACAGAATTTAAAAATAAAAGTAGTCAGTAGAAACCTGGGTAGCACAGATGTTGGATTTGCCAGACATAGACTAATGAAACTATCATAAATACGTTCAAAAGAAGATATTAGTCTTAGTAATTACACAGACAAGGAGTGTCAGCAGAAAAGTAAATCAAGTGAATCTTTTTATAATTTGATAATTATTAATAGAAATAAAAAGTTCGTAAGAAGTTAATGGTGGGTTAGAAATGAAAAAAGAAAAAGCCAGTGAATTTGAAGATAGATTGAGAGAGATCAAGCAATCTGAAGAACAGAGAGAAAAAGATTGAAGCAAAATTAATATAGGGGGCCTAGGGATGCATACAATTAGAAGCCCTAGAAAAAGATGAGATAATAATAGAAAACATTTGTAGAATTGATGGCTCAAGCTATTACATATGATGAAAAACAGATTTAAGAATCCTGGTATATTTCAAGGTTATGAAAAGAACCGTGCCTGGCCACATCACAATTAAACTACTGAAAATTAAAGATAAAAAAATTGGGAAGCAGCTAGAAGGAGAAAACCATACATACTGTGGGAAAATGGTAAGAATAACCACTGACCTTTCGTGAGAAATCACAGCATGATATCTTTAAAGTCCTGAAAGAAGAAAAAAAGTCTCTAAACCAAGAATTCTATATCGAATAAAAATACTCTTCAAAATGAAGACCTTTTCAGATAAGTGAAAGAGGCCTGGATGCTAAAGGATGTCCACTACAAAGGAGACAATTCCATTTGGATACTTAGATCTGTATGATAAAGAATATCAGATACGATAAATAAGATTTATAGGATAAGAATAAAGAAAAAAGACTATACTAATCTTTCTAAGTTTACATAAGAGACATCTGATTAATAAAAATAAATGTAATGTGGATTTTATGACATAGGTGGAAATAAAAGATACAGCAATATCACACAAACACTGTAAAACCAGTGTATATAATTATTCTGCTCTAAGGTAACTGCATGTGTATGAAGTATAAAGTGGGAAGTAGATAGTGCTGGGGATGCCATGAGAGGGAGAGAAATAGCATGGTGGTTTTGCTGAGTTGAGAAAACACAGATTAAAGTCAGGGAGGCTGTGGCACCATAAAGCTGTGGTCCATAACTCTGGAGAGGAGAAAGATACACTGAAACAGAATTCCAGGGGAACGGGTAGTGTTTCCCCAGTCCTGCGTGTTATAAGCGCCTTAGATTCAAAGCTGGGACTCCTCTGGAGTCTGTTGTTCAGCTCTCCAAATTCCTGTGCATTCCAGAACGCATTGAGTGCTATTTCTGTCTGTATGTGTTTCCCTTGATCTGATTTATTCCTGAAATTCTGTAGAGTCAGAAATTCTTTCTAGTCATTCATTTTTTATTAATCATCTCCAAATAGTTTTTCTTGACATAATAGCATGTTGGTCCTCCATTAAGAAAGTTATAATGAAGGAATCTTCTTTTTTACTTGTTTATTTTTATCAAGTGATGTTTACATATTTTAGGAAAACTTATCACAAAAACAGCATTCCTTTGTCCTAGGTCCTTCTCACCTCCAAGTCTCTTTTTCTACAGACAGACACATACAAATCCTTCAGCTCTTTATTCTGTTGTTTCTTTTATTTATTTTTTATTATTGTATTCATACTACTGTCTCTTGTTATTTAGTTTTATATATTATCTACTAATTTCCCACCATGAAAGATGAGGATTCAGATCTCTTACACCTATCTCAACCAATCCTTACACATCCTGTCTTCCCCGTGTTGTAATTATCACATAGTCTTTCATTAAATCCTGTTCAGTTTTTTAAAAATACTTATACAAATATTATTTACGACTGTGCCATGCTATTTATTTTATTTGTTTTAATTACATTTCTTTTCTTGAACAGCTCTTTGTTTTCCCCGGAGTAAGTGACTCATTTGCTTTGCTTAGTTTTCTGTCTCACTTTTGTTGTTGTGTCCAACTCTTTGCGACCCTATGGACTGCAAAGTGCCAGGCTTCCCTGTCCCTTACTATCTCCCTGAGTTTACCCAAGCTCATGTCCATTGAGTTGGTGTTGCTACTAACCATCTCATCCTCTACTGGCCTCTTCTCTTTTTGCCCTCAATCTTTCCCAGTATCACGGTCTTTTCCAGTGAGTTGGCTCTTCACATCATGTGGCCAAAGTATTGGAGCTGCAGCATCAGTCCTTTCAATGAATATTCAGGGTTGTTTCTTTTAGGATTGACAGGTTTTTGATATCCTTGCTGTCTAAGGGACTCTCCAGAATCTTCTCCAGCACCACAGTTTGAAAGCATCAACTCTTTGGCATGCAGCCTTCTCACTAGTTTATCCCCAAACTCTCTACTACATTTAGGAAATTGAGCAATTCCTTTCTTTCTCAGACACAATGAATAACTTAGTGACTCTCTTGTCTGGAGGCTTGCATACTCTGATTCTAGTCTGTAGGCCCACTGTCCAATAGGCCTACTATACAACTGTCATCCTAGAATTACCTTTCCTCATCATCATGGAATTTAATGTGTTGCTTTCTAGTATTGGATCCTCTGTTTTCTGGATCTATCTGTGTCTTTCTTCTCGTTTAGTGGTAGTTAAGCAAGAGAGTTCCAGGAAAACATCTATTTCTGCTTTATTGACTATGCCAAAGCCTTTGACTGTGTGGATCACAATAAACTGTGGAAAATTCTGAAAGAGATGGGAATACCAGACAACCTGACCTGCCTCTTGAGAAACCTATATGTAGGTCAGGAAGCAACAGTTAGAACTGGACATGGAACAACAGACTGGTTCCAAATAGGAAAAAGAGTACATCAAGGCTGTATATTGTCACCCTGCTAATTTAACTTCTGTGCAGAGTACATCATGAGAAACGCTGGGCTGGAAGAAGCACAAGCTGGAATCAATATTGCCGGGAGAAATATCAATAACCTCAGATATGCAGATGACACCACCCTTATGGCAGAAAGTGAAGAGGAACTCAAAAGCCTCTTGATGAAAGTGAAAGTGGAGAGTGAA
>NW_011494889.1:4924331-5002103 GCF_000754665.1 Bison bison bison | reverse complement strand
GGCTCCAAAATCACTGCAGATGGTGATTGCAGCCATGAAATTAAAAGATGCTTACTCCTTGGAAGGAAAGTTATGACCAACCTAGAGAGCATATTCAAAAGCAGAGACATTACTTTGCCAACAAAGGTTCGTCTAGTCAGGGCTATGGTTTTTCCTGTGATCATGTATGGATGTGAGAGTTGGACTGTGAACAAGGCTGAGCGCCGAAGAATTGATGCTTTTGAACTGTGGTGTTGGAGAAGACTCTTGAGAGTCCCTTGGACTGCAAGGAGATCCAACCAGTCCATTGTGAAGAAGATCAGTCCTGGGATTTCTTTGGAAGGAATGATGCTGAAGCTGAAACTCCAGTACTTTGGCCACCTCATGCAAAGAGTTGACTCATTGGAAAAGACTCTGATGCTGGGAGGGATTGGGGGCAGGAGGAGAAGGGGACGACAGAGGATGAGATGGCTGGATGGCATCACCGACTTGATGGACCTGAGTCTGAGTGAACTCTGGGAGTTGGTGATGGACAGGGAGGCCTGGCGTGCTGCGATTTATGGGGTCGCAAAGAGTCAGACACAACTGAGCGACTGAACTGAACCTCAGAAAGGTTCCATTGGAAGTAAATATTTCATAATCCTGCATGTCTGAAAAATGCCTTCATTTGTATTCTTATACTTGATGAATAATTTTTATAGACTGGACATAATGTTATAGATTTGAACTTACTCTTCTCCTAGAATTTAGAAGACACTGCGTTGTCTTCTAATTTACTGTTGAGGCATCTGATGCCATCCTAATTATCAAAGCTTCTGTTATACTCTTCCCCCCTTATTTGGAAGCCTTTAGGATGTTATGTTTATTTCTGGTGTTCTGAAATGTTGTGATTATATAATTTTGTATGGGTCATTATTTATTACCTGGATAGTTGCTTCAATTTTAACCTTTCCCAAAGTTTGTGAGTTTCTGTATTAACTTTCAGCTTGCTTTTTGTTTCTCACATTGAAGTCAAAATTAAACCATTTTAATCTATATAAGAAGTCAGTTTTTGTGTGGGGATGTCTTGCTGTAATTCTTTTTCTTTCTCTGAAATTGTTCTGGATGTTCTTGGCCATTTGTTTTTCCATATGACTGTTAGGATTATATTATTGGTTTATATACATACAGACACAGATAAACACCCCTTCACATATACAAGCTTGAAGACCTTCACTGAATTTAGAGTTTAATTTTGGGAAAACTTTGTCTGTAACTTGCAATCTTCCCATCTATGAATATGGTTTCTGTCTTCATTGTTTTAGGTTTATCTTATTTGTGTAAAGTTTTATAATTATGTTCAGGTAAAGGTAAATTATGTAAAGGTAACTTCATTACTTTTATTTGTTAAATTTGCTCCTAGATACCTTGTGGAGTTTTTTGTTTTGGGGCTATTATAAATGGATAACTTAAAATTTTGCATTTTAATAGTTTGTTGCTATTCTTTAGGACCACAGTTGATTTTTGTATGTGTATTCATCCTGAAACAAGCAAGCTTGCTAAGCTTTTTTTTATTAGTTCAAAACAATTTATAGATCCTATATGTATATTTTTCTATATAGACAATCTTATAATCTGCAAATAATGACCAGCTTTGTGTTTTGTCCTTTCCAGTCCTTACATTTATACTTTGCTGTACTTTTTTTCCTGTCATGCCGTCAGTGATCTTCAGCACAGTATTAATGTTGTAGTAATTGGGAGCTTCTTTGCGTTGTTCCTAGCTTTATTGGTGTTTTCCCTGTAGCTTTAAATTAAGTAGTATATTTGCTGTAAGCTTTTGGTATGTATTCTTCATCAGATTAAGGAAATTTCTGTTTCTGATTGCCATGTAATGGTTGTTAATGTTGTACATTCAAATCATTTTTCTGCATCTATTGAGTGGATATCAGAGTGTTTTTCCTGTTATATGATGAGTGACATAGATTGTCCAGTGTTAAAGCATACATTCTTTGAATGTAAATGTAACTTTATCATCAAGTTATATTGCTTGCTCTATTTGACCAAATTGCTAGATTGACCATGCTAAAATTTTATATTGAATTATTATCTGAGATTCATATCTGACATTGATTATATCTGAGTTTGCAGTATAATTTTCCTTCTCAAATTTTCTTGTCTGCCTTCTTTTGTATTTAGGTTGTTTTAGCCTTATAAAATGAACAAGGTAGCCATGTCCCCCACCCTTACCCATTTTGGATCTAGAACAGTTCTTATAATACTGGGATTATCTGTTTCTTATGTAATTGGTGGAACTCACTTTAAATCACCTTTGCTTCAGTGAGGTTTTGTTTTCTTCTTATTTTGTTTGTTTTCCAGGTAGATTTTATACTATTGATTCAAACTTTTTAATGGTTATAGGTCTCTTTGGTTTTCTATTTCTTCCTGAGTCAGTTTTGGTAAGTTACATTTTTTTTCTATGAAAATTATCTATTTTCTCTGAGTTTTATTTGTATAAAATTGTTCAGATTGTACTCTTTCTAATTTTAAAATCTCAATTACATGCGTATTTCACCCCTTTCTTCATTCCTAGTATTATTTATGCTTAACTTTTTCTTTGTAAGTTTTGACCTAGAGCATTTTACTAAATATTTTCCAGCTTTAGTTAGAATTCTTCTGTGGACCATTAATTATTTAGATGTGTGCCTTTTAGTATTCATAGTACAATATTTACTTATTTGGTGTTTATAGAAAGTTTTCTTTTACTGAAGAGTGGATCTATTTGTTAGCAGTTTTTTAGCATTTGTCAAGATTATGTTTTGATTCCTCATGGGCCAGTTCTTTTAACTGTTACATATTTGTTTGAAATTATGAATCTTTTTCTAACTTTTGGTTACAGATTTCTGTAATAAGATTAAAATTGTAAACTTTGTTGTTCAAAATTTTAGTATTCTTACTACCTTTATTTCTTTCTGATCTACTTATTATTTAAAAATCCTTACTATGATGTTGAATTTCTTCATTTTCCCTTGTAATTTTCACAGCTCTTTTGTAGCTGTGTTGTTAGTTACGCATTATTTAGGATTGCTCTTCCATGATTAAAAATCATAATAATCATCTTGGCCTTAGAATCTAGTTTGACTGATAATTAATACAGCTCCCTTAGCTTTCTTTTGTTTAGCATATGCCTGGCATATCTTTCCATCCTTTTTCTTAAAAAACATTTCTTAGTTTCTATGTCTAGGTGCATTAAATAGATTATTGCTGATTTTTCAAAAAATTTTTTATTTTGGTATTCTTATCTAGTGTGATAATGGTGCTTTTTGATAGGTGAACTTAATAATTTATGAATTTCATTATTAATTTGTTTGTATTTCTTTCTAGTATCTTGTACTATTTTACTATAAATTTTGCTTATTTGTTTGTATCATGCTTCCTACCCCCTTTCCTACTTTTTGTTGGCTGGGTCAGATTTGTTTTTATTTCTTTTTTTTTTCCTTTTTGGAAGTTACACATTCTATTTCAAATATTTTGATGTTTATCTTAAAAATTTTATCATTTATCATTTATGTAAAATCTAGTTTTCCCCATATTCCTAATCAAAGAAAAAAACTTAGTTTATCTTACATCATATACAAAAATTAGCTCAAAATGAATCAAAATCCTAAGTGTAAGAGTTAAAACTTACATTTAATGGGCAGAGGGAGAAGTTTTATGGTAATGGATTTGGCAGTGATTTCTTGGATATGACAGAAGACAATATGCAACAACAAAAATAGATGAGTAGACTACATCATCATTAAAAATTTCTATGCATCAAAAGATACAGTTGTTATAGTGAAACGGCAGCCTATACAGTGGGAGAAAATAGTTGCAAATTGTATGTCTGACAAGAGATAATTATCCAGAATATGTAAAGAATTCCTGCAACTCAATAACAGACTAACAACCCAGTTCAAAATACACAAAGGATTTGAAGTGATGTTTCTCCTAAGAAGAGAGACGAATGACTCCACATCACTAGTCAATGCGGAAATGCACATCAAAACCACAGAGATACTGCTTCATACCATTAGGATGGCTACTAAAAAAAAAATAATAACAAGTTTTGATAAAGTTGTGGGGAAATTGGAATCTTTGTGCACTGCTGATGGAGATGTAAAATGGTGTAGCCACTGTGGAAAACAGTGTAACAGTTCTTCAAAAAGCTGAAAATAAAATTACCCTATGATCTAGCAGTTCCACTTTTGTGTACATATTCCACAGAAGTTAAAGCGGAGTCTCAAAGAGATATTTGTTCACCCATGTTCACAGCACCATTATTCACAAAAGTCAAGGGATGTCAGCAAGTCAGGTGTCCACTATTGGATGAATGGGAAAAAAAATGTGGTATATCCATACATTGGAACGTTATTCAGCTTTAAAAGGACATCCTGATCCATCCTACAACATGGATAGACCTTTTAAAAAACATGCCAAGTGATATACACCAGACACAAAGGAACAGATTGTTGTACAATTTCACTTGTATAAAGTACCTAGAGTAGTCAAATTCATAGCAGCTATAGTGGTGATTGCTAGGGTCTGGGAGGAGAAGGGGATGGGGGAGTTATTATTTAATAGATTTTCAGTTTTGTAAGATGAAAAGAGTTTTATAAATGGATGGTGGTGATGGTTGCACAGCAGTGTAAATGTACTTAATGTCACCAAACTATACATTTGGAAATGGTTATGATGGTAAATTTTATGTCATGGGTATTTTACCACAATTGAAAACAATAATTAAAATATAAATAAGAAATAAAAAATAGAAAACCAAGAAACTCAGAACATTTTAATCCTAATCACTCCCTAAGTAACTTGTTGTTTTCTGGTATTTGAGTTCCATCTTATTTTTCATCTTTTGAGTAGTTATTCCTTCCTCCTCCTCCCCCATCTCCTATTTCTATTGCTTCTGCTCATCTTCATCTTCCTCTTTATTGCCCTGTTTCTCCTTTTCTTCATCATTAGTTTATCCAGTTAATCACCATTTAGGTGCATGTTAAAGTTTACTACTATCTTTGTTCACAGTTGCCTCTAGTGTCACATTTTCTCTGGATTATGTTTCTTGATTCTGAAGTATACCTTTAGTACTCCTGTTTAACTAAAAGAGTCTATACGTGGTAGTTCACTCACTCTTTGTATGAAAATATCTTTATTTAATCCTCATTCCTGTTTTATAATTTAGGTGGGTGGGGAATATAATATTGACCATTACTTTGTTTCATCACTTTGAAAAATACAATTCCATTTTCTTCTAACCGTCACATTAGCATTAATAATTCTTGTCTAATCATCATTTCTTGGGTAGAAAATCTCTTTTTATTCCATAGGTTTTTAGAATCTCTTACCTTTGGTGCTCTGTAGTTTAACAAAGTGTACAGATGTGGATCTGATTTTATTTCTTCATATCTTTTATGTCAACAACTAGTTTTTTCCATTCTAGGACTTTGTTTTTTTCAGCTTTTTCATATGCTTTAGATTTTTTGTTATCTAATAATTTTAAACATACTTATTTTATGACATGGAATTGATAATTTTTTGAGGTCTGATTGTGTTGTTTGTTTGGATTTCTGGCTTTTGCTCATAAATGGACTGTTTCCTCATTTAGTTCTATTATTGGATTCTGAACTCATCTTTTAGTGAATTGTTATGTGTGAGAATTATATGAGGCCAAGTTTGAGCATGTATCCTCCAGGTAGTTTTGAATCTGTTATGAGAAGCTTTCTAGGGGCACCTAAGCTGATGCCAGTATTATGCCAGTTTCTTGGCTTGAGAATTTCTGAATCACAGAAGTCCTGTGCATTAGAATCCCAAATGGTGGGACTATGTGACCTAAAAGTTATGAATTTCTAAAGGAGTGAATTTTTTTTTCATATATGTCACTGTCTTTCTCTGCTGAATGGCAGATTTTGCAATTCACCTTTTTACTTACAATATACCCTTTAGGCCTGGAGAAGGGAATGGCTACCCACTCCAGTATTTGTGCCAGGAGAATTCCATGGGCAGAGTAGTCTGGCGGGCTACAATTCTTAGGGTCACAAAGAGTCAGACACGACTAAGCGAATGGCTGACTGACTAACACACACACACACACACACCTTTTAGGATAAAGATTATATGGGGCAGGCTTTTACTTCAAACCTCAGGTAAGCACAGGATCTTTCTTCTTGACCTTATGTATATGTTAAAAGTTAAGTACCTAGAAAATGAACACAATTTCCCAACTGCACTCCTGCTCTAATGCTTATTGCCCTGGTTTCCAATCATTTCTTGATTACATATATCTAAGAATGTCTCTTTATTTAAAGGCTTATTTATATATACATTTAGAAAATGGTTGTTATATTTTATCTAGTATTTTTAAGAGTTTTCAAGAATTTTCAAGTTACTTAATCTCAGTATTGCCAAAGAAGTCTGTTCTAATAATTATTAAGAATGGTACTTTAGGAAATTCAGAATATTAACCATTATTTTATCTTGAGAATGTTCATTTCTTGGTATGTTCTCTAAAAACATACATAAAACTAATTTTCTTTTATTTTGGAATACCTTAAAAGATATGTGCCCAGGATCTGTTTTTAGCTGTTGTTTTCTTAGTTATATCTGCTGCTGCTGCTGCTGCTGCTGCTGCTAAGTCGCTTCAGTCGTGTTCGACTCTGTGCGACCCCATAGATAGCAGCCCACCAGGCTCCCCCGTCCCTGGGATTCTCCAGGCAAGAACACTGGAGTGGGTTGCCACCTTGCCATAATTGTATGTTCTCTGTTTAGACTCAGTGTTTTGAATAATATTTTTCCCCTTTTATAATGTTTTAAATAAATAGTTTGCAGGACATTATTAACATTTATTTAGTTAGATTATCTTTAAAATGTTTTAAACTAATCTCCAAGCTGCTTATAATAGTAGCCAGGTTTGTTTCTGTTTTTTCCCCCACATAATTAATTGTAAAATTTTCAAAGTTCCACTTAATATATGGCAATGTTGGACAGATAATATCAATAATAAGAATGTTCTAATATAAATATTCAATTTGTGGTTTGTGGCAGTGGTGTTCAAATCATGTATTTTTACTCTAAGTGTAGTCAACTAAGTAACAGCTATAATAAACATTTCTATAGTGTTAAAAATCTGGAGAACTTGGTGTGGTGATTATATATATTTTAACTTATATGCACAAGGAGACTAAATTCAGATAATGACAAAATTGAAGTTGTTATGAAATAGTGCTTATTGTGTTTCTATGTAAATATAAACATTTCTAATTAAAATAATTATTTATTTCTAATATATCATGGTTGATTACTAACAATGTGAACTTCTTCAGGTCCAATCCTCAGTGGCTGTTGGAACTCCAGATTATATCTCTCCTGAAATCCTTCAAGCCATGGAAGATGGAAAAGGCAGATATGGACCTGAGTGTGACTGGTGGTCTTTGGGGGTCTGTATGTATGAAATGCTTTATGGAGAAACACCATTTTATGCAGAATCTCTGGTGGAAACATATGGAAAAATCATGAATCACAAAGTTAGTATATTTTACTATTTTTCACATTAGTGTGGCAAATAATACATATAATAAAATTAAAATGTGATATTTAAAAAGATAATAATTTTCCAAAAACAATAAATAATCTAATTTCTATGCTAGCAGGGAACATGACCAACATGAGTAATCAAAATCCATAAATTATTTTTTAAAAATCTATAAATTATGCATAAAATTGTTAGTCCTCATCTTGTAATTTTGCAGAGATGCTAATAAGTAGACAATTAAATGATCTCTCCAGTAGAGTAACAAAGATCATGAGCAGACAATGTATCATTACTACTATAGTATCAGTATAATCATGACTAGAATGCATTTAAAATGCTTAATCTTAATAATAATAGATAGATGAAATCCAAATTAAAATAAGAATGGTATACTTTTCTCCCTGTCAAATTGGTAAAGATGAAAAGAAAATAGTACTCTGTACTATAAATGATCCATTGAAAAGAACAGTGTTAGATTAGACATCATTGATAGGGATGTAAATTGATATAATCTTTCTGTCAAGAAGTCTGTAAGTATTCATCAACAACCTTAGAAAGAAATGGTTAAAACTTTTGGTTGGGCACCTTCAATATTAAGAATCTACCATGAGGGAATATTCATAGAACAAAGCTATATGTGTGAGAATACTTATCCCAGTATTATTTATGATCATCAAACATTGGAAACAGTCCAGATGCACAGCAGGAAAGAATAAAATTTTAATCCATTTAATACCAAATGAAATAGATTGTATAAGAAGTGGGAGACTCTGATTATCAGTCTCAGAAGATTGTGAGTAATTGCAAAAACCTAGAATATAAATAAGAATAGCCCATAAAGAGAGTGCTAATCTGTTCTTTTTAATTTGTTGTGGTAATACAATTATAATTAATTGCTATATATATATAGTTGTTGTTAGTTGCTAAGTCATATCCAACTGTTTTGTAACCCCATGGACTGTAACCCTTCAGGCTCCTCTGTCCATGGGATTTCCCAGCCAAGACTACTGGAGTGGGTTGCCATTTCCTTCTCCAGGGGATCTACCTGACCCAGGAATTGAACCCAGGTCTCTTGCATTGCAAGCGGATTCTTTACTACTGAGCCACTAGGGAAGCCCCAAATATATATATTAGTTTTACGAAGTTGATGCTTTTCTGTCTGGCTGCAAAGATAATCTGCTAAGTAGTTATCAAGAGTTTGGAAACAAGAAATAGCTGCAAAGTTGTCAATAGCATGTAAAGCATTTCTGATAGAAGTCGTTGTACTGTAGCATGGCTGTTGAGAGCACAGATTCTGGAATCAGTTTCAGTTCAAATCCTAGCTCTACCATTGATTATGTAACCTTGAGCAATTGTTTTAACTGTTTCTTTGTTTCCTTTTCTATAAAATTAGAGTAATACAGTGGCTCTGAGGATTAAATGAGCTAAACAAGTAACATACTTCTAGTAGTACATGTTACATTCTTTACAAATGTTTAGTATTAATCATTAGTGTGTGACTTATATGAATGTTATCATATAATCAATATCATAATATTGATTGTGATTTCATAATATCATAATCGTTATCATAATCAATCAGATATACTATTGATTATGTAAATTCTATTACATTTAGTGAATTCTTTTTATTTTGACAGCATTTAAGGTGTTTTTACATTTAACTTATTCTTTCTGTAGTACATATATGACTAAGTTACATATGAAAAGTTCTTTCAGGAAAATGATCCTTTTAAATTTATTCTTGAATCTCCTTTAGTGTCAGTACTTTGTACCAGTACATATTTATTAGATATTTTAAAATATATATATATATATTTAAGAAGGTCAGTGTTAGCATCAACCTACTTAGTAAATTAGTGATTTATATTTTGTTTCTATTATTCTCTATTTAGGAGAGGTTTCAGTTTCCTCCTCAAGTGAGTGATGTGTCTGAAAATGCTAAGGATCTTATTCGAAGACTCATCTGTAGCAGAGAACATCGACTTGGTCAAAATGGAATAGAAGACTTTAAGAAGCACCCATTTTTCAATGGAATTGATTGGGATAATATTCGAAACTGTGAAGCACCTTATATTCCAGAAGTTAGTAGCCCAACAGACACGTCGAATTTTGATGTGGATGATGATTGTTTAAAGAATTCTGTGAGTATGATTGTTTAAAGAAGTTCTGTCTCTCTGCTTTAAAAAAAATATATGGTTATAAAGTAATTTTATAGGCCACCTTACCATTTATCACCAACAGTTGTCAGGGCACATGTAGACCTTGAAAAAAACCGCTTGCTTACTGAATGAGATCTGAAACAAGAGGGCAGAGCATCTCCTTGTTCCGCTCTGGCTGGGAACATGTGTGTAGGGCAGTGCAAATTTTTATTTGCTCTGCAAATATCTGAAAATAACTACAAAAGTATTTGTGAATATTGGTTTGGGATTACAAATAAATTTTAACAACTAGGCAAATTCACATATATGGAATACATGAATAATGCTTGTACTCTCGGTATCCATCAGACTTTAAATCTTTCTTTTCTTTTAATTAGAATTCTACAGTAGCAGTGTTTATGGTCTAAATTTTTTTATCACTAAACGTCTAGACCAAACTTATCAGTGTTTGTAAATTGTTGACAGTGAATTTTTATAGCCCAGTCTACAGTTTATAGTTATTCATTTTTTACCAGATGTTTCTTCCTCCTTTAGGAAACGATGCCCCCACCAACACATACTGCCTTTTCTGGTCACCATCTGCCATTTGTTGGTTTTACATATACTAGTAGCTGGTAAGTTTGAAAAGTTAATGTGATTTGGATAATTTAGAGCAAATTAAAAATGAATTGAGGTTTTAAAACTATAATGCATAAGAGAGCCTTATAAGTAAAAAAAAAATTTTAATAGATTGAAGCTGCTTCTAGGAAAAGTTAGACATTACAAAGTGAATAAGACATATTAATATAAGAATCTTAACTCATTTTGAGGGGAGAAAAACTAGAACACAGAGAGAGCTCAGAATCTGTTAGCAATGGAACAGGAATTAGAGGAGTCTTAGGCTATTGAAGAAATATTTTCTAGGTTCCAAATATCAGTCTTTCAGCCCATCAATCTTAGCCCTCTTTCCACTGACCCTCATTCTACTTGTATGTCTTTCCTCCTTGTGAAAGTGAAAGTCACTCAGTCATGTCCATCTCTTTGGAACCCCATGGACTACAGAGTCCATGGAATTCTTCAGGCCAGAATACTGGAGTGGGTAGCCTTTCCCTTCTTCAGGGTGTCTTCCCAACCCAGGGATGGAACACAGGTCTCCTGCATTGCAGGCGGATTCTTTACCAGCTGAAGCCACAAGGGAAGCCCTGTTTCCTCCTTACCATTCCTTAAACTTCATTGAGAATGATTACAGTCACTCCTTGGGTGCTTCTCAGTTCCTGACTATATCATTCTATGACATTGGTTACCATTCCTTATTACAGCTCAGTTTTCTGCCTGTACCTGTGCAGTTTAGATTGTCTAGAGAAAAATACATGAGTACTCTTACTGATCTCACTTTAAGTTTGTGATTACCAATCCCAAGTGCCCCTTGTTGCTGCCTGGCAAATATACTGTATTACCCTAGTGTATTCACTCTTTACTCTCCTAGGTAACTATCTCCTAGTTTATACTTTGCCTGTGAAACCTCTGTCATTCTTACTCTCACCTGATGACCTCACTTCCCCTTTCACAGAGAGATTGGAGCCGTCAGCAGACAGCTTCCACAAGCCGCATCACCTCATTTACAGCCTACATAGCTCTAGATCCATATACTCTTCTTTATGTGTATGACTATGTGAGATGAGCTCCCTACCTAGCACCCATCCCTTCTGTTCCTTCTTGCCTACTCTAGTGTGTTGCTGTTACATCATAAAATTTCCCCTTTGTGTAATTTGCATAACAGACCATTTCCATCAGCTCACAAAATGTAGGTTTTTCTTTCATCTTAAAGCAAAATAAAAAAATCTCTCTTAATCCAACTTTCTTTACCTGCTACCAACCATTTTTATGCTCTTCAATACAGCAGAATTACTTAAAACTGTTGCCCTGACTTGTCCATTTTTCTCATCCTCTTCTTTCTTGGTACCATTCCAGTCAAGTTTGTGCTCCCATCACTTGACACAAACTGATTTTTATCGATGTCACTGCTGGCCTCCCTTGCGCTAAATTTGATGGTCATTTCTTTGGTCCTAGTCATCCTTAAGTCATCCTTATTTGCTTAGTCTCATCTCCTTGCCACAGCTCCTTTCCGTTACAACACTTTCCAGAACACTTGCCTCATTTATCCTTGTCTTTCTGGCCACTCCCACTCATTCTCCACATCCCTCCTAATTTCCTGTGGCTTGTGGCTTCGTCTTTGAATCTTTTCCGTTTACTTTCTGATGCTCCCCTAGGTGGTATTTGCTGATGACTTCTAAAATGTATATTTCCAGCTGAGGCCTCTCTTCTACTCAGAATCTCTCTTAATCACCTACTTCAGATGTTCATAATGTCATTTCTTATATTTCTCTGAACCTATTTCTGCTAAACGATAAGTCACAGTATGTCACTCACCTGTGCAGGACCGATCCTCACTGCCCCCACCTCCAGTGGCTTCATATCTTAACTCCAAACAGAGTTCTTAATGAGACCCAACAAGGCTCACTTTCTTTCTCGTTTTATTTCCTACTACTCTTGCCCTTGCTCACTTTGCAGCCCCACAGGTCTCCTTTCTGGCCTGTGAACATGCCAGAGAACTCTTGCCTCAGGACTTTTGCACTTCTTTTTTTCTTGTATTAGGTTTATTTTATTGAAGTACACTTGATGGTGTGTTTGTACTTCTATTCCATTTGCCGGTAATGTCTTTCCTCTCATATTACCTTGACAGGGCCATTTATTTTTTCTGGACTTTTTCAAGGTTACTTTCTGAGTGATGACTTTCCTGACCACTTTATCCAAATTTTAATTTACTCCCCCTCAATACTTTATTTCAAAAGGCAGAAAGGGGAAATGAAGTTGCCTTCCTTTCCTGTTTTTTGTTTTCTTCTTAGCCTATTAACACTGCCATGTACTGAGTTATTTTCCTTGTTTGTTTATTTTTGTCTCTGCCACTGGAATAAAAGCCTCTATATGGGCACATTTTGTCTGTTCTGTTCACTGCTGAATGTCCAACACTTCAAATGTTTTTAATTAAATTGTATTGAGTTAAAGCATTTCACTTAAAAATTTTTAATCAAAGTGTATAGTTGATACACAAGTTACAGATATACGATATACTAATTCATACTAGTTACAGTTATACTCCATTTATAGTAATTATAAAGTATTGGCTATATTCCTTGTGTTGAGCAGTGTATCTTTGTTTATGAAACATTTTATATAAGTAGCTTATGAAAGCATTTTATAATTCCACAGAGGACCATGGTTGGTGCTTTTGATTGCTGTTTTACTTAGGTGGTCACATTGTTTTAAGCTACCCGTAACCCTTCAGCAAGCTTCATTTTATAATTTATGGTTACTAGAATAAATTCAAGATAATTAGGACTATTTAAGTTTTTATTTTCAAAAATGCTTCTAAGGAATTCTCTGGTGGGCTTAGGCCTTGGTGCTTCCGCTGCAAGTAGCCTGGGTTTGATCCCTGGTTGGGAAACTAAGATCCTGAAAGCCATGTGGCACAGCCCCTGCTTCCAAAAGGTTGTTTATGGTGATTTTGAAAAAAAAAAAAAAAGTATTTTGTAATCACTCCAGATGGCTAGCTGTAACTAGATGTTCAGATCCATGTTTTAAATGAACAGTTTCAAAAGGTTATCTTTTCTCTTCAGACTTAGTATTTCAGTGTAAACCCATATTCCGCCCCCCCTTTTTTTTTCAGTGTTCTTTCTGATCGGAGCTGTTTAAGAGTTACAGCTGGTCCCACACCATTGGATCTCGATGTTAATGTGCAGAGGACTCTAGATAACAACTTAGCAACTGAAGCTTATGAAAGAAGAATTAAGCGCCTTGAGCAGGAAAAACTTGAACTTAGTAGAAAGCTTCAAGGTAAATATATTTTAAAGATAGTGTTTTCCCTTTTTGTATTGGATTCACAGTGTAGAAACTGTTTATTGTAAGTGATTGTTTTATCTTGAAAAGAACTTTTTTTATTAAATGGAAAAGTGAAATTTATGCAGAATACAGTATAAATACTGTATAATGCTGTGTTGCTGTGCTTAGTTGCTCAGTCATGTCCGACTCTTTCCAGCCCTATGGACTGTAGCCCACGAGGCTCCTCTGTCCATGGGGTTCTCCAGGTAAGAATACTGGAGTGGGTTGCCATGTCCTCCTCTAGGGAATCTTCCCAACCCAGGGATTGAACCCAGGTCTTCCACATTGCAGGCAGATTCTTTACCGTCTGAGCCACCAGGGAAACTCATACAGTTTAAAACCACTCACGTAAACTCACAAAACTAACAGTAAACAACAAAATAGCATTTGTTTCCCCCACGTACATATTTATGTATATAAATCTGTGGGAATAAGTACCTCTGGGGAGAGGAAAGTAGTATTCAATACTACTAATGAAAACGGAGCCCTTCTCATCCTATAGTAGCACTTTATATAAGACTCCCTACCATATTTCCTCAGTCCTTAAACATTCTAGCTTCTAGTGAACTGTCGTTCTCTACAGTGTCACCCCTGTTGTAATATCTGGTGATTTTAAAATGCACATTAGGGAACCTTTTAATAGTCTGACTTCTTTGCTGATTCTTCACTTTCAGTGAGCTTGTTCTCCACCCTACCTCTGCCACTCCTTCTGGTGGTAGTAAGATATATCTTAGATTACAGTGTCTAAAATTCTTTATTAATCTCAATTTCAATTAAACCTTCTGTATATTCCTGCTCGTAATTTTCTAGTTAACTCTCTCTGGTGTCTTATGTGTTGTCCTTCAATTCCACCGCTACCTATAATTCTGTCACCCTTTCCCTATTCCCCTTATACCGTCAGGTCTCATTCTTGGTCAATCTTAATTATACCCTTACATACACTCTTACAGCTATTGCTCCTCTTTCTGTTAGTTACACTCCTTTGGCAGAACCCCAACCATGTTTAAATACTTTGCATTTAACTGTGTGGCTGAAAGTTGCTTACCGAAAACATACACCATGCCAGCTAATCCCACTTGAAATTCCTGAAAAGTAATCTCAAATTTACTAAGATCTTGATGCTGCCCAGCAATCCTACTTTTTTTCCTTAGTTCATTTCTCTAGCCTGTGTTGCAAATTCCAATGATTATTTCCCGGCCTTCATCTTCTAGCCTATCAGAATTTAACCCAGTTGATCATATTCCTCTCCTGATAGCACTTTTTCTTGGCTTTTGGAACACTTTATCTCCTGGTTTTATTTTTCTTAATAAATTAACTGTTTCCAGTCTCATTCGCTGATTTGTCTTGAACTCAGACCTTTCAAACATCTATATTCATTTTCTTTACATGTATACCCAGAAGTGGAATTGCTGTATATTTAAGGTAGATTTATTTTTGAATTTTTGAGGACCCTTCATATAGTTTTCCAGAGTCTATAAGGGTTCCCTTTTCACCACATCCTTACCCACACGTGTCTCTTCTTAGATACTCTAACAGATGTGAGGTGATATCTCATTGTGGTTTTGATTTGCATTTCTCCCATGATCAATGATGTCAAGCATCTTTTCATGTGCCGTGTTGCTCATTTATAATGTTCTCTTTGCAGAAATGTTTGTTTAGTTTTTCTGCCCTTTTGGAAGTCAGATTGCTTGCTTCTTTGTTATTAAGTTGTATGAGTTCTATATATAGTTTGGATATTAACCCTTTATCCAATGGACAGTTGCAAAAATTTCCTGCCATTCTGTATTTTTTTTCTTTTTTTTGCTATACAGATGCTCTTGAGTTTGATGTAGTCTACTAAATTTTTTCTTTTGTTGTATTTTTGACATCATATTCAAAAAAATCATTGCCAAGGCTAGTGTTAAGGAGCTTTTTTTTACTACATTTTCATGTATGAAACGTATGGTATTGGATCTTACGGAAGTCTTTGAAACATTTTGAGTTAATTTTTGTGAGTAGTACGAGTTAGAAGTCCAGTTTCAGTGTTCTGCATGTGTTTCTCTGGTTTTCCCAGCACCAGTTGTTGAAGAGACTATCTTTTCCGCCTTAGGTTCTTGACTCCCTTGTCAAGTATCACTTGACTGTATATACTGGGATTTAACTCTGGGCTCTCTACTCCATTGGTCTCTGTGTCTGTTTTGTGCCAGTACACTACTATTTTTAACATTATGGCTTTGTAATAGGGTTTGAAATCGGGATACTTCCAGGTTTGTTCTTTTTTCTCAAAATTGCTTTCAGTATTCAGTGTTTTTCATGGTTCCACAAACATTTAGGATTGTTTCTTCTATTTTGTGAAGAATGCTTTTGGTATTTTGATGCAAGTTGTGTTGATTCTGTAGATGGGTTTGGTAGTATGTATATTTTACCAGTGTTAATTCTTCTGATCCGTGAACATGGGATGCTTTCTGTTTGTATCTTCTTCAGTTTCTTTTAGCAAAGTCTTGTCATTTTTATTGTACATATCTTTCACATGCTTGGTTAAGTTTATTCCTGAGTAGTTTCTTGCTTTTGATGCTATTGTGAATGGGATAGTTGTACTTTATTTCTTTTTCAAATATTCATTATTTGTGTAAAGGAATGCAGCTAATTCCTATATGTTAATTTTGTATCCTACACTTTACCAAAATAGTTGATTGGTTCCAAAAGTTTTTTTGGTTACCTTTTTGAGATTTATACCTATAAAATCACATTGGCAAATACTGACAGTTTTACTTCTTTGCAATTTCAATACCTTTTATTTATTTATTTATGTATTTTGCTTAATTGTTATAGCTAGGAATTTTAGTACTGTATATTGAATAAGAGTAATGAGAATGGCCATCCTTTTCTTGTTCTGGATCTTAGAGGAAAATCTTTCAGGTTTTCTCCATTGAATATATTATCTGTGGGTTTGTTGTATATGGCCTTTACTGTGTTGAGTTATGTTCCTTCTGTACCCAGCCTTTTAAGGGTTTTCATCATGAAAGGATGTTGTATTTTTTAAGATGCTTTTTCTGCATCTATTGAAATGATCATGTGATTTTTATCTTTCAATTTATTGATGTGATACATTACATTTATTGTTTTTTGTGTGTTGAGCTATTCTTCCATGCCAGGGAAAAATCTCATTTGATCACGATGTATAATCCTTTTAATGTGTGCTTGAATTTGCTTTGCTAATATTTTACTGAAAAACTTTACACCTATATTCTTCAGAGATATTGGTTAATACAGTTGGCCCTTGAACAACACGGGGTGTGTGGCACAAGCCCTGTGTAGTCAAAAAGCTGTGTATAACTTTATAGTTGTTCCTCTGTAACCATGATTCTGCATCTACAAGTTCAACCACCTGGGGATCATGTAGTACATATTTACTGAAAAAAATTTGTGTATAAATGGACCTGTGCAGTAATACAAAGTGGTGTTGTTCAAGGGACAACTATGGTTTTCTTGTGGTCTCCTTATCTGGTTTTGGTATTAAGGTAGTTCTGGCTTCGTAGAATGAGTTTGGAGGTGTTCCCTCCTCCTCAGTATTTTGGAAAAGAAGAGGATTGATGTTAATTCTTCTTAAAATGACTGGTAAAATTCATCAGTGAAGCCATCTGGTCTTGAGATTTTCTTTTTGGGAGGTTTCTGATTATTGATTCAATCTCTTTACTCATTCTCGGTCTGTTCAGATTTTCTAGTTTTTCATGATTCAGTCTTGGTCAGTTTTGTTTCTAAAAATCTGTTCACTTCTTCTAGGTTATGTAATTTCTTGGCATACAGTTATCCATAGTAGTCTCCTATGAGCCTCTGTATTTCTGCAGCATCCTGTGTAATGTCTCCTCTTTCATTCTAACTCTGTTTGAAGCTTCTCTCTTCTTTCTTAGTCTAGATGAAAGTTTTGTCACTTTTGTTTGTCTTTTCAAATAACCAGCTTTTAATCTGATTGATCCTTCCTGTAGTTTTTCTTGTCTGTTTCATTCCTTTCAGCTCTAAACTTTATATTTCATTCCTTCTGCTAACTTTCAGTTCAGTTCAGTCATGTCCAACTCTTCGCGACCCCATGGACTGCAGCACGCCAGGCTTTTCTGTCCATCACCAACTCCTGGAGATTGTTCAGACTCATGTCCATCAAGTCAGTGATGCCATCCAAGGGCTTAATTTATTCTTCTTGTTTAATTCCTTGAGATGTAAAGTTAGGTTATTTGTGATATTTCTAATTTTTTAATATATGCATTTTTTTGCAATAGACTTTCTTCTCAGAACCGCTTTGCTGCATCCCACAAATTTGATGTCATATTTCCAATTTCATTAGTTTTGAGTTTTTTTCCTCTTCATTTCTTCTTTCACCCGTTGGTTGTTCAGAAGTATGTTGTTTAGTTTCCACATGTTTGTAGATCTTCTCACTTTTCCTCTTTTTATAAGTTTCTATTTTCATACCATTGTGACCAGCAAAGATAATTGGTGTGATTGCAGTCTTTTTATGTTTGTAAAGATATGTTTTTTGTCCTGTCATATGATCTGTTCTGGAGAATGTTCTGTGTGCACTTGAGAAGAATGTATATTCTGCTGCTGTTGTATGGAATGTTCTATATATGTTTGTTAAATCTATTTTTCTAAGATGATTCATTTCCAACATTTCCTTATTGATTTTCTGTTTGTATAATCTGTCATTGCTGAGAGTGGCGTACTGAAGTCCCCTACTATTATTCTGTTGTCTGTTTCTCTCCTAGGGTTTGTTAGTATTTAATATATTTTGGTGCTCTGCTGTTTCGAGCCTATATATTTACAGTTGTTATATCTTCTTGATGTGTTGACCCCTTTATCATTATAATGACCTTCTTTGTCTTGCCGTTTTTGGCTGAAGTATATTTTGTCTGATATAAGTATGGCTACACTCACTTTGTTTTGCTTTCTGAAATGTTATCTTCCATCCCTTCACTTTGAGCTTATTTGTGTTGATAGAGCTGAAATGACTCTTGTAGGCAGCATATAGTTGGAACTTTTTTTTTTCCAGTCATCCACTTTGTGCCTTTCGTTTGGTAAATTCAATCCATTCAATCCATTTAGGGTGATTATTGGTATGCAAGGACTTATTATTCCACTGATCTTTTGCCTTCTGGTTATTTTGTGTCTCCATTGGGTTTTTTCTTCTTTTTTTGTCTACCTTTGTAGATGATTTACAGTGGTGATGTGCTCATTGTTCCCTTTTTTATGTCATGTCTCTCCTCTAAATTTTTGCTTTGTCTTTACCATGACATTTACATAAAATATCTAGTTGATGAACTAGTCCTTTTACTGCTGATAGGAGCCCATCTTCACTCACCTACAGAGGTTTCATCAGTTTACATCTCCTATTATATTTTCAGTGTCACAAATGATCACTTTTTATGCTGTGAATTTGCTACCAAATGGTAGTAGCTATAGTAAGTTTTAATGCTCTTTTCCTTTAACATTTATGCTATAATTAATTAACACACTATTCTAAAACACAGTTCCAGTTTTCTAATTCTGACTGTATTTGTTACCTTGATCAGAGCCTTGTGTACTTTCATCTTTTTTGTTTCGTCTTGAAGAATGCCTTTCAGCATTTGTAGCAGTGGTGAACTCTCAGCTTTTATTTGTCTAGGAAAACCTTTATTTCTCTTTCATATCTGAAGAATAACTTTTCCAGGTAGAGTATTCTTGACTAGGAGCTTTTATCTTTCAATTCTTTTAGTATGTTATTCTGCTCTCTCCTGGCCTGCAGAGTTTCTGCTGAGAAATCTGCGTATTACCTAATGGAGATTCTTTTGTAGGATACTTTCTTTTTTCCCCTGCTGCCTTTAAAATTCTTTCTTTAGTATTGACTTTTGATAGTTTTCATTCTAAAATGTGTTGGAAAAGATCTTTTTTCATTGGGACAGCAGGGTGTTCTATTAGCTTCATAGAATTGTATGTCCAGTTCTTTCTCCAGGTTTGGGAAGTTCTCAGTTATTATTTCATCAAATAAACTCTCTGCCCCTGTCTCCATCTCTTCTCCTTCTGGTATACCTATTATTCTTATTTTTACTTTTTAAATGCAGTCTGATAACTCTTGTCAGTTTTCACTTTAAAAAAAAACTTAGTTCTCACTCCCCTTACACCTGAATCATTTCTCAATTCCTGTCCTCCATATGGCTTATTCTTTCTTCCATCTGATCTGTTCTACTCCCAGTGCTTTCTAATCCAGTATTCCTCTCACCTATTGAGTTCTTCAGCTCCAGGATTATTGTTTTGTTCTTTTTTGTAATATCAGTCTCTCTAGTAAGTGCTCCTTCTATTCGTTAATTTTATTCCTGACTTCACTGAGTTGCCTTTCTGTGTTTTCTTGTAGCTTGTTGAATTTCTTCGTAATTATTTTGAATTCTGCAAAATAATAAATACTGCAGTATTCTGTATCTTTGAGACGGTTGCCTAGAAAATTGTCATTTTCCTTTTTGGATACTATATTACATGGGTTTTCATAGTGTTTCATGAAATGTGTCTCTGCCATAACATTAAAGTAGCAAACACCTTTCTTTTTAGGTGAAGTTTTCCTTTGACCCTTAATTCAACAGATTGGCAATAAGAAGCCGTTCTTTTGCCTTCCAAAAGGTGGCGCTATAGCACAAATTTTGGGTTTCTCTTCCCAAAGCTGACTCACCACTAAAGTTCGGAGTGTGTGCATGGTAAAAGCTGTTGGCAGAGTCTAGGAAGTGTATGCTTGGTACCTGGACCTTTTTGGTGGAAGAACCCAGAGGTTTGTGGACAGACAGCAGGAAATGCATTCCTTCATTTCTCTTTGCCTGCCTTCTTTCCTTTCTTACCCTCCCCCTCCCCTTCAGAAATCCTCCAGCTGTGGCCCTCATCACAGTCACTTTGCTCTCACTCATCACTTTCACTTTCTACCTCCTCTGCTCGAGAGGTCACTGCTGCCAGTACCTTGGATCTGCAGCCTCCTCCAAGGTCCAGTCCACCCACTTTCAGATGTGGGTGCAGTGCAGAAGCACTTTTGTTCAGCTGTGGATATCCAATTAATTGTAAATTGAAGTGGGGAGGAAAAAGGAATGACTCACAGGGATGTGACACTGATGTCACTCAGTTTTGACTTTTAAACGGTGATACGCATAAGTGGACAAGCATTCTAAGGTGTACTCCGTATAAATGTTTGTATTAGTGTACCTTTATGTAACCTCCACCCCAGTCAGTATACAGAACATTTCTTGCATAGCATCAAGTTCCATCATGCTCTCTTCCCAGTTTGTAACCTACAACTCTGAAGTAAACAGTATTCAGAATTTTTCAGCGTGAATTTTACCTTTTCTTGAAGCCATACAGTATCTACATTTCATACAGTATGCATGTTCATACAGTATATTGTCTTTTGTGTCTATTTTTATGGTAACAGGGTTTTCCATGTTATGTGTATATCAGTAGTGTGTCCTTTTTTAAAACTGCTGCTTAGTATAGTATTATATTGTACATAAATACTAAAACAAATTATCCAATGATGATACAGTAAGTGAAACTCATACATTATTAGCGAAACTACTGATACAATTAATCACTTTTGAAAACTCTTTGCAACATTTTCTAAAGCTGAAAATACACTATCCCATGACCCAGAAATCCTACTGCTAGGTAGATATCCAAGAGAAATAAGTACATATGACCATCAAAAGAAATATATAACAACATTCACAGAAACCATGTTTAAAATAGTCAATATCTGGAAATAACTCAAATGTTCAACAACAACATCTTGGATGAAATGGTCTGAATATCTGTGTCAGATCAGATCAGCCGCTCAGTCATGTCTTGACTCTTTGCGACCCCATGAATCGCAGCACGCCAAGCCTCCCTGTCCATCACCAACTCCCGGAGTTCACTTACTGTATATCCCCATCAGAACTAGATATTGTCAGCTTTTCAAAATTTTAACCATTCTGATATCTGTATATTGGAGTTTTGCTATGATTTTAAATTTGTATTTTCCTTGTAGGTAATAAGGTTGATATCTTTTCATATATTTACTGTCTATTTGAATATTGAATATTCAGTCAATATTCAGCTCCCTTTTTTTCCGTTAGGTCTTACATGTCTTTTAAATAAGTTTTATTTTACCACTTCACAAACAGTATCAGACCCTTATGACAGCCCTTTATGTCGTTGTTTTATAGTTTACCTGTTTCTGTGTTGTAAACCTTTCAATACTTTTATTTTATTCTTGCTTTATACTCATTTATTTATAAAATAGCTTTTTATTTACCCACATGTTTACTCTTTTTGTATTCTTTATTTTCTCCTGGTGATCCATGTATCCATCCAGAACCTTTTTTCTTTAGTCTGAAAATTTCCTTTAGTGTTTCTTATGATTACATGTGTTGTGACTCAATCACTCAGATTTTGTTTGTCTGCGATGCCTTCATTTTTGAAGAATATTTGCTGGTTTAGAATTCTAGCTTGGAAGGTGTTTTCTTTCAATGCTCTACAGATTTCATGGCATTGTTTTCTGATTTCCAGTACATTTGAGAAGTCAGCTGTTAGTCTTGGTTTCTTAAATATACTCTAGCCGTTTTTAAGTATTTCTCCTTAACTTCAATTTCAAGCAGGATGGCTATGATCTACCTGGTAAAGTTTCTTTGTATTAATGTAAATCCTGTTTGGGATTCACTGAGCTTCTGAATACTTGATTGATATCTTTCATCAGTTTTAGAAAATTCTGTTCATAATCTCTGAATATTTCTTTTGCTCCATTCACAATCTCCTCTCTTTCTGGGACTCCAGTTACATATATCTTAGACTGTATCCCTTATTCCTTTTATTCTCAGTCTCATTTCTTCCATTGTTAGGTTTTTTTGTGCTTAATTCTCTATAGACTTGCCTTTAGGTTCATTTGTCTTGTCATCTGCTATATCTGTTCTGATATGAATCCATTCAATGAGTCTTAATTTCAGATATTGTCTCTTTTAGTTCAGGAATATCCATTTGCTTTATTCTTACAGTTTTCAGTTCTCCATTGAAATTCCCCATTTTTTGTTTACTTTTTCATTTGTTTTCTTTATTAATAATAGTTGTTTCAAAGTCCTGACCGCTAATTAAAACACCTGGAGAGAGGAATAGCTGCTGGGTAAACAGCCCTAATAGTGGCTGCATAGCAGATGTGTGTGCCTGTGAAGCCAGCTGGATAGGTTGTCTCTTTTGTGTTAAAGTCACTAAAGATAATAATAAAAAGAGTTGTAATGAAAAGAAGGACAGTGGGTAACTATGATAAACAGGTAATGGGCATTTTAGAAGATCTTGGATTTATGGGAAGGACAGAGATGGCAAAGAGGAACAAGGATACCTCCTGCACCTCCATAGCCTGCAGTGTGGGGGTTGTTGAAGGAAAAAACCACCTAATGTCCAGTGGATACGTTTATGCCTCCCCATTTTCTACTCTCAACTTAGATGTCTTAAAAAAAAAGAAAAAATGTTTCTTAAAAATAATAAATACAGAATGTACCAATTTTTGACATGTTTTTGAAACCAAAGAAAAAGAAATGTGTAAAAAATACTGGATGTGAAAGGTCGTGATTGAATGCACAATATGGTGTATCTTACACCTTTAATTCAAATTAACAAATATGGACCACCATCATGTGAATATAATGATACTGTTCTCTATACAGATGATGAATATAAATTAGAAGATCTCCATCTTCTGAAGGTCACAGTCCCTTGGAGTTTTCAGATCAGTTCAGTCGCTCAGTCATGTCTTGACCCTTTGCGACCCCATGAATCGCAGCACACCAGGCCTCCCTGTCCATCACCAACTCCCGGAGTTCACTCAGACTCACGTCCATCGAGTCAGTGATGCCATCCAGCCATGTCATCCTCTGTCGTCCCCTTCTCCTCCTGCCCCCAATCCCTCCCAGCATCAGAGTCTTATAAATAAGTAATATATGTATATAAGTAATAGGTTACCTAAAGCAATGTGTGCATAAGATTAGTAATCTAAAGCGATCAGTAATGATTTGTGCTAACAAAAAAATTATGATGAGGTAGAAATTTACTATTTGGGATCTTTCCATGAGCTGGCAGAATAATTATTTTAGGACCATTTCTTTTTTTTCTTTTGATGGTGTGTGGAAATATGCCTGACTATATTTAATGCTTCTTTAGTACTTTTTATCTTTCAATTAGAACAAGTTAAAATAATTATCCCTATTTTAGCTAAGCTGATGAACCAAGTCATCTGTAGGTGGGCCTCCATTTTCATACATGACATTTGGAAGGCCAGCTCTTCTACATGTTTTGTATTAACATCTTTAAACCTCTCATCATACACCAGACTCAGTTTTTCATATATCACCTGACATACATTTTGATGACAGTTTATGCTAGGATGAAAGGGAACTGAATGGTCGACTCACTGGCAGAGTGTACCAACAGTATTTAAAACTGAAGACCACCTATATTAGAAGGTAGATAGTTATAATTCTAGTGACATTATAACTCTAGTGGAGTTTTGTGATTTAATTTTAATCTGTTTACATGCTTTTTTTGTCAGTGGGTAGATGGCTTTGACCAGTTGAATTAAGTAAAGATTTCCCTAGAAAAGAAATATATTGGCATTAGTTTTTCAATTTTAGAATGTGGGTATATTTCTCATTCTTTCTTTTTTTAAAGAGTCAACGCAGACTGTCCAGGCTCTGCAGTATTCAACTGCTGATGGTCCGCTAACAGCAAGCAAAGATTTAGAAATAAAAAGCTTAAAAGAAGAAATTGAAAAACTAAGGAAACAAGTAAGAGGTAAATTCCTGATTCATTATTAATTCAGTTTAGTAGATATTTTTAAGTGTTTTATTCACACACAAAAAAACATTTATTGAGTACCTGTTATGTGTTAAGTGATGTGAGCTGTATGCCAGTGAGGGAAAAGCAAACAAGAATGGCTCTGCTGTCAAGGAGCTCATGTTTTGGTCTTGGAAAAAGATAAAGAAATAGTTTTTTGCAGTACGTCGACAAAGGTCAGAAGATAAACACAGGTACATGGAGAGTGCACAAAGAGGAGCACCTTACCCAGATTTAAGTGAAAAAACATGACTTTTTGGGAGGACCTATTAGTTTGGAATAATTAGTGAAAACTTGTCTGGCAAAGCATTTAAATGAGTGGTTCATTTTTCAGTGTATTGCTGAAGTTAATTGAAATTAATTATGATAATTGTTGATATGCCTATTATATCTATTCATCATTTATTCCATTCAATAAATATTTATGTACTAGGCATTATTTTATGTTCTTGGGATGCAGTACTAAACAAACCAATAAAAATTCTTACTGGAGTGAAGGGCAAACATGAGACATGAAACAATAACTATGCACCTTTGTGAATAATATGGTATGTTGCAAGCTGATAAGTGCTTACAAATAGAGGAGAATAAGGAGAGTGGGTCTAAAGTCTAAGATGATAAGTTTTATTGTTTTAAATAGGGTAGTCCACATGAGCAAAATATTGAAAAAGGTAAAGGGGATTAACCAGACAGTTAAATGGGAAACACATGATCCAAGAAGACAGCTCAACCAGTGCAAAATCCCTACAGTCAAAACTATGCCTTGTGAGTTCAAATTAAACGTAAGAAGACCGTGTGGCTAGAGCAGAATGAGGAAGCAGGTGGAATGGGTGGAGATGAGGATAGAGAAATAAAGAGCTGAGGAGGGCTCATTGCCTGATCAATGGAGTCTTACTGACTGTTCCGTCTTTGGTTTGTTCTGTGAGTGAACCTTTTGCAGGATTTAAAGGTATCACATGATCTCAGTAAGTATAGGGAGAGAAAGAGAGAGTAGAGGGAAGAAAAAAGATACTGTTTTAGCTAGGAAAGTCAGACCTCTCTAGAAAAGTGGTTTTAGGCCAAAACAAGTAAAGAAAAGAAGGAATCTGACAGTGTCTTTTATAAAAAGGACTATTTAAAATAAAATATTAAGACACAAGGAGATTTAAAATTTGAGCATAATTTATGCTGTTCTCTTTTTTTAAGTAGCTCTTTTAAGAAAAATATCTTCATCAAATTTCTGTAGATTTTTCTTTCTAAAAATGAATAAGATTTGGAATATTATAAATAGAAAAATTTACTTTGATGTCAACACCGAAACATTATGTAGCACTTAGTATATTTAAGTTTTATGGCACTAAAAAAGCAGTGGAACACAAGGCACCAGATAGTATGGTTACTAAGATGTCTTCAAAGAGGTGATACGGATTTGGAAAACTTGTTTACATAGACCTATCTCACTAATGGGCTTCCCTGATGGCTCAGATGGTAAAGAATCCGCCTGCAACTCGGGAGATCTGGGTTCAATCCCTGGGTTGGGAAGATCCCCTGGAGGAGGGCACAGCAACCCACTCTAGTATTCTTAGCTGGAGAATCCCCATGGAGGAGCCTGGCGGGCTACAGTCCATGGGGTGGGAAGAGTCGGACACGACTGAGCGATTAAGCACAGCACAGCGCATCTCACTAATATGTTCTAGGAGGGTTTTTTGGTTTTGTTTTTAAGATTCCTTGGGGTTTTCTTTGCTGACCATTATGCAGCTGCAATATGAACAATTTTCTTTTGCCCTTTCTGATCTGGGTGCTTTTTCTTTTCTTATCTTACTGGCTAGAACTTGTAGCACTTTGTTGCAGAAGAGTGGTGAGAACAGATGTCCTGGTTTTCTTTCCTATCTTAGGGGGAAAGCATTAAGTCTTTCACCTTTAAGTGTAATATTAGCTGTAGAATTTTTATAGATACTCTTTATCAAGCTTTTTATATTATAGAAACTCTCCTCTATTTCTACATTTCTAAGGGTTTTTCATGAATAGATATTGAACTTTGTCAAATATATTTTTTGCATTGATTGATGTAAGCATGTGTTTTTTCCCTTAGTTAACCTTATACTATGGTGAATTAAATCGGTTGATTTTGAAATATTAAATCAACTTTATATTCCTGGAATATATACATCCCTGGTCATGGTGTATATTTATTTTTATAAATTAATTCTATTTTCAATATTGTGTTAAGGATTTTTTTAATCTGTATACATGAGAGATACTGGTCTTTGTTGTGTTTTTTTCTCCTTTTTTGTATTACCTTTTTCTGAGTTTTTAGTTTGCTTTTCCTTTTTTGTTTTTTTTAAATATGATTGACATGTAACATTATGTTAGTTTCAGATGTACAACATAACAATTCAGTATTTGTATATGTTGTGAAATATTCACCTTAGTAAGTTTAGTTCACTTCCATCACCATACATAGTCTCAATTTTCTTTTTTTTGTGTGTGATGAGGACTTATAAGATCTATTCTGTTATTAACTTTGAAATATACAGTATGGTATTATTTACTGTAGACACCAGTGTTTTACATTACATCCCCAGTGTTTATGTATTATATAACTGGAAGTTTGTATCTTTTGACCATCTTCCCTCCTTTAATATACCCTGCACCCCGTCTCTTAGAACCACCAGTATTCTTTATATCCATGAGTTCAGTTTGGTGGTGTTGTTTTAGATTCCAACTATAAGTGAGATTTTACCGTATTTGTCTTTCTCTGTCTGATTTCAGTTAGCATAATGTGCTCAAGGTCCAATTCATATTGTCACAAATGGCAAAATTTCTTTTATTTTTTTATAACTGAAAAATATTCTGTTACACACACACACACACATACACACACACACACACACACACATTTTATCAATTCATCCATCAGTGGGCACTTAGCTTGCTTCTGTGTCTTGGCTACTTTAAATAATGCTGTAATGAATATGAGAGTGCACACATCTTTTTAAGTCAGTGTTTTTGTTTCATTCTGATAAATACCAGAAGTAGTGTTGCTGGATCATATGGTAGTTCTGTTTTTAATTTTTTGAAGCCTCTCCATACTGTTTACTGTAGTAGGAGCCCCAATTTACATTTCCACCAGTACTGCAAAAGGGTTCCTTTTTTTCCACATCTTTGCCAACACTTTTTATTTCTTATCTTTTAGATGACAGCCATTCTGACAGGTGTGAGATAATGTTTCACTGTGGTTTGATTTACATTTCCTTGATAATTGGTAATGTTGAACACCTTTTCATGTTGGCTGTCTGTATGTCTTTTTTTAGAAAAATGTCTCTAGCTCCTCTACCCCTTTTTGGATGGGATTATTTGTCTCTATTAACTTGTTGACCTTAAAAATAAAAGTCAGTTATTTTTCCAGAAAAAATGGGTTTACTTGGGAATACCAGAGAATTGCAATAGGGCAAGCAAGCCACAGCAAAATCCATAGCCAAGTCTAACAAAGTAGAGGAACATTATTTTATAGAGAAAAATGAGAAAGTTGAGAAAGATTGTTTTGAATGAAAGTTCATTGGGGAAAAGTGAGAGTTTAGGGTGACGATGGTTTCTCATTGGCTGAGTTCCTGGGGTAGTTGATTTTTTGTATGAGATGTGATATACTGTCTTTCCCGTTGGGGCCTGTAATTGATGCTTTGTCTATAATTGACAGTTCTTTCTGTAATTGATGTAGAGAGGTCTGTGTTGAGTTTCCCCCATCTGGCCTCCCAACTCCATTTTAGTGAGGCTTCTATTGATTTTCACAGATACTTTGTCAGATATTTGATTTGCAAACATTTTCTCCCATCCTGTATGTTGCTTTTTAATTTTGTTTATGGTTTTCTTTGCTGTGCAGAAGCTTTCTAGTTTGATGTAGTCTCATTTATTGATTTTTGCTTTTGGCTGTGGTGTCAGCATAATTGTTGTATTGCTGGCCTCGTAAAATGAGTTTGAGAGTACTCCCTCTTTTATTTTTTGAAAGAGTTTAAGAAGAACTGACATTGACTCTTATTAAAGTGTCTGGTAGAACTCACCAGTAAAGTCATCAAGCCCTAGATTTTTCTTTGTCGGGACGACTTTGATTACTAATTCAGTATTCTTACTCTAGTTGCTTAACCTGTAAAGCTAGGTGTCCTGAGTTTTGTTTTGTTTTGCTGTGTTTAATGCTGTGAACTTCCTTCTTAGAATTGCTTTTGCTGCATTCCATAAGTTTTGATATATTTTTTATATTTTCATTTGTTTCCAGATTTTTTTTGAAGTTCCGCTTTTAATTTCTTTTTGACCCACTGGTTACTCAGGAATGTGTTACTTTCCACATTTTTGTGAATTTTTCCAGTTTTTCTCTTTAGTAATTTCTAGTGTCATATTTTGTGGTTGGAAAAATTCCTTGGTATGATTTCAGTCTTTCTAAATTTGTTAAGACTTGTTTTGTAACCTAACTTGATGTACCCTGAAGAAATGTTCCAGTGTTTGAGAAGACTGTATGTGTGCTGCTGTTGGTTGGAATTTTTTGGTTAGGTCCTAGTGGTCTGAAATATAAGCCATGTCCAGTGTTTCCTCATTGATTTTCTGTCTGGATAGTGTATCCATGGTTGAAAGTAGAGCACTGAAGTCCCCTACTGTTATTGTATTGTTGTCTATTTCTCCCTTCAGATCTATTGCATTTGCTTAATATATTTAGGCACTACAATACTGGGGTCATAGAAATTTATAATTATTGTATCCTGTTGATGAGTTGACCCCTTTATTATTATATAATAACCTTTTTCGTTTCTTGTTACTATTTTTTACTTATCTTCCATTTTGTCTGATAAAAGTGTGGCTACCCTTGTTCTCTGTTGGTTTCCATTTGCATGGAATACCTTTTTCCATTCCTGCATTTTGAGCCTATGTGTGTCTCATAGGCAGCAGGTAGTTGGGTATTGGTTTTTTATCCATTCAGTCACTTGAGGTCTTTATTGGAGAATGTGATCCATTTATATCTAAAGTAATTATTGAGTAGGTATGGATTTACTAATGTCATCTTATGTTTTCTGACAATTTTATAGTTCCTTTGTTCCAGGCTTCCTCTCTTACTGACTTCATTTGTTACTGTTGTTGCTCAGTTGTGTCCAGCTCTTTGTGACCCCATGGACTACAGCATGCCAGGCTTCCCTGTCCTTCACCATCTCCCAGAGTGTGCTCAAGCTCATGTCCATTGAGTCAGTGATGCCATCCAGCCATCTCATGCTCTGTCATCCCCTTCTCCTGCCATCAATCTTTCCCAGCATCAGGGTCTTTTCCAGTGAGTCAGTTCTTCACATCAGGTGGCCAGAGTATTGGAGCTTCAGCTTCAGCATCAGTCCTTGCAATGAATATTCAGAGTTGATTTCCTTTAGAATTGACTGGTTTGATCTCTTTACTGTCCAAGGGACTGTCAAGAGTCTTCTCCAGAACCACAGTTCAAAACCATCAATTCTTTGGCGCTCAGTGAATTGATGATTTTTCCATAGTGGTGCTTTGATTTCCTTCTCTTTCTCTTTTGTGTAGCTCCTGAAGATTTTTGCTTTGTGATTTCCATAAGGCATGCATAAAATATCATATTACAATCTATTTTATGTTGATGACAGCTACTTATTCTCTCGGTTTATTATTTAATTGTTTTAATTATTTCCTCTTCAGCTATTTTAGAAGCACATCAGACAAGGTTATGTTTTCTTAAACTATGAAATATAATTTAGAAAACTTAAGGTGAGAAAAAAATTCCATTTTATTTACCCATATTTTTATATGATGCTCTTCTTTCTTCCTGATATTGTTGAATTCCTTGTTTTGTTGTTTGCTTTCTATTTAGAGACTTTA
The DNA here is from genome assembly GCF_000754665.1 of Bison bison bison. NCBI lineage: Eukaryota > Metazoa > Chordata > Mammalia > Artiodactyla > Bovidae > Bison > Bison bison. Next base: position 4,971,812 of record NW_011494889.1, on the reverse strand, counting down.
ACTATTTTTTAAAGGAAGGTCTGCTACCAACAAATTCTCTTCATTTTTCTTTATCAAAGAATGTCCTGATTTTCCCTTTATTCCTAAAAAATATTTTTGCTGGACATAGTCTATATTGTAAGTTTTCTAGCTTTTTTGTTTGTTTGTTTAAGCATCTGAAAAATACCATACTGCTTCCTCTAGGTTTCATGTTTTCTGAGGAGACATTCACTGTCATTCTGAGTATTTTTTTCCCCTTTACACAAGGTGTTTTTCTCTTGACTGCTTGCACAGTTTTTCTTTTTCTTTAGTTTTCATGTGTTTAATGATGTGTTTGGGCATGAATTTCTTTGGGTTTGTTCTATTTTGTGTTTGTTCTTCTTGAATCTTTAGGTTTATCAGTCTTGCCAAATTTCAGAATTTTTTAGACTATTTCTCTAAGTACTTTTACAGACCTGCCTACTTTCTCTTCTTCTGAGACTCTGATGACACAGGTGTAAGATCTTTTGTTAATCATCCCACAGCTCCCAGAGGTTCTGTTCATTTTTGTTTTTATTTTATTTTTTTCCTGTTATTCAGATTGGCCAATTTCTGTTGTTTTATCTTCAAGTTCACGGACGCCTTTGACACCTCCCCTGTGCTGCAGAATCCACCTGTCAAGATTTTTATTTTATTAATGTCTAAAATTTCCATTTTGTTCTTTAACCTTCCGTTTCTTTGCTGAGATTTTTTTGTCTTTGCTCTGGTCTTCTGTTTATTCATTTGTTTCAAATATGTGTATAATTGCTTATTGAAGCATTTTTATCATAGATGTGTTAATATCTTATCAGATTATTCTAACATCTTTGTTAAATATTTTGGTGTCAGCATCCATTGATTTTCTTTTCTTATTCAAATTGAGATTTTTCTAGTTCTTGGTAGGATGAGTGGTTTTGATTAATGACAGCAGATCTTATTTAACCTTCCACGTTAGCTGGCTTTTCTGGACACCACTCCAGCAATGGAGAGGAGGTTACCATCTCCTTATTGCCAGGTGGAGGTAGAAATCCAGTTTCCCCACCTGGCCTCCTTTGACACCCAATGAAGGGCTCCTTGTTATTCCTGGAAGGGAATGGAAGTTCCAGCCCACTGCCTAATACTATGATAGGGGTGGCCTTATTACTGCTGGGCGATGGTGAAAGCTCTTTTCTGATGGCACCCCAATAGGGAGAAGGGGAAGATCGTCATTACTGCTGGGTAGGGGGTGGACATCCTGGTTCTCCCTGTAGTTTTCACTGACACTTGTGTGAAAAGAGGCTTGTTACCAGCCAAGGTGGTTGAAAATCCTGCTCTCCCTTCTCTACTTACCCTCAGGTGTGTTTGGGCATATACCCAATTGGAAATTGGATTGGGAATTTAGCTCCTCACTTGTCCCTGGCTGACGTATGACATAGGTGGGCATGGGGCCCCAGTGCTTTCTGTTGTGTTTAACTTGAGCAGAGTGGTTATTTTCTAAAACTTTCCTGTCTTGCTAGTTTGCCCCTTACTTGGTTCTTTGGCTACAAAGAGTAACCTTTGGGCCTTTATTCTCTGTTTCTGTTAGAATTTCTGGGTTGCTGGTTTCTTCAGCTCTGAGTCTATGAAATAAGAACCAAAAAGAAAAGCCAGAGAACTTAGCACTGTGTAGTTTCAGTGTCCTGACACACTGTGAAACTTCACCACCACCAATTTTTTTTTAATTTGTATATTGCTTTACTTCCCTCACCTCTCTACTAGACTGTAAGCTCCTTGAAAACAGTGACTTTGAATATTGTATTCTTTGATATATTGAAGTGCCTGTAATAGTGCTTGGCACATAAAAATCCCTAAATCAATATTTGTTGATGACTGAGTAAATAAATGACTAAATGAAATCTCATTCTTGGAAATTTCTGACCACTTCCTAATGTGTGTTCCTGCATTGTATCTTTATAGGCAATTTCCAACATGCTTACATCCCTTACCTGCAAATAAATGGTCCCTGGAATTACCCAACTGGGGAGATTGATGGCCGTTAAATTATTGGTTGACTAATGTCCTTCCTTTATTCCTAACTTCTCTTTAAGTTCAGTGCTTATAGGACTATTCTCATTATTTTGGAATATAATCAGTGAAAAAGGCTATATCCCTTTTAGTATTCTTCCTTTCCAAGCACTTTTTTCTTGATCATGTGTTACTCTCAGTGATACTCTCAATTTTATTCCATCTCTGAAATATCATTCATTCGTTTTTTTAAAACCTTTTTGGAGAAGGAAATGGCAACCCACTCGAGTACTCTTGCCTGGAAAATCCTATGGGCTACAGTCCATGGAGTCACAAAGGGTTGGACACAACTGGGCGACTTTTTTTTGGTGGTGGTAAGAAAATACATAAGATAAAAATGGCCATCTTAACCATTTTTAAATGTACAGTCAGTAACATTAAGCACATTCACAATGCTGTGCAACCAACGACGCCATCCATCTCCAAAACCTTCCATTATCTCAAACTGAAACACTTGATCCATTAAACAGTAACTCCTTTTCCTGCCACCCACTAATACCTGGCATCCACCATTCTACTTTCTGTTCCTTTGAATTTGACTACTTTGGGAAACTCATATAAATAGAATCATCAAATATTTGTCCTTTTGTGACTGACTTATTTCACTTAGTGTAGTATATTCAAGATTTATCCATGTTACAGCATGTGTCATAATTTCCTCCCTTAATATGATATTCCACAGTATGTGTATGCCACATTTTGTTTATCCATCTATTTACCGATGGACCCCTTGGGCTGCTTCCACCTTTTGTTTATTGTGAATTATACTGCTGTGAAGATGAGTGTACAAATATCTGTACAAAGTCTTTTTTGGGTGTATAATAAGCAGAATTCCTGAATTACATGCTAATTATGTGTTTGATTTTTTAGGAATTGCCATACAGTGGCTATACCACTTACATTCTTGCCAGCAACATTTATTCTTTCTTAATTCAGTCCATAGACATACATGTTGAGTTGCTTCTGTACACCAAAAATTACACTAGATACTAGAGGCATAGTGGTAAAATTGAGGTTAGATATGTCTCATTCATAATTGTATCCAAGCTGTCTTAAATAGTTTGCTGATTTAAAGAGCAAGAGATAAAACAAGTGGGCCCCTGAGGACCTGCCTGATGAATAGTCCTTGAGGCGTTAGTCCTGGCTTGAAAGGAAAATAAGTGTCCAGGTCACCTTCAATCTCTTGTGCCTCTACATACCTCATAAGCAAGATCTTTATTACTCAACATTTATTAATGTTTTTCTCTTTTTTTTTCCCTATGTGTTACCCAGTATTTTTAAACTCCTAAAAAAATTGAATACACTTATAATTATTTGCATTTTTTTTTGTATTTGCTTTCCTCATCGCACTTCAAACTCTTAAGTAGGACAGTTTCCTGATACCATATAACAGACACACAATATATATTGACCATATACAGACAAAAATTCATATTTTCATTTAATATTTTTATATGAAAAATAAAGGTATGTTTTCTAAATAAAACATCTGTTGTGACCTATAATGTGCTTTATATCCCCATACTTTTTATTGCCTCAAAGTTGGTGGTATGTGCCGCTGCCCCCGCCAGTGTACTACCGTCTGTGTCTCCAACTCTAAAATGCCCTTGCCCTTCCTCTGTCTCCCTATATCCATTTTCTCCTTCTTTTCTGTGTGTGTCACTCTCTCACACACACACACAAACACACAAATACATGTACATAGTGTCCTACATTATGTAAGTTGAGGAGAAAAATAGTGAATGGAGGGAAGGATAATATGGAACTCTTTTCCTTCATCGTAGTTTAGAAGTAAAATCTCTTCACATCAGAAGAGTTACTAGTTATTTGAGGAAATAAGACCACAATGGAAAAGCTGTGACACCACTTTTACGTATCAGAAAGAGGTGCTTTGTGCTGCCTGCCTTCATCTGCCTCCAGTTTGAGCCCCTCTGCAGACTGTCGTGCTCCTCCGTGAGCGCTGCTTTGTATGTGCTTAGTCGCTCAGTGGCGTCCGCCCCTGTGGACCCCACTGTACTGTAGTCCGCCAGCAACGCCTTAGTCATGCCTGTCTCTTACTTCCTCTGTCATCTATATAACCTGCCCGACAATTTGTAATTGATTTTCTGCTTTTTAAAGAGCGTTACTCTTGTCTTCCTATCGCCTTCAAGACAGAGACCATCTTTTATATTGAGATATACTACACAGTGCAAAGAAAATTGCTGTGTATTTTGCCCTCATTTAATCCTTGAGTTTCAGGATTCTACTCGCATCAGTGACTTAAGAACGTTTTGGTTGGTATGAGCTAATCTCACTCCCCTAGTATTGCTTTTCTCTTTATTCACTAAAACTGATTTTAAATAATTTCATCTAAATGTTTTGACTAAATCAAGTTGACATATATTTAATAGATATTTTTGTTAATCTTTAAGGATTTCTTTCAAAATTTTAATTGAATTAACTCTTTGTTGTAGTGAAAGTGAAGGTCCTTCTGCCTGAGCTGTTTTATAATAGTTGGCCAAAGTTCAGTATGTTCTGGACTTTTCTTGATTTTTTTTTTTCCTTTGGGGCAATATAAAATTCTGTGTATTCCAAATTACAGGTACTATACTTCTCTCCATATTAGAGGATTTTATAAACAATTGGGTATGTTTGTCTTTTCCAACGTCTTTATCTAGTGCATTTCCTTATGTACTTCTCATAATTTACCAGATGTTTAAATGAATATTTTTAATTCTTTAGACATTTCTGAAGTGTCTGAAATATGAATCATGAAAATCTGACATGTATTTTGTATATCTCCTTAACAACTTCATTGTAAAACTTCTAACATGAAATGTCTGGGATAAAACTAAAATTTAACCTGTATTGAAATAAAACAATAAAAATATCCTTAAAGAGTATTGACATGGTCACATTTAATACACTTTGCTGTAAAAGTTATATGATACAGACATTTTATGAAATGCTGATTTTTTTTTTGTTTCTAACGAAGAGCAGTTTTGATAAATGAATGACTCAATAATTTACAAAAGATTTTAGCATGCTAGGGAAGAGCTTTTCAAGGTAGAAGAAAGAAGTGAGCGTTCTCAGAAGGCATTGCTAAATGTACCATGCTTCTACTCTAGATTGATATAGCTTACCCATAAAATTTGATTAAAATGACCCCAAAAATGACAGAAATAAGCTGTCACATACTAAATTGTGACTCCAAGTTATTGGAAATAACTAAATTGATACCTACTTCAGAAATTGTTAAAATTCTAAAAATGCTGAAAACTTAAAATAACAAAAAAAGATGTTTGAAAGAAATTAGTATAAACAAAAAAATTCCCACATAAACTGAAATTTGAAAAAAATGATAAAATGTAATTTTCTGAATATAAATCTGTGATCTTTAAGGTTAAACATCCATTGATATTTTCTATTGTTCTTCAAGGAAAACATTTTTTATTATATACTATTAAGACAAAATGAAAATAATTAAATGTAACTTTGCAGATATTTTCAAAATTGCTAAAAACTGTGCTATCTATAAATGTATTTAGACTTCATAATACCTAATATAGATAAGCTTTTAATAAATCTAAGGAATCAGAACCAGTTAGTTTGTAAATTTGTGAATACATTTAGCTGACTTCTTGACTTCAGGACTTTCTATGCAAATGAAATACTCTTCAACAGGATTCTTCATTTATTGAAAACATCAAATTCAACAATGCCCAATGCTTTGTGCATTTATTCCCGACCTTTAATTTGCAAATGAGCCACCTGGGAATCTTGTTAAATATAGATTCTGATTCATTAGGTTTGATGTGGGGCCTGAGATTCTGCATTTCTAATAGGCTCCCGGAGGATGCTAATGCTACTTGTGTGGAGTTGACACTCAAAGTAACAAGGTTGTAAAGAATAGAAAATATCTAGAACAAAATTAACAATGAATGTGCTTAGATTTCTGTTTTCACTGGCTTTAATTCTTTGATTTGCTAATTTACTTTTAATGTCAGGGATATTTTATATCAACTTATTAAATTTTATGTAAGCATATGTTAACATTAATAATTTTGTTTTTAAAATAACTCTTTTGAACTGATAATGGTTAAATATTTTTAATTGCATTACCTTTTTAGTTGGAGAGTTGATGTAAGATTGGTGGGCTGTAGTTGACTCTGATCCTCATTTAGCAATGTCACTTTAGGCAAGTTACTCAACTCCCTGAGCCTATTTCAAATATTTACTTGTAGAAATCAGAGTTTATTCTTTCACCACTAGTGAAACCAAGCAGGGTGATTTGGAGCATTAGTATTTGGAGCATCATACTGTAATTTGAGGATTATCAACAGAAGAATGCCAACTAATAGTTGAGGAAAATGTACCTGTTTTGTTTGATTGATTGTGTTCTTTTTTGTAAGTTTTAAGTTTTTAATTCATTCTGAAGTTACTATTTTTTGAAAGTATGGCCTTTTTTCTAATAAATATGTAAGATATTTTTGCACATAAATTTTGTGCAATATCTTTGCACATGAAATTTACTCTTCACACTGGCATTACCTATTCACCATCTTTACAGTGAACTGATAAGCATTTAATTGTAATGAGTCAGTGACATGTGGTGTCAGTAAGCTAAATACCAATTTCAAGATACTTAATTAACTTGGTTTAAAGCAACTCAGTGATAGTTTTTGAAGATTTATTGTAAATAGTTGGTGTTGAGTGTTTGTCTTTATGCAAATAGTAAATGAAACATTGTCTCCTATTTTTAGAATCAAGTCACTTGGAACAGCAACTTGAAGAAGCTAATTCTGTGAAGCGAGAATTAGATGATGCTTTTAGACAAATCAAGGCTTATGAAAAACAAATCAAGACATTACAACAAGAAAGGGAAGAATTAAATAAGGTAAAAATATATAGACAGATTGATAAAGTCTTTTCTGAATTCTTAATCTTAATTCTTAATATTAATTACATTAGTAAATTTTTATGTTTTTCTTGAATCACTTTCAAACAGTGTTTGGTACAAATTCATTTATATTTATGGTCAGTTTAATAATATTTGTAATTTATAGCAGAGGTCCTATTTGTTTTAATAATATTTTATTAGTGGTTATTATTCACACAAGGCAGTGGCACCCCACTCCAGTACTCTTGCCTGGAAAATCCCATGGACGGAGGAGCCTTGTAGGCTGCAGTCCATGGGGCCGCTAAGAGTCAGACTCGACTGAGCGACTTCACTTTCACTTTTCACTTTCATGCATTGGAGAAGGAAATGGCAACCCACTCCAGTGTTCTTGCCTGGAGAATCCCAGGGATGGGGCAGCCTGGTGGGCTGCCGGCTGTGGGGTCGCACAGAGTCGGACACGACTGAGGCGACTTAGCAGCAATGGTTATTATTATGTATTTAAAGGTAGGATTACTCAGCCAAACTTAGTTAACATAATAAGGATGAGCATCTGATATCTAGATTTATGGTTACTTTGCCAATTTTTGATAAGTTTTGATATTAAAAATCCTTTAGTATATTCTGAGAAGAGGGTAGTGCTAAAATGAAATACATATTGATAAAGAATTTTAAATGATTTGTCTGATACCCTACAGGCAGCAGATATTCTTTTTAAAATTTTTTTCATTTGAGGCATATACAAAATAAATGTAACATTATATATATAAATATACATATATATAAAGTTATAATGTTATATAGTATTATATAAGTTTTGATATAAATAATAGATAAACCTAACATCTAACTTAAGAAATAGACCATTACCTATTTTATGGAATAGCCCTGGGTAGTCATTTCCTTCCTTTTCTCTCCACTTCCCTCATGATGTTTTGAATTTTATGTTAATCATTCTTTTAGTTAAAAAAATTTTATCACATATTCAGTTCAGTTCAGTCGCTCAGTCGTGTCCGACTCTTTGCAACCCCATGAATCACAGCACACCAGGCCTGCCTGTCCATCACCAACTCCTGGAGGTCACTCAAATTCATGTCCATCGAGTTGGTGATGCCATCCAGCCATCTCATCCTCTGTCATCCCCTTCTCCTCCTGCCCCCAATCCTTCCCAGCATCAGGGTCTTTTCGAATGAGTCAACTCCTCGAATGAGGTGGCCAAAGTACTGGAGTTTCAGCTTTAGCATCATTCCTTCCAAAGAACACCCAGGGCTGATCTCCTTCAGAATGGACTGGTTGGATCTCCTTGCAGTCCAAGGGACTCTCAAGAGTCTTCTCCAACACCACAGTTCAAAAGCATGAATTCTTCAGTGCTCAGCTTTCTTCACAGTCCAACTCTCACATCCATACATGACCACTGGAAAAACCATAGCCTTGACTAGATGGACCTTTGTTGGCAAAGGAATGTCTCTGCTTTTCAGTACGCTATCTAGGTTGGTCATAACTTTTCTTCCAAGGAGCAAGCGTCTTTTAATTTCATGGCTGCAGTCACCATCTGCAGTGATTTTGGAGCCCAAAAAAATAAAGTCAGACACTGTTTCCACTGTTTCCCCATCTATTTCCTATGAGGTGATGGGACCAGATGCCATGATCTTAGTTTTCTGAATGTTGAGCTCAAAACAGTATATTAGTGTTGCTTGTTTTTAAGCTTATAAAATATTATAATTCATCAATATAACTGTTGATTATTCACTTAGTTGCTATAAAATACACTATTATTTCAAAACCCACAATTTACTTATCTGATTTTTTGTTTGCAGGCATTTAGGTTGCTTATAATTGATAACTACTATAAATGATGTTGCTGTGAACATTCTTGAACATATATCCAGATACACATGCAGACACACACACACAAGCACAAATAGAATAATTGGGTCATAGGCAATGCAGATATTCTATTTTTTATGATAATGTCAAATCATTTTCCGCTGGTTGTACCAATTTATACTCCCACCAGTAGTGCATAGGAATTTTTATATTCAGCATTGCTTCATATTATTAGAAATGTTATTTTTGAAAAACCTAATCTAAATTGACATTTTAGGTCTAAAATGATATTTTAGTATGGCCTTAATTTGCATTCTTTAATTACTAATGAGGTCGAGTAACTCCACACATGTCCTTTTATCATTTGTATTTCTTATTTTGTGAAATACCTCTTAATATCCTTCATACATTTTTCTGTTGGGTTGTTTGTCTTTTCCTTATTGGTCTGTAAGAATCCTTGAAATTCTCTGGCATGCTAATCTTCTGTTGATTATATATGTTACAGAAGTCTCCCAGCTAGTGGCTTGTCTTTTCATTTTCTTTATAGGATCCTTTGAATAGCAAAAAGGTTTTAGTCTTAAAGTAGTGAAATTCATCAATCTTTATTTTTATGATTATTGCATTTGCTGGCTTATCTAAGAAGTCTGAGGTAAAAAAACAATTCTCCTAAATTTTTATCTTGACCTTTTATAAGTTTGGTCTTCATATTTAAGTTTTTAATGCATCAGATATTTACTTTTGTGTATCATATGAGATAAGGATCCACTTTCACTTTTTCCCATATAGCTAGCCAGCTGTTCATTTATTATATAAGCCCTCCTTCCTTCAGTGATGTGCAGTATCACCTCTCTCATATATTAAATTTCCATTTATTCAACTCTCTAGTCCTTGAAGGCTGTGATGGGATTTTATTTAAAATTGCATTAAATCTATATAGAACAATTTCAGGAGAATTGACACCATTATAATATTGAGTCTTTAAGTTCTTATCCATTATATATTAATATCACTCTAAATGCTCACAGGATTTCAAGAGCAAGGCAAGATTATTATCGTTTGCATTCAGAAAGAAAACTCAAGGAGAAGGAGTCCCAAAAAACTGAATGAGGGTGCTTATACAGAGGAGAGAGGCAGATGCTTGCCCTCTATCTCTACCCACCTCTCTGAGGGTCTCCTTGGAAACCTAAAGAGAAGAATCTAGGACCCTTTGAAATACAAATGAGTCACTCCAGTGAAAAGATAAGTCCGACTCTCCAGCTCTAAAAAGAGGGCGTCTCCTTGGTTCTAGCTCTTATCTCTCTCAGCCCCTCCTTGAAATGTAAACACCTAAGTCTTCTCTTTGCAGTTTTCTCAGTGTCTAAATTAGTCATAAAGACTTGCTCATGTCCTAAGTTTCAGTAAAATTTGCTTAGAAAGGCCTAACTGTACAAAAATATAAAATTATTTAATCCACAAACTTTGTATATCTGTGTATCTTTAAAGTATTTTAAAATGTTTCTCCATAAAATTCTATGCAGGTCTTGTTTGCCTCTCCTTAAATTTATTATCCTAAGTTTTCATATATTCAATTGTGAAAAGAAAGTGTTAGTTGCTCCTTCATGTCCAAGTCTTTGCGATCCCATGGACTGTACTCCATCAAGCTCCTCTGTCCATGGGATTTTCCAGGCAATAATACTGGATTGGGTTGCCATGCCCTTCTCCAGGAATCTTCCTGACGCAGGGATCAAACTTGGGTCTCCTGCATTACAGGCAGAGTCTTCACCATCTGAGCCACCGTTGAAGTCCCCAGTAAATTGTACCTTTAAATTTTTACTTTCTTACTGATTCTGTCCTAGCAACATTCCTAAACTCTTACTGTAGTAATATATTTGAGATTCTTTAAGGTTTTATAAAATAATGACAATTTTGTTTGTTTTTTTTACTGTTTTTTCTTTCCTTGTCTTACTGTATAAGCTAGGACCGCAAATACAACATTCAATAGAGGTGATGATAGCAGCCATCCCTGTCTTATTCCTGATTTCAAGAAAATATCTTTACTATTTTATCATTAATAATAATGTTTTCTCTAAGTTTTTGGTGAAGGTTATCTTCTTTTCTTATTTTGCTAATCATTTTGATCAAAAGGGTATTGAATTTATTAAATGTACTATTTTTGCACAGTACTGCAACAGATTTCTAGGAATTTGTTAATACCTATTGATGGAATTATATAATTGTTCTCCTTTAATCAATTGGTTTTCTGACTTATGTTTATAGACTTTTTCTAATGTTAAAACATTTTTGCTCTTCTGGGTTAAAACTATATTACCCATATATTGTCTGCTAAATATTAATATGATAATACAGGTAGCAGTTATGTTGTATCTGTTCTAATAGTACTGTTTTAAGTGCTTTATATATATATTAGATCATTTAATCTTTTACAGAACCCTATGATTTAGGTATTGGTAGTAGTAGCAGCAGCAGCAGTAGTTATAGTATTTATGTAAATGGTGAGATCCCACACAAAGAAGCTTAAGTACATTTGTTCAAGATCATAGAGCTAGAAAGTGGGGAAACTGGAATTTCAACACAGGGAGTTGAGTTCCAGAGTTCATGTTTATCCACTTTATATATCACTGAACTTATTTGCTAATGTCATTTTTTTAGGATTTTTTTAAATTTGTTTTCTTTAATAAGGAAACAAACCATCTTTCTTTTTTTTTTAAATATATATAAAGATTATACTGGTCTCATATAATTCGCTGAGTAGCACTGCCTCTTTTTCTGTTCTCTAGAAAAGTTTGTATAAGAGAAACATTTTGATCCTTGAAACACTGGGAATCATCTGTAAAACCATCTGAGTCTATAGATTTCTTTCATGCTGGGGGGATGAGGAAATTTTGTTAGCTATTGGTTTGGTTACTTTAATTGTTATAGAACTATTCAGGCATATTTAGGCATTCTATTTCTTCTTGAAACAGTTTTGATAAATTTAGTTTTGTAGGAATTTGTTCATTTCACAAGTTGAAAAGTTTATTGGCATAAAATGTTTCATTGTATCCTTTTACCTTTTTCGATTTCCTCTAGATTTGTGATTATATCCTCTCTTATTTTTTTCACTTCTAAATGCTCTATAAAATTGTTTTATAAACAACTTCAATAGTCTTTTTGCCTGATCATTTTAGTCTTTTGTCATTTTTCTATTTTTATAATTTCCTTTCATTTCTTCATTTTATATATAGCAATATATTAGTATCTGATGATTCTAATATCCAGATACATTGGGGTTTATTTTTATTGTTTGTAATGTTTGCTTATAGTTGTTTGTCCTTTGGGTGTTTGGGTAATCTATGGTTGTGAGCTCATATTTGTATGCTCTTAAAAAAAAATACCCTAGATTTCATTGAGACTCTTTTCCTCAAAAAAGATTTGCATTTCTTTTTGCTGGGAGGCAGGTGATTCTTCTGACCCAAGTCTACTTTAGCCCCTTCTAAGTTTCTCACTTTAATTAGAGAGTTTAGCTTTTCTCTTTGCTGCTGGCCCAAGAGTTGGTCCCCACATCAAATATAACTGTTGTTTTTATCATTTGTAATCATTTGATATAATTTTTTAAACCTTACAGATAGCCATTACATTTCACAAAATCTTTATTTTGATCATTGTATCTTTCATTTCTGTACCATTTATTTATTTATTGAAATGAAGGTAATTCAGGTTAAATCTTTGCAGTTAGAATGTTAGCATAAGAAATTGAGAATATGAACAGAGCATCATGCTACTAGTATCTGTTCAAAAGTAGTTCATTTCTTTTAATTTTATTCCAAGGTGAATAATTTTGGCTCTTCTTGGCTTCATGATAGCTAATTTGATGGCCAAATTTGGTCCCTAGGTTGCAGAATTGGTAACTTATATTCTTTTTACAAAACTGTAGGAACTAGTCCAGGCTAGTGAGCGATTAAAAAACCAATCCAAAGAGCTGAAAGACGCACACTGTCAGAGGAAACTGGCCATGCAGGAATTCATGGAGATCAATGAGCGGCTAACAGAATTGCACACCCAAAAACAGAAACTTGCTCGCCATGTCCGAGATAAGGAAGAAGAGGTGGACCTGGTGATGCAAAAAGTTGAAAGCTTAAGGCAAGAACTGCGCAGAACAGAAAGAGCCAAAAAAGAGGTTAGTAGTCAGGCAAATTTTGTAGTGGCCATGGGGTAGTGATTAAAGCTGCTTTTTCAGACTAGTGAAATAATATATATTTCATTTAATTTTTGAAAAAAGTTTTTTGTTTTTTTTTTTAGTTTGGTAATGTTATTTAATATGAATTTCAACATTTGAGTTATCTCCCTATTGCAAGGTAAATTCTCATGGGGAAAACATTTTTTTAGAGAAACAATTATAATCATGAAATCAGCTTTTTTCATTTTCCTTTAAAAGCTGGAAGTTCGTACAGAAGCTGTGGCTGCTGAAGCATCTAAAGACAGGAAATTGCGTGAACAGAGTGAGCACTATTCTAAGCAACTGGAGAATGAACTAGAGGGACTGAAGGTAACTTTTGATACCATGTTTATCAAGTTGAATAAATTTTCTCCCCTTTATGCCTAACATGATTACTAGTTGTGTGCTCCTTTTGGTATGGAGTAAAAACTAGCTATCCTTCAAATATAGTATTCTTAATTCTCATCAGTAGGAAGCTGGTGTAGACTTCTTAATCATGCTGCAAGGAAACGGAAGGCTGTGTTTAGTGGAGAAATCTGTTAGGAAGGAGTTAAAATATTTATGAAGGTCTGCATACCTGGATGAGATACATTGGTAATCTCATGGGAGGCATGGTTAGATGTCTTAGACCCTCTGTCTTGTCTACACATGGACATCACCAAATGGTCAATACCAAAATCAGATTGATTATATTCTTTGCAGCCAAAGATAGAGAAGCTCTATACAGTCAGCAAAAACAAGACCAGGAGCTGACTGAGGCTCAGATCATGAACTCCTTATTGCCAAATTCAGACTTAAATTGAAGAAAGTAGGGAAAACCACTAGACCATTCAGGTATGACCTAAATCAAATCCCTTATGATTATACAGTGGAAGTGAGAAATAGATTTAAGGGCCTAGATCTGATAGATAGAGTGCCTGATGAGCTATGGAATGAGGTTCGTGACATTGTACAGGAGACAGGGATCAAGACCATCCCCAAGAAAAAGAAATGTAAAAAGGCAAAATGGTTATCTGATGAGGCCTTACAAATAGCTGAGAGAAGAAGGGAAGCTAAAGGCAAAGGAGAAAAGGAAAGATATACCCAACTGAATGTAGAATTCTAAGAACAGCAAGGAAAGATAAGAAAGCCTTCCTCAGCAATCAATGCAAAGAAATAGAGGAAAACAATAGAATGGGAAAGACTAGAGATCTCTTCAAGAAAATTAGAGATACCAAGGGAACATTTCTTGCAAAGATGGGATTGATAAAGGACAGAAATGGTATGGACCTAACAGAAGCATAAGATATTAAGAAGAGATGGCAAGAATACACAGAAGAACTGTACAAAAAAGATCTTCAAGACCCAGATAATCACAATGGTGTGATCACTGACCTAGAGCCAGACATCCTGGAATGTGAAGTCAAGTGGGCCTTAGGAAGCATCACTACAAACAAAGCTAGTGGAGGTGATGGAATTCCAGTTGGGCTATTGCAAATCCTAAAAGATGATGCTGTGAAAGTGCTGCATTCAATATGCCAGCAAATCTGGAAAACTCAGCAGTGGCCACAGGACTGGAAAAGGTCAGTTTTCATTCCAATCCCAAAGAAAGGCAATGCCAAAGAATGTTCAAACTACTGCACAATTGCACTCATCTCACATGCTAGCAAAGTAATGCTCAAAATTCTCCAAGTTAGGCTTTAACCGTATGTGAACCATGAACTTCCAGATGGTCAGGCTGGATTTAGAAAAGGCAGAGGAACCAGAGATCAAATTGCCAACATGCGCTGGATCATCAAAAAAGCAGGAGTTCCAAAAAAACATCTATTTTTGCTTTATTGACTACACCAAAGGCTTTGACTGTGTAGATCACAACAAACTGTGAAAAATCTCAAAGAGATGGGGATCCCAGACCACCTGACTTGCCTCCTGAGAAATCTGTATGCAGGTCAAGAAGCAACAGTTAGAACTGGACATGGAACAGCAGAATGGTTCCAAATTGGGAAAGGGGTACGTCAAGGTTGTATATTGTCACCCTGCTAATTTAACTTATATGCAGACTACATCATGCGAAATGCAGGTCTGGATGAAGCATAAGCTGGAATCAAGATTGCCAGGAGAAATATCAATAGCCTCAGATATGCAGATGACACCAGCCTTAAGGCATTTTCACCATATGAAAGTGGTGAAATTTCACCCTTATGAAAGTAAAGAAGAACTAAAGTACCTCTTGATGAAAGTAAAAGAGGACAGTGAAGAAGTGGCTTAAAGATCATGGCATCCGGTCCTATCACTTCATGGCAAATAGATGGGGAAACAATGAAAATAGTGAGAGACTTTATGTTTTGGGCCTCCAAAATCACTGCAGATGGTAACTGCAGCCATGAAATTAAAAGATACTTGCCCCTTGGAAGAAAAGCTGTGACCAATGTAGATAGCATATTAAAAAGCAGAGATATTACTTTACCAACAAAGGTCTGTCTAGTCAAAGCCATGGTTTTTCCACTAGTCATGTATGGATGTGAGATTTGGACTATAAAGAAAGCTAAGCACTGAAGAATTGATGCATTTGAACATTGATCCTTTTGAACACTGTGGTGTTGGAGAAGACTCTAGAGTCCCTTGGACAGCAAGGAGATCCAACCAGTCTACCCTAAAGGAAATCAGTCCTGAATATTCATTGGAAGGACTGATGCTGAAGCAGAAACTCTAATATTTTGGCCACCTGATGCGAAGAACTGACTCCTTGGGAAAGACCCTGATGCTGGGAAAGGTTGAAGGTGGGAGGAGAAGGGGATGACAGAGGATGAGATGGTTGGATGGCATCACTGACTTGACGGACATGAGTTTGAGTAGGCTCTGTGAGTTGGTGATGGACAGAAAAGCTTGGCGTGCTGCAGTCCATGGGGTCGCAAACAGTCAGACACGACTGAGCGACTCAACTGAACTGAAATATCTCAACAGAAGTGCTTACGAAGAGAAATCCTTGTGCCAGTTCTAGAGTTGGACTTTATTGTTTTAAAGCCTGGCCTCATCAGTTACTTGCTGTTTAATGCTGGACAAAACATTTAGTCTCTTTGGACTTTAATTTTCTCATTTGTAAAACCCTATCTCATTGGTTTTACATAAGGAGTACATATATATGTATGTAAGCTGCTACATCACATGTGTTCGGTTACTGATAGCTATAATAATGTTATTATGTATGTCAAAGTGAGAGAATTAGGATTAAATGGATATCATATTTCTGTAGCACTAAATTATAATCTGAATATGATGTCTGCCTTTTCCTGACTCTAACCTTTGCATATCCCATTTCCTCAGCATTGTCTGCCAGCCACCACCTCCACACACTCCTTGCAGGCCTAGTCTAGTATCTTATTCATCCAACAAATGAAAGAATTAAGTTGAATGTCTTCTGAGGAAGTTTAAGTATTCCTAATTCTGTGGTGCTTTAGAATTTTGTTAATAAATTTACAATAGCTTTTATTATAATTATTTATTCACAAAATGTCTCCCCATCTAAACTATGACTTAGTTTATTGAAAGCATAGGCTGGTATATTATTATCCTGGCACAGGACCAAATTTTCAATACTTGTTTAATAAGTGTGTTAAATCAGTGAATGAATGATGTGGTAGAATTGGCTAGAACTTGCTTGTTCTCTGAAAATTGAATAATAGTGGTTGCAAGTAAGTTTTTCTCTGCTTTAAATACAAATATGAACTAGATTTTATTTCTTGCTTTGGGGATTGGTTTTTCTTGTTTTGTTTTGATTAATTGTGATTCCATGGTCTGTTTAGCTTTCCAAATTAGAAATGTTTCTTCCATAAAAATCTAGACTTCTAGAACAGAATTAGTATATAGAAGTCATTGCATTACCATCTCAAATAACTGTCAGTCAGGGATGGCTTCGTTTCCAGCACTATTTTAGATGCTTTTGTTAAAAACCAGAATCAGAAGGTACAAACTGAAAGAAATCTTAGAGATTATTCGCATTTGAGGAAAGTGAAACTCAGAAGAGTTTAGGATTTACAGTCTTAAATGACAGAGTACAATTTAAACCCAGGTTTTCTAATTCTCAGTACCATTCTATCTGCTAGTTTCCCCTTTTTTTTATCTTTACTAATCACTGCTGCATGAAGACTTCCAATCACATATATTAACCCACTGATCAAGCACTCATAATCTCTTGTATCTTTTAAAAATTTGTGGTAATAATAAAACTACCCAATAAATTAGTTAACACATTCAAAATACTTAGCCAATGGCCTGATACAAAGTAAAGGCTCAGTAACTGTTAGCTATGATTATTATCATAATTTTAGGATATTTCATTATATTTTAGGATTATTATCATTTCTTTAAGATATTCTAAAAGTGGGAATGTCTTGAATTAAACTTATATACATATAAATTTTGAAACTTATTTTGGCTCCTTTAAAAGGTTATAGGAATCTTTATTTGCATTGAGAATACTTTTCAATAGAATTGAGTGAAAGTTAGAAACTGTAGCACCCCACTTCTAAAAGTGGACAGAAGATAAATAAGGATACAGATGTCTTGATCAACAATTTAACCAACTATAACTAACAACACATATATAGAACTCTCCTCCCAACAACAGCAGAATATATATTCTTCTCAAGTGCGATTGACACATTGTCTAGGATAGACCAGATATTAGGTTAGGCCACAAAATAAATCTCAATAAATGTAAAAAGACTGAAATCACACAAAGTGTCTACTCCAATTTCACCATAGAATGAAGCTAGAAATCAGTATCATAAGGAAAACTGGAATGTTAAAATATGTGTCAATTAAGCAAGGCACTCTTAACCAACCCATGGGTCAAGTGAAGAAATCACAATGAAAATTAGAAAATACCTGTAGGCTAATCAAATGAAAACACCACATGGGATGCAGCAGAGGCAGTACTCAGAGGCAAATTTGTGGCTGTAAATGCTTCTATTAAAAAGTAAGAGTCTCAAATCAGTAACCTAACTTTATATCTTACAGAACTAGAAACAGAAGAGCAAAGGAAACAAAGCTAGCAGAAGGAAGTAAATAAAGATTAGAGCAGAGTTCAATAAAATGAGAAGAGAATATTAATAGAATGAAACCAAAGCTGATTCTTTGAAAGATCAGCAAAATTGACAAACCTTTAGCTAGACTTGACAGAGAGAGGGAGGAAGGGAGGAAACAACTAACATCAGAAGTGAAAGTGGATGTTGCTACCTGTCATCAAAAAGCAAAAGGATTATAAGAGAATACTCTAAATAACTCTGTGCCAACAAAGTAATCTAGGTGAAATGGATAGATCGAGACCCATGCAAATTATCTAAATGCAAGATAAAATACAAAGTCTCAACAGACTTATAACAGGCAAAGAGAATGAATTGGTAATAAGAAACCCATGACAAAGAAAAGCCCAGGACCAGATAACTTCACTAGTGAACTGAACCAAACTTTTAAGGAAGAATTAACACCAGTTCCTCTTACACTCTTCCACAAAATATAAGAATAGGGAACACTTCCTAATTCATTCCCTAAGGCCATTTAACTTATATGCAGAGTACATCATGAGAAACGCTGGATTGAAAGAAACACAAGCTGGAATCAAGATTGCCGGGGGAAATATCAATAACCTCAGATATGCAGATGACACCACCCTTATGGCAGAAAGTGAAGAGGAACTAAAAAGCCTCTTGATGAAAGTGAAAGTAGAGTGTGAAAAAGTTGGCTTAAAGCTCAACATTCAGAAAACGAAGATCATGGCATCCGGTCCCATCACTTCATGGGAAATAGATGGAGAAACAGTGGAAACAGTGTCAGACTTTATTTTTGTGGGCTCCAAAATCACTGCAGATGGTGACTGCAGCCATGAAATTAAAAGACGCTTACTCCTTGGAAGGAAAGTTATGACCAACCTAGATAGCATATTGAAAAGCAGAGACATTCCTTTGCCAACAAAGGTCCATCTAGTCAATGCTATGGTTTTTCCTGTGATCATGTATGGATGTGAGAGTTGGACTGTGAGGAAGGCTGAGCGCCGAAGAATTGATGCTTTTGAACTGTGGTGTTGGAGAAGACTCTTGAGAGTCCCTTGGACTGCAAGGAGATCCAACCAGTCCATTCTGAAGGAGATCAGCCCTGGGATTTCTTTGGAAGGAATGATGCTAAAGCTGAAACTCCAGTACTTTGGCCACCTCACGCGGAGAGTTGACTCATTGGAAAAGACTCCGATGCTGGGAGGGATTGGGGTCAGGAGGAGAAGGGGATGACAGAGGATAAGATGGCTGGATGGCATCACCGACTCGAAGGACCTGAGTCTGAGTGAACTCCAGGAGTTGGTGATGGACAGGGAGGCCTGGTGTGCTGCGATTCATGGGGTCGCAAAGAGTCGGACACGACTGAGTGACTGGACTGAACTGAACTGAACTGAAGGCCAACACTGCTGTAATCCCAAAACCACATGAATAATGTAAGAAGAAAATTACAGACCAGTATTCCTAATGAATATAGATACATGCATTCTCAACAAGATACCAACAGACCAAATCCAAAGTCATATTAAAAAGCTTATAAACCAAAAAAAAAAAAAAAAAGCTTATAAACCATAGTAAAGTGGGGTTTATCCCAGGAATGCAAGAATGGTTAAATGTAAGAAAATAAATCAATATAATAAATCACATTAAAAGAAACAAAGTGAACAGGGGGACCACATGGTCATCTTAATTGGTGCATCTTAATTTCACAAAATGCAATACTCTTTCCTGATAAAAACTCTCAGAAAACTAAGAATAGAAGGGAATGTACTTAACGTGAGAAAAGGCATTTATGAAAAACCCACAGCTAACATCATACTCAATGATAAATGATTAAAAAAAATTTGCCCTTAGGAATGAGACAAGGATGCCCATTTTCACCACTGCAATTTAACATTATGCTAGTGGTTCTAGCCAGAGGAATTAGACAAGAAAAAGAAATAGAAGTCATCCAACCTGGGAAGGAAGAAGTAAAACTATTTGCAGATCATAGGATCCTATGTTTTAAAACTTTAGAGAATACTGCCAGTTTCCAATCTAGCATGTAAGAACTTTGGAAATCACCACTTTGTTCTAATACCAAGTAAAAGGCTGAACAAATTGAAAAATCAACAGTTCTTAGACTTGTAAGAAAAGTTCAGTTCAGTTGAGTCACTCAGTCATGTCCAACTCTTCGTGACCCCATGAATTGAAGCACGCCAGGCCTCCCTATCCATCAACAACTCCCGGAGTTCACTCAAACTCACATCCATCAAGTCAGTGATACCATCCAGCCATCTCGTCCTTCGTCATTCCCTTCTCCTCCTGCCCCCAATCCCTCTCAGCATCAGAGTCTTTTCCAATGAGTCAACTCTTCTCATGAGGTGTCCAAAGTACTGGAGTTTCAGCTTCAGCATCATTCCTTCCAAAGAACACCCAGGACTGATCTCCTTTAGAATGGACTGGTTGGATCTCCTTGCAGTCCAAGGGACTCTCAAGAGTCTTCTCCAACACCGCAGTTCAAAAGCATCAATCCTTCGGCGCTCAGCCTTCTTCACAGTCCAACTCTCACAACCATACATGACCACAGGAAAAACCATAGCCTTGACTAGACGAACCTTTGTTGGCAAAGTAATGTCTCTGCTTTTCAATATGCTCTCTAGGTTGGTCATAACTTTCCTTCCAAGGAGTAAGCATCTTTTAATTTCCTGTCTGCAATCACCATCTGCAGTGATTTTGGAGCCCAGAAAAATAAAGTCTGACACTGTGTAAGAAAAGTAGTATCACAGAATGAACTCCTACCCTCCAAGTTGGAGACAGTGATCAAGAGAATCACAACTTAGGAGATCAGGAACCCTTGTAGAAAAGCAGTGCCAGTGCAAGGAAGCATGAACAAGTACTTGAATACTTGAAAAATTGCTGGTGGCTCAGCGCAGACAAGTCTGAGATACAAAAACTCCAGGGGACCCTCATCATTGGGGAGCCCTCACAGTTTCATCAGTTTTACATCCTAGAGCTCTACCAGGTTTTCACAGTGAATGTCAGAGGATAATACCCCTTGTACTAACAATAGGGGTAGCAGTTGTCAGATGTACCAGAGCGGTCTGTCCTTCTTAACAAGGTGTGTCTTCAACTAGAACCTAACTTGCTGAGGTTTTATCAGACCTAACTAACTTGAGAGAAGGGAAATAACCCATCCCAGCCCACTGTAGTCACCCTGTCCAAACAGGTAAATGGGGAGAATAGCTGACAAGGTTGTCTTAAGTTCACAGTCCAGAAGCCCAGGCTCAGTAAGAACACTTCCCCTCCCCACACAACTTCCACCACATTACTAAGAGCCTGTTTACAGCAGTTCCTTTTACTCACTACATCATGGTGACCTAACAATAAAAAATAACACTGAAAGTCAAAAAACACAGAATAGAGCAAACATCAGAACCAGACTCAGGGTTGTTGAAATGATCAGACCAGGAATTGAAAACAACTCTGATTGATAAGATAAAGACTTTAATGAAACTATGATAATGCTAATCAAAAGAAAGTGGGAATAGCTATATTAATTTCAAACAGGGTGAAATTCGGAGTAGGGAAAGTTTTTAGAAGTAAAGAAAGGCATTGTTTGCCATCAAAAAGGCCTAGCATACTTAACGTGTACGTGTGTAACAATTTAGCATCAAAATGCGTGACGTAAAAACTGGCAGAAGTGCAGAACTTTAAAAAGAGATAAATTCACTGTCGTACTTGGGAACTTCAGCACCCCTCTGTCAGAAATGGACAGATCCAGAAGGTATAAAATCAGTAAGTACATAGCTGAATTCAATATCATCATCAATCACATGGATATAAGGACATCTATAGATCAGCAACAGCAGAATACACATTCTTCTCAAGCTTACATGGGATATCCACCAAGATGGACCACATTCTAAGCCATAAATTAAACCATAACAAATCCTTAACATATTTTAAAAGAATAGGAATCATACATTGTCTGCTCTCAGACCACAGTGGAATTAGACTAGATGTCAATAACAAAAAGATAGCTGGAAAATTCCAAAATACTTGGGAATAAGGCACCACCCTTATAAATAAAACGAGTCAAAGAAAATATCTCATGAGAAACTTAAAAATATTTTGAACTAAATGAAAATGAAAACACAACTTATCAAACTTTGTCAGATGTAGTAGAAGCATTACTTAGGGGGAAATTTGTAGCGTTGAATGCATATATTAGAAAAGAAGAAAGATGTAAGATTAATCATCTTAGCTTCTACCTTGCTGCTGCTAAGTCACTTCAGTTGTGTCCGACTCTCTATGACCCCGTAGACAGCAGCCCACCAGGCTCCCCCATCCCTGGGATTCTCCAGGCAAGAACACTGGAGTGGGTTGCCATTTCCTTCTCCAATGCATGAAAATGAAAAGTGATAGTGAAGTCGCTCAGTCGTGTCCGACTCCCAGCGACCCCATGGACTGCAGCCCACCAGGCCCCTCTGTCCATGGGATTTTCCAGGCAAGAGCACTGGAGTGGGGTACCATTGCCTTCTCCGAGTTTCTACCTTAGGATACTAGAAAAAGAAGAGCAAGTTAGATCTAAAGTAAACAGAAGGAAAATAATAAAATTTAGAATAAAAATCTATCAAATTAAAAATAGGAAAATATTGAAAGCTTATTAAATTCATGTTGACATCTGGCAAAAACCACCACAATATTGTAAAGAAATTACCCTCCAATTAAAATAAATTGATTAATTAAAAAAAAGTTCAAGTGGGCAATAAAAGCCTACATTTAAAGTAAAAAAAAAAAAAACACACAAAATATCAATGAAATAAATAAGCCTATGGCCAGGCTAAATAAGGGGAAAAAAAGGGGAGGGGGTCCCTTTATCTATATTTGAGAGAAATCATATTAAGTTTTCTAACATGAAAGTATTCTTACATTCTGGGAATAAGTTGCTCATATAATAGTTGAATTTCAGTACAGCAGTAGGTTACAAATGTTAACATTTTATTAAAAAACAATAATCCTGTGTATGAGACAGCAAAAGAGACACCGATGTATAGATCAATCTTGTGGACTCTGTGGGAGAGGGAGAGGGTGGGGAGATTTGGGAGAATAGCATTGAAACATGTATAATATCATGGATGAAACGAGTCGCCAGTCCAGGTTCGATGCATAGTACTGGATGCTTGGGGCTGGTGCACTGGGACGACCCAGAGGGAGTGTAGGGGAGGGAGGAGGGAGGAGGGTTCAGGATGGGGAGCGCAGGTATACCTGTGGCGGATTCATTTCAATATTTGGCAAAACTAATACAATATTGTAAAGTTTAAAAATAAAATAAAATTTTAAAAAGTAAATTTAAAAAAATTTTTTATGTTAAATTTGCATTGAGATGAGTCTGATTTTATTATTCTTATGGTTTCTGACCAGATTTTCTTCCAAATTTTAAAAAATAAATTAAAAAAAAATTTTTTTATGTTAAATGTGCATTGAGATGAGTCTGATTTTATTATTCTTATGGTTTCTGACCAGATTTTCTTCCAGAAGTTTGATACCTTATATAAATTTAATTATTCCACTGGAAACTTGAAAAGAAGGGGAATTACCTATCAGTATAACTTACATCATTTTGTATGCTTATAATTACCTTTAAAAATTTTTCTGTGGTAAATTTTTTGCAAAGAATGTTTAATCTATGTTTTGCCTGCTGTGCTTTCTGCTATATTTTTAAACTTTGGTTGTAAAATAAAGCACATAAAAAGATAAAAAGAAAAGAGAGAGAGGACACTAATATCAGAAATGAAAGGCAGGACATCACTGTGCAACCCATGTACATTAAAATGCTAATAAAGAAATACTATGGACAATTAATTATTTGCCTACAAATTTGATAACCTAGTGGAAATGGACCAACTCCTTGAAAGACACAAGCTGCCATAACTAGACTAAGAAGAAGTAAATAATATGAAAAGGCTCTGCCTGTTAAAGAAATTGAGTCAATAATTAATAACCTTTGAGAGCAGAAAGCATCAGGCCCAGATGTGTTTACTGGTGAATTATACCAGACATTTTAGGAAGAAATCACACCAAGTCTCTACAGTCACTTTCAGAAAATCGAACTAGAGGAAATACCTCCTAACTCATTCTGTGATACCAGAATTATGCTAATACTAAAACCAGACAAAGTACAAGAAAAGAAAGCCACACAGACTAACATGCGTCATAGGCATAGATGGAGAAATCCTCAACAAAATATTAGCAAATTGAATGCAACAATATATAAAAAGAATTATATACCACAACCAAATGGGATTTTATCTCATTTATGTATGCAAGGCTGGTTCAACCTTTAAAAGTCAATTAATGTAATGCATCATTGATTTGATAAAAAAAATCACATGACTATCAGAAGCTGCAGGAAAAGCATATAACAAACTCCAGTACCCATTCATGATAAAAACTCAGTAAACTACGAATAGAGGGGGACTACTCAACTTGACAAAGAATATCTATCAAGAAACCTACAGATAACATGATACTTAATGTATGAAGCTTGAAAATTTTCACTAAGATCAAGACCAAAACAAAGATTTTTCCTCTCACAACTCCTTTTCAACATTATACTGTATGTCCTAGCTAGTGCAGTAAGACAAGAAAATAAAATGAAAAAGGTATCCAGATTGGGAAGGATGACATAAAACTGTCTTGGTTAGCAGATGATATGATTGTCTATGTAGAGAATCAAAGAAATTAACAAAAATCTCCTGGAACTAATATAAGGCATTTATAGCAAGGTTGCAGGTACAAGATTAATATGCAAAAGTTGGTCACTTCTTTATATACTAGCCATAAATAACGGAATTTGAAATTTAAAACTCAATTCTATTAATATTAGCACCCACAAAAATGAAATACTGAAATATAAGTATACCAAAATATGCTTAAGATCTGTATGGGGAAAACTATAAAGCTCTAATGAAATAAATCAAAGAAGAACTAAATAAATGAAGAGATATTCCATGTTCGTGGACAGGAAGACTCAGTATTATCAAGATGTCAGTTCTTCCTACTTTCAATTACAGATTTATTGCAATGAAGTCAAAATTCCAGCAAGTTCTTTTGTGAACATCAAGCAATCAAGCCTGAAGCTTAAATGGAGAAGCAGAAGACCCCAAATAGCCAACACAATAGTAAAGGAAAAGAGCACAGTTGAAAGATTGACTTCAAGATTTATATCAAGCTGCAGTAATCAAGACAGTATGGTAGTGACAAGAAAATATATAGGTACAGCATCTGTGACAAGTTCAGTTCAGTTCAGTCTCTCAGTTGTGTCTGACTCTTTGCGACCCCATGAACCACAGCACACCAGGCCACCCTGTCCATCACCAACTACTGGAGTCTACCCAAACCCATGTCCATTGAGTCAGTGATGCCATCCAACCATCTCATCCTCTGTCGTCCCCTTCTCCTCCTGCCCTCAATCTTTCCCAGCATCAGAGTCTTTTCAAATGAGTCAGCTCTTTACATCAGGTGGCCAAAGTATTGGAGTTTCAGCTTCAACATCAGTCCTTCCAGTGAACACCCAGGACTGATCTCCTTTAGGATGGACTGGTTGGATCTCCTTGCAGTCCAAGGGACTCTCAAGAGTCTTCTCCAACACCACAGTTCAAAAGTATCAATTCTTTGGCACTCAGCTTTCTTACAGTCCAACTCTCACATCCATACATGAACACAGGAAAAACCATAGCCTTGACTAGATGGACCTTTGTGGACAAAGTAAACAAAGGCAATACAGTGGAGTAAAGATGTTCTTTTTAACAAATGGTTTAGAACAACCAGATAGCACATACCAAAAAAAAAATAATAATAATAATCTATAAATAGAGCTTACACCCTTCACAAAAATTAACTTAAAATAGATCACAGACCCAGATGTGAAACATAAAATTATTAACACTCCTCAGTCAGTCAGTTCATTTCTTCAGTCATGTCCGACTGTTTGCAACCCTGTGGACTGCAGCATGTCAGGCCTCTCTGTCCATCACCAACTCCTGAAGCTTGCTCACACTCATGTCCGGTTGAGTCGGTGATGCCATCCAACTATCTTATCCTTTGTCGTTCCCTTCTCCTCCTGCCTTCAATTTTGTCCAACATCAGGGTCTTTTCTAATGAGTCGGCTCTTTGCATCAGGTGGCCCAAGTATTGAAGCTTCAGCATCAGTCCTTCCAATGAATATTCAGGGTTGATTTCCTTTAGGATTGACTGGTTGGATCTCCTTGCAATCCAGGGGACTCTCAAGAGTCTTCTCCCACACCACAGTTCAAAAGCTTCAGTCCTTCAGTGCTCAGTCTTCTTTATTGTCCCCCCAATTCCCATCAGCTTGCTGCAGCTTCTCCTTTGCCTTTGGACATGGGGTATCTTTTTTTGGTGGATCCAAAAAAAGCAGCTAATTGCGATTTTGGTGTTCTCTCAGGAAGATGAGTGCATGTCATTCTACTCCGGGATATGTCCCTACCCTTAATACAGACTTCAAAAAAAGGATGCACTGCCTTCTAGATTTTGATTCCTGTTATCACTAAGTATAATCTCAAAGGTTCTTTGGATTTTAAAAGTTTTATTGTGGATCATCTGGGAAAGTTGCATATAACAAAATAGAAAAGGTACAAAACTCAGGAAATCTTATAGTCATAACCTTTGTCTTACCTTAAGCACTACTTTGAAGAGCCATTGGACTTTACATTTTCCTTTCTCTTTGATACCAAGAGTATATTTCAACCTAATTTCTACAAAAGATGGCTTTCAACCAAAATTTCTTCTTCTTACTACCCTACCTAAATGCAAAGAATTTTGTCATTTTTTTCCTGGAATGGCTACGGAGATGTTAGATTAGACCTTTGTCATTTCTCCTTGGACCATTGCAGAAGACTTCTCCCTTTTCTTTTTGTGCATTCTAGCTCTACCACTTCTCCCCCAATTTAATCTGTTAAAGACACAAGTGTGTTTATAACATTTTATAAGTTCCACATCAGAAACAGGATGCAGTTAGATTTTCCCCTAACTCATACACAGTGTTATATATAAATTAGAAATTTAAATGTAAAACAAATGATTATATGAGTACCATTAGATAAATATTTAATCCTGGTGTGAAGGAGACTAAAATACAACAATAAAGGAATACACACTTAGAAAAATATTAGTAACATATGGCAGACAAAAGGTTAACAGCCTTAATAAAGTATTAGTCTATATAATAATATGCAAAAGTAATATTCATTTCCATCAACAGTCCTTTGTATTATAGTTATTATTTGATATTTTATTATTCTTACAGATTAACTAATCTTGTATTATTACTTCTATAGCAAAAACAAATTAGTTACTCACCAGGCGTATGCAGCATAGAACATCAACAAGAAATAACCAAACTAAAGACTGATTTGGAAAAGAAAAGTATCTTTTATGAAGAAGAATTGTCCAAGAGAGAAGGAATACATGCAAATGAAATTAAAAATCTGAAGAAAGAACTACATGATTCAGAAGGCCAACAACTTGCTCTCAACAAAGAAATTATGATTTTGAAAGACAAATTGGAAAAAAACAGGAGAGAGAGGTAAGAATCAAGTTATTTACTCCTCTAATAATTATTTGTTGAGTACCTGTTTGGTGTCAAGGATTGGAGAAACATATGCAATAAATACAGTCTAGTCCTCAAGAAGAGAAAAGTCAAGATTGGTAAATAGAAGATTATATTACAGCATCATAGGAAAGCAAATGGGAAGTGTAGGAACACTTGTAGAAGAGACGCGAAAGATGACTTTGCTGCTTGGGTTTTTTTGTTGTTGTTTCTTTCTTTCTTTTTTTTCAAATGTTAACTTTGGTGTGTCTGGGTTTTTTGAACAAAAATTATTTCTGAGTTAAGACCAAGGATATAAGAAATATATAGCTGTGGAAGAGTGTCCAGGCAAAGTTTAGCAGACTTTGCCACGATCTATAGGAACAGGGTAGCAATGACACATTTAGAAAATGAAAGATGTTCATTATGGTGGAGGCGTAAAAATAAAGATGAGTGTTAAGAAATGAAACTGGAAAGGAAAATAGAGGTAAGATCATGAAGGAATGTAAGGAATTTAGACTTTATCCTAAGACTAGTGAAGAAAAATATCATGATTATATTTTTGAAAGATCACTCTTATTACTGTGTAGATTAAAAGGAGCAGACTGTAGACAGGAATCTACCCATGAGAGATGAGGTGCCTGGACCTTATGTATGACAGTGAAGATGGAGAAAGGCATATGAACTCAGAAAGTCTACTGAGAAGACAGAACCTGGAGGACATAATGACCAGATATGAGAAATGAGAAGCAGAAGAAATTATCAGTGATACTCAAGTTTCTAGGTTTTAGGGAACTAAATGTATGTTATTGTCATTCTCAACTTATATGGGCAGCTTGAGTTTAATTCAGTTTGGTCCATTCATTCAACAAATTTTTTTAGAACCTGCTATGTGGAAGCACTGTTGTAGGCCCTGGGGACATAGCAGTGAACAGACAAAAATTCTCTGTCCTTATGGAGCTTTCCTTTAATTATGGTGAAAGACTATAAATAAAATATAAACAAAATAAGTAAAATACAGAATATGTTAGATAATTATTAAGTCCAAGAACAAAAAGTAAGGCAGGGGATGGGAACTGTGAAGCATTAGGGTGAGAATTAAATTGTACACACACATACACATGATAGCCAGGAAAAATTATACTGAGAAGGTGATTTCTCAGTAAGGACCAGAGAAAGTGGATCCTTACATATGTATGAGAAGAACATTTTACATTAAGAAGTCTGTTGAGATAGTAAAAAGATAAGTGATTGCAGGGGTTGGAAGGAGGATGGGATGAATATGCAGGGTACAGAGGATTTCTCGGACAGTGAAACTACTCTATATATGTCACTATACAACCTAATATAAATTGTAGAGTTTTAGTAATAATGATGTGTCTAATGTAGATTCATTAATAATAACAAACACACCACTCTTTCCTTTCAGTATTGCTATGAACTTAAAACCATTCAAAACATCAAAGTCTATTAAAATAATAATACTAAAAACGAGTCCAATGTAGATAAAACAGAGTTAAAGGGAAAGAATAGTGAGAGATATGTATGAGAGGTAATGGGTGCCAGATCATGTAAAGTTTTATGTCATTTTCAGTGACTTACA
Source organism: Bison bison bison (assembly GCF_000754665.1). NCBI lineage: Eukaryota > Metazoa > Chordata > Mammalia > Artiodactyla > Bovidae > Bison > Bison bison. The sequence continues at coordinate 4,942,652 of NW_011494889.1, read as the reverse complement.
ATTACTTACAGTAAAACCATGGCAGGCTTCCCTTGTAGCTCAGCTGGTAAAGAATCTGCCTGCAATGTGGGAGACCTGGGTTCAGTCCCTGGTTGGGAAGATCCTCTGGAGAAGGGAAAGGCTACCCACTCCAGTATCCTGGCCTGGAGAATTCCATGGACCATATAGTCCATGGGGTCGCAAAGAGTCAGACACGACTAAGGGACTTATATTTTCCCTTTCAAAACCATGGCAGGGAAGCATTGCAGGATAGTGAGTGGAAAATGGACAAATACTGACTTGTGTTTTAAAAGGGTTACTCTGATGACTAGTTTAAGAAAAGTCTGAACTAGATAAGAGAAAAGGCAGGAAAACCATTTAGAAGGCTATTGCAGTAATCTAGGCAAAAGATGATGGTGGCTTGAGCCTAGGTTGGTGGCAGAAAAGGTAAAGATAATGATAGTTGCTGATACACTAGATATGGATAAGAAAGAAAGAGGAAAAATCAAGGGTGATACTACCGTTTTGGGCCTTAGCAATTAAGAGAATATAGTTACCATTTAGAGAGGAAGACTACAGAAGAAGTAAGTTTGGGATGAGAATATCAGAAGCTCAAATTATGTGTGAGATGCTTTTAGACATCCAGGTGGAAATGTCAAATAGGTCATCATGTAAACAAGTCTGGATTTCAGGGCTGGAGATAAAATCCTAGGGGTATCTATTACTCACATGATATCAAAAGGGGTGAGACTATATGAGATCACTTAGTGAATGAATATGGATGAAAAAGAAGTCCTAGGACTGTACCCTGGAACTCCAGTCTTTAGAAGCTGAGAAATGAAGGAAGAGCAAAGTGGATAAGAAAGAGCCAGGAAGAATGATAGGAAGAAGACCAGGCAAATTTGATGCCCAGATTTGGTATTACAATGAATGTGTATCAAATCTGTCTACATGTCAAATTAGATGAGGTCTAAATCAAATAAGATGAGGACCATATAATTGATAGATGAGTTTAAAAATATGAAGGTCATTGGTGACTTTGATAAGAACAATTTCAGTGGCCAGAAAACCCATAATGGATCTGAAGACTTGAAGGAGAGTGTTTGGAGACAGGATATAGATAACACTGTTATTATTGGAAGTCTTTCATTGCAAGAACAAGAAGGTGAAATAATAATTGGAGGAGAAATTTATCTCAAAAATAACACCATGCTTGTAATCTGATAGAAAGTACCCAGTAGATGATTCAGACAGATAGGGAAGAAGTGTACTTAAGCAGGCACAAAAGCAAAGAGGTTGACCTTAGCTGTGTTTTTTCCTATAGTAAGAGAAGAGTAAGTCGAATATATGATTATAGGGAAAGGAAGGTGGTGTTGGTGGTAACTTGATTATCTGTTATTAGGGTTGGGCATGTTGAATTGGAGGTGCTTAGGAGACAATTTTGAGGAGATATCAAGTCGACAGTTTGAAACCCAGGAAAGCTTCCAACCTACATAGTGGTGGTTTAGTCGCTAAGTTGTGTCCAACTCTTGCAAATCCATGGACTGTAGCCTGCTAGGCTCCTTTGTCCATGGGATTCTCCAGGCAAGAATACTGGAGTGGGTTGCCATTTCCTTCTCCAATGTAGATTGGAGTAGTTTAATTAGTTCTAATTCATCTCCAATGTAGATTCAGATGTAAATTCAGCATAATAGATGATAATTGAAATCAGGTAATATAATAGATGCAATAGCTCAGGAAGAAGGTGTAAAGAAAAGTTGAGCACCTGAGACAGAATACCTGAGAGTATTGGCATTTATGTGGAGGAAGGAGGGGATGGTGGGGGCTCACAAAGACAGCTAGAAAGTCAAAATGTAGGCAGAAATCAGGAAGGTGGGCATCACTGAAGCCAGAGGAAGACTGCATTTCAAGAGAGGGAAATGGTGACAGTGTCAAAGGTAGCCAGTAGATTGGATATAATAACAGTTTGGAACAATAGGTTTGAGACAGCATTTTTTTTGAGGTGATGGCAGCAGAAGCCAGATTTTGGCATAGGGAAGAAAAATTAGGCAATGAGTTAAGTGAATATGGCAGTCTCAAGATTTCAAGGTGGTTACCAGTGAACAGGAAGACCAGGAAAGTGGCTAAGTTGGCAAAAAATCTGCCTGCAATGCAAGGGACTGCCTGCAAAGCAGGAGACCTAGGTTCACTCCCCAGGTTGGAAAGATCCCCTGGAGAAGGAAATGGCAACCCACTCTAGTATTCTTGCCTGGGAAATTCCATGGATGGAGGAGTCTGGTGGGTTACAGTCCATGCAGTTGCAAGAGTCAGACACAACTGAGTGACTAAACCACTGCCATCATAGTAGACCCTCAGCACATTTTTAAAGGCTTCCCTGGTGGCTCAGACAGTAAAGAATCTGCCTGCAATGGTGGAAATGCGGGTTCGATCCCTGGATCAGGAAGATTCCCTGGAGAAAGGACTGGTAACCCACTCTAGTATTCTTGCTTGGAGAATTCCATGGACAGAGGAGCCTGGTTGGCTACAGTCCATGGGGTCTCAAAGAGTTGGATACGACTGAGTAACACTTTAACTTTCCTTTTTGTTTATTTTGTTTAAGTATGGCAGAGACTTATGTTTAATGCTAATAGGAAAAAACAAAAATGGTTTTATATAGAAAAAATTTTTTTGGCTGTGCTGGGTCTTCATTGCTGTGCACTTTTCTCTAGTCGCGGTGAGCAGAGGATACTCTCCAGTTGCAGTGTGAGGGCTTCTCCTTGCAATGGCTTCTCTTGTTGCCAAGGACAGACTCCAGGGCCTTTGGACTTCAGTAGTTGCAGCACGTGGGTCCAGTAGCTGTGGCTTCCAGGCTCCAGAGCACAGGCTCAGTAGTTGTGGTGCATGGACTCACTTCCTCTGAGGCATGTGGGATCTTCCTAGGCCAGAAATCAAACCCATGTCTTCTGCATTGGCAGGCATATTCTTTACCACTGAGCCTCCAGGGAAGCCCTTTATAGAAATTTTACTCAATTTACTTTCATCTACTTGTATTTCTGAAAGAATGCATCTTTGTAGTTTTTCATATTTTTTTTAAGTTGTTGTTTTTGTTGCTTCTGAATCTAGAAAGATTCTAAACATAACTGAATTTCACATTTTGATTGTAGATAATAAAGTGACACATTTGCTTGGACACAAAATGGTTATTTTTCTAGAAGTTAATCATATAATTATAATTTAATTTATATTCAATAATTTAGTGATAAAGGGATTTTTAAGATTACATTTTTAAATCAACCATTATTTATGTTCTTTGTTGACTTGGAAGCAATTATAGAATTACCCAGAACTATTTCACTTTTAAATTTATTTGCTGCTAACCAACTTTCTCCATCAAACTGCAGTAGAGATAAGGCTCTTCTCTACACTTCAGTTCAGTATTCAAAAACTGATTCCCCTGTCTCCTTTGCTGCTGCTACTGCTAAGTCACTTAAGTCGTGTCCGACTCTGTGTGACCCCATAGACGGAAGCCCACCAGGCTCCCCCGTCCAGGCAAGAACGCTGGAGTGGGTTGCCATTCCCTTCTCCAATACATGAAAGTGAAAGGGAGGTTTTTAAAAAGTTTGTAGAATTGTGTTTACCTCTAAGGGTTAATCAGTTCTGTCCCCCAGAACTAAACAAGTTTTATAACATTAAATGTGTTATATGTATATATATGTAGATTGGTAGGTACGTAGGGAAGAAGCAAAGAAGGAATTAGGGAAGGATGGCCTGAGTGTATTGAGAGAACTGTTCGTAGTATAATTTGAGTTTTCTTGAATTTTCTGTGCAATCTAGACCTGAGTGTAGAATCATACTGTGGTCCCTGTATCCTCCTTTTCCCCTTGCTTCCTCATGATCTCATACTTCCTAGCATATACACAGCTAAATAAGGAGAGCATAATCAGGATGTCTTCCTCAGATTTTCAAATGAACAACAAAATAAATGTTATTAAGCAGAGAAATCTATTTATTAATTAAAAGGAAATGATTGAGATTTCTTCATTTTAAGGGAAAGGATTGGGATTTGGAGCAATTGAGATATAGTGGTTTTTCAGAATAGAGCATATGATACAATACCATTATTTTACTTTTAATTCAACTCCTTTTTTTCTTGCATATTTTGAATTGTATTAGTCAAAGTGAAAGGGAAGAATTTGAAAATGAGTTCAAGCAACAGTATGAACGAGAAAAAGTGTTACTAACTGAAGAAAATAAAAAACTGACAAGTGAGCTTGATAAGGTGAGTGATTCAGTCTCATTTATGTTTTTTTTTTAATGTTTATTGACACATGCTAGATTGTTCAGTACTGCCATAGTAGTTGTAGATATAATTTTATATTTGATGTACATTTTAATTTAATATTTCTTCTTATATCAAAGATTGCTTCTGTGTACAGCCAATGTTTCATTTTACCAATCTTTACAAGAGTCTTCTGGAGAAAGGACTTGGCTCACCTTGTCTTGTTCTTTGTCCCAGTATTTTTTGAGCCCTTGTTCTTTATTTCACTTTCCATCCCTTTTACTCTTTTCTTTCAAACTCATCACTTATAATGTAATGGTTAGCTAAGTTAGGGCCTGCCTTTGGTAAGGACAGGAACAATTAAGCCAAACTAGAGTAATTTTGACAACTCTGATCTTATTCATGATGGAGAACTGAAATAGCTAGAAATAATACCATTGGTATGTAAGAAGCCAAAGAAACCAACTCTGTCTAAACCCTAGCACAAAGGGCTGAACTATAGACTAAATCTAGATTACAACAACCAGATTTATGAAAAAATTTAAAATACTTAAAGGAATCTTTTTCCAATTAGTATCTCAGTTTTCTTAAATTGCCATCATTCTGCATTTCTGTGTGATTTGTTAGCATCTGTGAAAATCCTAATGTTAATCTGCAATTTTAATGGTTGTACTTACTTATAAATAAGGTTTGGATAATTGTCCTTTATAATGAGTTCTAATATTTTCCAAAGTATTATGTTTAATTAGTCATTTCAACAACAGATTGAAAGACAATGGCTAAATAATCACAAAAAAAAGAGACTCTTCATTCTATCTTAATTTCCACCATATTCCATGTTTATTTTCATTTCTCTCACTATATTTCCCATGATTATTCAACTTTTTAAGCATTTAAAAATGACTTTGCTTGTTTGGTTACAAACCACTTGAGAAAGAACTCTGTTAGTTTATTTTATGCTTGCAAAGCTGATGAATACAAACACTGGAAAATGACCAAATACTAAGTAGTATGAATTATTTTAGACTGTGAATACTTTGTGAACATTATTGTATAGCTGTTGGTTATTTCCACTAAAATAAAACTAATAAGGCTTCCCTGGTGGTTCAGTGGATAAGAATCCACCTGCCAACGCAGGGGCACAGGTTCGACCCCTGGTCCAGGAAGATTCCACATGCTGTGAAGCAGCTAAGTGTGTGCACCACAGCTAATGAGCCCACACTCTAGAGTCCGTGAGTCACAACTGCTGAAGCCTGTGTGCTCTAGGGCCACCCAGTCACAGTTACTGAAGCCCGTGCACCTAGAAGCCAAGCTCCACAACTAGAGAAGTCACTGCAGTGTGAAGCCTGCGTACCACACGAAGAGAACCCCCGTTCCCTGCAACTAGAGAAAGCCTGCACGCAGCAACAAAGACACGGTGCAACCAAAATAAAATAAATGTATCTTTAAAAACTAGTATGATTTAAATTTTATCCAAATAAGTCACATAATTGTTATTGAATGGACTTGTATCATGACTGCAAAATTGAGCAATCATTTCTGTCTACAAGACAGAATTTTAAGATTCTGTTAAGAGTTATCTTGAGGTAAGAAATATAATTAAATCTTAGAAAGCCACTTCATATAGAATTTCTAAGCAAATGACCTAGTAAAAGATGGTATTATAGTTGAATAAAAATTGAATTGTGATATAATCAGATTGAATATAGATCAAATTTTATATTCACCCCTTGGCTTTATTTCATGATTAACCATAATGTTCTGGTGAGCTTACCAGAAACACATCTTTAGAAATAATTTTTAAACAATACTCTTTTGATTTTGATGAGATCTGAAAGATAAAAACCTATCTCCTAATTTTATAAAAAATAGAGCATTTCGATATTTGGCAAAACTAATACAGTATTGTAAAGTTTAAAAATAAAATAAAATTTAAAAAAAGAAAAAAAAATAGAGCATTACCTTGTCTTGCTAAATTGAAAGATATGAAAGAGAATGTGAGTAGAACTTTGACAGCAAATCATAATGGTTGGAGAGTATTCAATGACAAATGATAACAAGGAAATATTTATTCCTTGAGAGGGGAGGATCTGGGTCTTCTTCTGTTTGAACCTCTTCTGTATTTTTGCTCCTCGTATTTAGCTTTACTTGTCTTTCTCCTTCTTACTCAGCCCGCTGCGTATTTTCACTCTTTCTTTCCATTTATTTATTTTTGTTTGTTTGATTACATGGAACATTTTCCCCAAGAGAAATAACCAAAGAACACCTTTGCCATTGCTACGCCAGCTGTCCCAGCTGGAAGAGAACCGAATTCCTTCTCAACACAACTTCAGATATAGACACCAAAAAGCAATTCGTGTGTTAATTTTGAAACTTAGATAACTAATAGGTTCTTACAGTCAGGTTTTTTAACTTCAAAAGTAAAAATTAAAAATTAAATAGAAAAAACCTTATTGATATTTTCAGAAGTCTGTATTCAAAGTTTCTATTAAAGGTAACTTATTGCAAATAAAATCACCATCTGTGCCAAGGAGTGGAAGTAAATGGTTTCCGGTGAGAAAAGATTATCATTTGTATCTTGTTTTTAAATAATTATTTTGCGTAAAATCAAACTTGCACAAAGTGTGGAAAATATTCAACACAGAAGTTACCTATGATTTCATCAACCTGAAACAGCTGTTTTACTTTTATATGTTCCTTTCCAGGTTCTCTTGGTTGGTACACATATTATTACATAATTTCAGTCATATATACATTTTATTTTCTAATCTGCCTTTTCACTTAAAACATGAGCACTCTTCCATATCCTATGTAGTCTTATAATTATCATAAACCAAATATGTCAGTTCACAAATAGTAAAATCTTATTCTCAGATATGCAAAATGAGCTAATACTTAGGTAAAGTTTACTTTTTACCCTCCTAATTTACTTTATATAAATCATTTAATCCTCACAAATCTTTCAGGTATACCCTATTTTTCTTAGCATTTTACAGATACTGAGGCAAAAGGGAGGTGAAGCTACTCTCCTAATCTCACAACTAGCGGATGGCAGAATGGGATTAGAACACAGGTAGTCTGGCTCCAGAGCCCATGCTTTTGTTTAGTGAGAATGAAAAAATTAGCTTTTTCTGACAAATACTAAACAAATCTATTTAAGACTGCTTGTAACTATTGTAACATGACAGTGCAAAAATCTGTATTTCCTCCTCTTCTTGCAAATCTCCAGCTGAAACCCCAACCACAAATTATTTGGATGGGCTGTCAAAAGCAGTGGTGATCAAAAAATGATGTGTTGTGGGAATTAGTGATAACACTGCATCTGGAAAAAACATTCTCAAAAACAGCCTGTATACCTCTGGCTGTGTTAACATCAAGAGATTGATGCATCCTCTCCAAAAAAAAAAAAGTTTCATAGTGGACACAGTTATTGAAAATAGTAATTTCAGAGTTCCCAGAGTTAACTAAAGGAAGACAAATGCAAAACATTGCTGAGTTAAATTAAAGGATGTCTAAACAAATGGAGAGAGATACTGTTAGGATATTGTTAGAACTGCAGTTCTCTAATCTGTAGATTGAAGGAAATCCCTATAAAGATTATATAGGCTTTTTTGTTAGAAGTGACAAGCTTATTCTTAAATGTATATGGGTATACAAAAGATCTAAAGTAGCAAAAATATTTCAGGGAGTGGGTATAAAAGTTGAAGAGTTTACACTACCAAAGTTTGAAACTTACTGTAAATCTACAGTAATCAAAAGATTACTAAAGGAAATCAACCCTGAATATTCCTTGGAAGGACTGATGTTGAAACTGAAGCTCCAGTACTTTGGCCACCTGATGCAAAGAGCCAACCAATTGGAAAAGACCCTGATGCTATGAAAGATTGAGGGCAGGAGGAGAAGGGGATGACAAAGAATGAGATGGTTGGATGGCATCACCGACTCATTGGACATGAGTTTGAGCAAGCTCTGGTGATGGTGAAGGACAGGGAAGCCTGGTGTGTTGCAGTCCATGGGGTCACAAAGAGTCAGACACGACTGAGCAACTGAACAACAACCTTGCTATAACAAAACAGAGTAGAGTCCAAAAATAAGATGTCATATTAGAGTTGATTGATTTTCAGCACAAGTGCCAAGGCAATTAAATGGGAAAAAAATAAATGTGAGACATGATACTATACTAGAAGAGAACATAGGAAAAATATTCTATGATGTAAATCATAGCAGTAGTTTCTTAGGTCTGTCTCCCAAAGCAATAGAAATAAAAGCAAAAATAAGCAAATGGTACCTAATTAAACTTAAAAGCTTTTGCACAGCAAAGAAAATCATAAATAAAATGAAAAAAAAAAAAAAAAACAAACTTGTGGACTGGGAAAGAAATATTTGCAAATGATGCAACCAGCAAGGGCTTAATTTCCAAAATATACAAACAGCTCATATAACTCAATAACAAAAACAAACCCAATCAAAAAATGGTCAGAAGACCTAAATAGACATTTGTCCAAAGAAAATATACAGATGGCTAACAAACACATGAAAAGATGCCCAACACTGCTAATTATTAGAGAAATGCAAGTGAAAACTATAATGAGATGCCACCTTATACCAGTCAGAATGACCATCATCAAAAAGTCTACAAAGAATAAATGCTGGAGAGGATATGGTGAAAAGGGACCTTCCTACAGTGTTAGTGGGAATGTAGATAGTGGCAGGCACTATGGGAAACAGGATGGAGGCTTCTTAAAAAACTAAAAATAGAGTTCAATCCAGCAATCCCACTCCTGAACATAAATCTGGAGAAACTCAAATTTGAAAAGGTAATGCACCTCTGTTCATAGCAGTGCTGTTCACAGTAGCTAAGATATGGAAGCAACCTAAATGTCCACCAACAAATGAATAGTTAAAGATGTGGTATATATTGATATATATGAAATTGAATACTTTGTTGTTCTTTAGCCACTAAGTCCTGTTCAGCTGTTTGCAACCCCATGGACTGCAGCATGCCAGGCTCCTCTATTCTCTGCTATCTCACAGAGTTTGCTCACATTTAAATCCATTGAATTGGTGATGCTATTTAACCATCTTATCCTCTGCCACCCACCTCCCCTCTTCCCCTCAATCTTTCCCAGCATCAGGGTCTTTTTCAGTGAGTTGGCTCTTTGCATCATGTGGTCGAAGTATTGGAGCTTCAGTTTCAACATCAGTCCTTACAATGAATATTCAGGGTTGATTTCCTTTAGGATTAACTGGTTTGATCTCCTTGCAGTCCAAGGGACTCTTGAGAGTCTTCTCTAGTAGCACAGTTCAAAAGCATCAATTCTCAGTGCTCAGTCTTCTTTATGGTCCAACTTTCACATCCGTACATGACTACTGGAAAAACCATAGCTTTAACTATATGGACCTTTGTCAGCAAGCTAATGTCTCTGCTATTTAATACGCTGTCTAGGTTAGTCATAACCTTCCTTCCAAGGAGCAAGCATCTTTTAACTTCATGGCTGCAGTCACTGTCCACAGTGAAATTGGAGCCCAAGAAAATAAAATATGTCACTACTTCTACTTTTTTCCCCTTCTGTTTGCCATGAAGTGATAGGACCAGAGGCCATAATCTTAGTTTTTTACTGCTGAGTTTCAAGCCAGCTTTTTCACTCTCCTCTTTTGGCCTCATAAGAGTCTCTTTAGTTCCTCTTCACTTTTTGCTATTAGAGTGGTATCATCTGCATATCTGAGGTTGTTGATATTTCTCCAGCAATCTTGATTCCAGCTTGTGGTTCATCCAGCCTGGCATTTCACGTGGTGTACTATGCATAGAAGTACATATGTAAGCTGTGCATAAGTAAGAAGGGTGACAGTATACAGCCTGTTACTCCTTTTCCAATTTGGAACCAGTGCGTTGTGCCATGTCTGGTTCTAACTGTTGCTTCTTGACCCACATACAGGTGTCTCAAGAGACAGGTAAGGTGGTCTGTTACTCCCATCTCTCTAAGAATTTTCCAGTCTGTTGTGATCCACACAGTCAAAGGCTTTAGAGTAGTCAATGAAACAGAAGTAGATATTTTTCTGAAATTCACCTGCTTTCTTTGTGATCCAGTGAATGTCAGCAGTTTGATCTTTAGTTCCTCTGCCTCTTCAAAACTCAGCTTATACATCTGAAGTTCTTGGTTCACATCTGAAATTGCTGAAGGATTTTGAGAATTACCTTGCTAGCATAGGAAATGAGTGCCATTGTATGGTGGTTTGAACGTTCTTTGGCATTGCCTTTCTTTGGGATTGGTATGAAAACTGACCTTTTCCAATCCTGTGGCCATTGCTGAGTTTTCCAAATGTGATGACATATTGAGTACAGCACTTTAACAGCATCATTTTTTAGGATTTTAAATAGCTCAACTAAAATTCCATCATCTCCACTAGCTTTGTTCATAGTAATGCTTTCTAAGGCCTACTTGACTTCACACTCCAAGATGTCTGGTTGGTGTTTTCTATGACCAGTGCGTTCTTTTGGCAGAATTCTGTTAGCCTTTGCCCTGCTTCATTTTGTACTCTAAGACTAAACTTGCCAATTACTGCAGGTATCTCTTGACTTCCTACTTTTGCATTCTAATCTCCTATGATGAATAGGGCATCTTTTTTTTTTTTTGGTATTAGTTCTAGGAGGTCTTCTAGGTCTTCATAGAATTGTTCAACTTCAGCTTCTTTGGCATTGGTTGTGGGGGCATAGAATTGGATTACTGTGATGTTGAATGCTTTGCCTTGAGACTGCATCCAAGTACTGCATTTTGGACTCTTGTTGATTATGAGGGCTACGCCATGTCTTCTATGGGATTCTTGCCCACAGGAGTAGATATAATGTTCATCTTAATTAAATTCACCCATTCCTGTTCATTTTAGTTCACTGATTGTTAAGCTATCCATGTTCAGTCTTGCCATCTCCTACTTGACTATGTTCAATTTTCCTTGATTTACAGACCTAACATTACAGATTTCTATCTAATATTGTTCTTTACAGCATTGGGCTTTACTTTCACCAGCAGACACGTTCACAGCTGAGCATTGTTCCTACTTTGGCATACCCACTTCATTCTTTCTGGACCTATTAGTAATTGCCCTGTATCTTTTTGCCTTGTCCTACTGTTCATGGGGTTTTCTCTAGGCACTACTGAAGTGATTTGACATTCCTCCTCCAGTGGGCCACGTTTTGTCAAAACTCTTTATTATGCCCATCTTGGCTGGCCCTGCACAGCATGGCTCATAGCTTCTTTGAGCTATGCAAACCCCTTCTCCGTGACAAGGTTGTGATCTATGAAAGGGAATGGAATACTACTCAGCCATTAGAAAATTTGTAAATAAGTTCATTTGTATCATTTTTTAAGATTCCACATACAATTGACATCATATGATACTTGCCTTTCTCTGTCTGTCTTCCTTCACTTAGTGTTCATCTTTAAGTCCATCCATGTTGTGGCAAATGACATCATTTCGTTCTTTTTTTCCTGGAATACTACTCAGCCATTAAACAGAATGAAATATGTCATTTGCCACAACATGAATGAACTTAGAGATTATGTACTAAGTGAAGTTAAGTCATACAGAGAAAGATAAATATCATTTAATATCACTTATATGTGGAATCTTAAAAAATGATACAAATGAACTTATTCACAAAACAGAAAGTGACTCGTAGACATTGAAAGCAATTTAGGGTTACCAAAGGGAAAAGGACAGGAGAGGGATAAATTTGGAGTTTGGGATTAAAAGATACAAACTACTATATATAAAATATACAAACAGCAAGATTCTACTGTATAGGACAGGAAATATCAATATCTTGTAATAAGCTACAATGGAATGGAATATGGAAAAGGTTCTCTCTCTATAGATAGATATAGATTTATCTGAATCATTGCTGATGTGATTTCATCAGAAACTACACAACACTGTAAGTCAACTGAATTTAAAAAAAAAAAACAGAGATTATATACACATACACACCCTTATATACATACACTCACATAATCACACACATGTATTATGTATAAAAATGTTTACTGTAAGGAATTGGCTCACTTGATTATTATTGTTGTTTAGTTGCTAAGTTGTGTTCCAAGATCTGCAGTTTGTAAGCTGGAGAGACAGTTTAGTCCAAGTCCAAAGGGCTTAAGAACCAAGAGAACCAGTGGTGTAATTCTAGTCCAAAAGCTAGTGAAGACTCCAAACCCAGGGAGAGCGACTGTTTCAGTAAGAGACCAAAGACAAGTGCAAGCAGCGTGAAGGCAGTCAGGCAGGAGCAGTTCCCTCTTACTCACTAGAGTCAGCCTTTTCTTCTTTTCAGGCCTTCAACTGATTGAATAGGGTCCACTCACATTAGGAAGGGTAATCTGCTTTATTCAGTCAATTGATTCAAATGTTACTCTCACCCAGAGACATCTTCAGAGATACCAACATAATGTGTAAGCAGATGTCTAGGCACCCTATGACCCAGTCAAGTTGACATAAATTTAATCATCCCATGGCCTCTCATCTTCACAAACCTGTTAATAATTGTTCTAGGATAAATTCACCTCCTTCAAACTGAGTAATCAAAAATAAACTATAAACATACCAGAAAGGGAGAAAGGAATAGTGATAACTAATGGCAGAGTGAGACCGTTTATCAGAAAAATGTAGCCATGAAGTAAAAATTACATGCAAATATTTTATCATGGATTTTTAAAAACTTAATAAAGCAAGAAGTTTTGCTTCTGTGACAGATTAGCTTACATCATACCTACCACTACCACCTCACCAAGAACTATAAAGCTGGATGGATTTAAAAAAAAAATTTTTTTTAATACAGTAGGAATACTGCCTACAGTATTCTTTTTTTTTATTTTATTTTTAAACTTTACAATATTGTATTAGTTTTGCCCAACATCGAAATGTTTGCCTACAGTATTCATCTGCAAGAAGGCATTGGAAAAATAGGAAGGCAGCCTAGACTTTACTGACCCAGATCCTACAGAAAGGAGTAGAACTGAGAGATGAGCCCAGCATCATTGCCACTTGAGGATTCGCTGGTATGAACGCTATCACTGAGAATCCAGGAAGTTGAGCACACTATTCCACAGTATTATCACGAGTTTGGAGAGATTAAAAACTAAATATCAATGCAGGATCCTTGATAATCAATTCAAGCTTTCAATTAAGGTCATTGAAAAGACTCCATTTTCATAATAAGCATGAACCAAAAAGAGAAGAGCCCACTCAGTGACTGAAACCCAGCCTTTAAGTAATTCAGTCCTTCATCTGTCTTTGTTTAGTTGCCTGCCAGAGTATAAGTAAGCGCTCTCTGGAGGAAGATATTATATAGAGTCTCAGATCATCTTTAAAATTTTCATTTGGTGTGCATGGCATGCAGTAAGTAATTACAATGCATACCAAGAAAAACAACCTAATAAAACCAAGACATAAAAATATAACAGCAACCAAATATTAAGTCAGAAAATAAAAAATGAGAGGAAAACTAGTCAGTTTAAACAGACCTACACAATTCCCAGTAAAGAAAATAGAAGACATGTAGAATTTCCGCAGACACCTGGAACCTATACAAAGAAGTCAAATAAATCTTTAAGAGTAAAAAATAAAATAATTGAAACACCTAACAGAAAATTTTAACAGTAGATTGGAAAGAAGCAAAGAAAGGGTAAATAAACTTTCCATGCTGAAGTAAAGATATATCAATACGTTTTAAAGCACAGAAATATATAAAAAAGGTATATATAGAGACATAGGGGATGTGATGAAAAAAATCTGACAGAAAATATTTGCTTTCCCAGAAGGAGAGAGAACGTTTGTGGCAGAAGCAATATTTGCAAAGTTAATAGCCCACCATTTTCCAAAACCTATGAGAAATATTTAGCTACAAATTCAAGAAATGTCACAGACCCTAAAGGGAAATTAAATCCCTATCAGGCATACTATGGAAGAATTGCAAAAACCAGCAACCAAACCTAGACAGCATATTAAAAAGCAGAGACAGCACTTTGCCAACAAAGGTCTGTATAGTTAAAGCTATGGTTTTTCCAGTAGTCATGTACAGATATGAGAGTTGACCATATAGAAGGCTGATTGACGAAGAATTGATGCTTTTGAACTGTGGTGCTGGAGAAGACTTGAGAGTCCCTTGGACAGTAAGGAGATCAAACCAGTCAATCCTAAAGGAAATTAACCCAGAATATTCATTGGAAGGACTGATACTGAAGCTGGAGCTCAAATACTTTGGCCACTTGATGCGAAGAGCCAACTCATTGGAGAAGACCCTGATGCTGGGAAAGATTGAAGGCAGGAGGGGAAGGGGACAACAGATGATAAGATGGTTGGATGGCATCATTGACTCAATGGGCATGAGTTTGAGCAAACTCCAGGAGATAGTAAAGGACCAGGAAGCCTGGCATGCTGCAGTCCATGGGGTTGCGAAGAGTCAGACGTGACTGAGCAGCTGAACTACAACAGAACAACCAAAGAAAATCCAGGAAGCAGCCAGAGAAGAAAGACATGTTATATTCAAAGGAGCAACAGCTAAACTTAAAGCTGTCTTTCCAACAGAAAAGGAACAGAACCCAGAAATAAAGGAATGCTGAAGGACAATAACTGCCAATCTGAAATATTTTATACAGCAGAAAATGTCTTTCAAAAATGAAAGCAAAAATTCAGAGTATAGAAAACTCTATAAGACAAACAACCTACTTTTTTCAACAAATAAATTACATGAAAATTTAAAGTGTTGGAAGGGAGCTTCTGTGTCCTAAGTGTGTTCCTCTAGCACTCAGATGTGAAACCTAGTCACCAGTGTAGTGCTATTTGGAGACAAAGCCTTTGGGAGATGATTGGGCAATCAGGGTAGAGCCCTTATGAATAGGATTAGTGCTCTTATACAAGAGACCCCACAGAACTCCCTCATCCCGTGGCCATCTATAAACCAGGAAGTGGGCCCTTGCCAGACACTGAATCTGCGGATGCCTTGATCTTGGACCTCCCAGCCTCCAGAACCAGGAGAAATAAATAGTTCTTGTTTAAGCCCCTCAGACTATGGTATTCTGTTAAACAGCTACCCAAGACGAGTACTCCAGAACCTAAGAGTGAGTGAGTGAAGTCGCTCAGTCGTGTCCGACTCTGCGACCTCATGGACTGTAGCCCCCCAGGCTCCTCCATCCATGGGATTCTCCAGGCAAGAGTACTGGAGTGGGTTGCCATATGAGTAAGAGAGGCTTAAAAGATAGAGCAACCATTGTGTTATGTTAAAAGACAGAGCAACCATTATGTTATGTTTACTTATTGGTACGATTCAGTTTAACACGCTGTTAAGTCTTTTGATATCTTGAGACAACTGGAAATTTGAATAGTGACTACCTATATATAAGACTCAGAGAAGGCAGTGGCACCCCACTCCAGTACTCTTGCCTGGAAAATCCCATGGACGGAGGAGCCTGGTAGGCTGCAGTCCATGGGGTCGCTAGGAGTCGGACACGACTGAGCGACTTCCCTTTCTCTTTTCACTTTCATGCATTGGAAAAGGAAATGGCAACCCACTCCAGTGTTCTTGCCTAGAGAATCCCAGGGACGGGGGAGCCTGGTGGGCTGCTGTCTGTGGGGTCGCACAGAGTCGGACATGACTGAAGTGACTTGGCATTGGCATATATAAGACTACCTATATAAGAAAGTTTGTTAAATATAATAATAATATTGTGGTTATGAACAGAGAGCCTTATTTTCTAGAGATACACCAGAAATATATATGGATAAAATTATATGATGTTTGGTATTTGCTGCAGAATAATACTGGAGGAGGGGGTAAGAAGACAGGTGTACAAATGAAATAAGATTGACATTAAGGTGATAACTGTTGAAGTTGCTAATGATGGGTTCATGGGAATTTGTTTATACTCTTCTATTCATTTTTGTATATACTTGAAACTCATTATAAGTTTTTTTTTTTTTAAAGAAGATGACATAGAGATATTTTAAGACAAAAAAAACGAGAGATATTGTTACCAGCAGAATTGGGGAGTTCTTCCCGGCAAATGGAAAATGTTCACAAATGGAACCAATTAATATAGGGAGTGAAGGGAAAGCAAAGGCAGAAGGAGAATTCAGAGTACTTGATGTTTCCAAATTCAGTGACCAGGGGGTGCATCACAATAGAAATCAGGAAGATAAGCACTTTTGACTTACAAAATTTAACAAGAGGCATCTGAGTCCTGTTCCTAAAAGTCACACTTCTTTAAGCATCTTGAAACTGCCTTTCAGCTTACTACTCTGTGTGAGAACTTAAGTGCACGCAACCAGCAGTTAGAAGAAGAGGTCAAAGATCTAGCAGATAAGAAGGAATCGGTTGCTCATTGGGAGGCTCAGATCACAGAAATAATTCAGTGGTGAGTACTCTTTAAATGTGTTTTGTGGCTGATTTTTGGCCATATAGTCAAATTGGTATGAATTCCAGGAGGAATATTTATTATTAGTCTGTGTTTCTTCTATGTTTTCTGTTTTTTCTGCTTTTCCTTAACTGTCAGATATTCCATATCAGCTTTTACAGTTTCATTAGAAGCTGATATTTCTTTCCAAGAAAGAAAATATTATTCTCTCTGAAGAGAGTTCTTATAGAACTGAAGAAACTCATTTGCTAGCCATCAATATTTCTAAGACCAAAATTCCTGTATTTGTG
Source organism: Bison bison bison (assembly GCF_000754665.1). Classification (NCBI taxonomy): domain Eukaryota; kingdom Metazoa; phylum Chordata; class Mammalia; order Artiodactyla; family Bovidae; genus Bison; species Bison bison. Next base: position 4,925,721 of record NW_011494889.1, on the reverse strand, counting down.
TTTATTTTAGGAAACAGCCTGGAGAAAATTTTAGAAGCTAAAGATGTTATGCCTTCACCTTTTTCATAATTAAAACAGACTAATTCACATCTGGCATTTTAAAGACATTAAATGGTTACAGTTAGTTTTATCAACTGTTCTTTAAGCCCATAGGATTTAATTTGAGATAATTACCTTAGTGACTTTCATATTAATTAACTCATTAAATGATTGTTCTGATATTTGTAAAAATCTGTATATTTTTATAATACTTAAAGTTGAATCCAATAGGGATTGTATTTTCTAATGAAAATAGGTAGCTTAACTTTTTATGCTTTTTAACTTTCTGACTTTTTCAGCATATTATTGATGTTTTATTTACATAAACAACTACTGGTTTCTTCATATATCTATAGACCAAGAATTTGGTGAGAATTTTAGTTTATCATGCTCTTATTTTGGTTCTCTAAGCATTTTTTCCTTGCTTATATTAGATTAATACTCTCCTTCTTAAATGAAATCATAAGTGAATAAACACTGTCTTTTTAAATAATCTTACCCAGTTGACTCATGTATTTTGATACTGATTTATCTGTAGAACCCTTATGTTAACTCAGCTTTAGCTTATGAATGTGACTATTCACTGCATATCTGAAGGAAAATGCCCAAATTGTGGAAGTTTGGTTGTGTTCCAAATAGTACAGTTAATGGTTCTTTAATATTTAATTGATATCCTTGTCATAAACTGCAGTTCTGAAGCAAAATCGCTATAATCTTTAACCTTGCTTATACATCAAACATTATGACTCTTCATTTGTAACTCCATCATTATGTAATCAAATTTGTATCTAAGATGTTAGTGAAAATGACTTTATAGAAGACAAAACTGATTTAGCCAAAGCCTGCAATCCTAGACCACTGATCTTTTCAAGTGATTGCATGATGAATTGAGATGGAATGGGAAGTGGTTCTAGTAAAGGAAAGAAGCTATAATTATGGACTGTCTGGAAAGGGTTAGTAGAAAGGATGAAGATGAAATTTTTCTGCATATTTCACATTCAAATGAAATATGCAGAAAAAATCAAGAATACAGGAAGTCAATCTGCATTAAAGCTGTTATTTAGAACTGGACTAATACATTAGATAACAAATTATTAAATACCTAATAGGCTAAAAGTAAAAGATATACTCACTGTTCTCAGGGTTCTAAACTATTTGAAAGTTAAGTATGATATTCTTTGCAAGCTTATAAACGTTAAAAGTCTCAGCTGTTTCTGGTTTTTTAATCTGGTGTATTAAAAAATGCTAACACAAGATTTTGGAAACTTGTCACATGCAGAATTGTAAATGTTTCCATTGGTCAAATTAACATTTTTAAAATAAAACAAACATGCTGTATATAAGACTTCAT
>NW_011494889.1:4867516-4924231 GCF_000754665.1 Bison bison bison | reverse complement strand
TTATGGTCTGATGGTCCTCTTACTCTGCTCCCTCTGCCTTTTCCTATGAAATATCTCTTTCATATGAAAAAAAAATTTTAAACCTTTTAGGGCAAGGAGACCTTGTTGCTCACCTTGTATTGGAACAGGGACCTTTCTTCTCAACCTAGATTCATCAGAAGACTTCATTCTTTCTCTTTGAAATGATACTACAAAAAGGCATTGAAGTAACAGACTGGCCCATAAAATTCATTTTTCAGATGTATCGCCTGAAAGTTTGGGGAAAATTGAACAAATGGGGAAGACATTATGGAAGAAGGATCTATAGGACTTAAATATAAATGAAGGGCAAGAAATGAGGAGGAATGAGTATTTCTGAAATTCTGAGTTGGAGAGATTGAGAAAAATGGTGATATCATTGAAGTGGGAAAGATCAGGAGAAGAAACAACTTTGGGGGAGAATGATATCAGTTTTAGTTGTTCTTTTGTTTGTTGGTGAGCCTGAGGTCATTCTCAGGTATCTTGAGTGGAGATTTCTAGTATGCTTTAGAAAAGACGACTTATAGGTTAAGATTAGAAATATGAATTTAGGAATTTAATTTCTGCTAAATATGGCCATTGAGGTAGAGTTTGTTTTGAATGGGAAAGAAAGATAATGGTGAGTGTGTATAGTATTACTAGAAGAGAGAAAAGACTAGTATAAAATAACCAGGAAAATGTTTTAATAATCAGGAAAGGATTTCAGTAATGAAACATTTATTTTCCTTTGTTTAAATTCACTCATATTATTTGAAACACTCCTCATTCATTCATTTTCATTCATGTGCAGTAATAGTTTGTAGTGATAAAACTGTATGTTCTAGGCAGCCTTCCCAGGTGGCACAGTGGTAAAGAATCCACCCACCAATGCAGGAGATGCAGGAGACACAGGTTCAATCCCTGAATCAGGAAGATCCTCTATAGTTGGAAGTGGCAACCTGCTCCACTATTCTTGCCTAGAAAATTCCATGGACAGGGAAGCCTGGCAGGCTACAATCCATGGGGTTGCAAAGAGTCAGACACGACTGAGCGATGAGAACACACTCATGTTCTATGCATTAGGCTGAAAATTCACATGTATTCTCATTTAGTTATAATAGTCCTTGAGGTAGGTGGTATTATTATTACCCCATCTTCTAACTGAGATAGCAGAGAGTTAGAGGTGGTAAATGACTTATGTAAAGTCATACAACTGATAAGCAGTGAGCTACAAATTGAACCTAGGTCTACTTAACTCAAGAATCAAGTTCTTAATCACTACTGATACATGTGCTGACTCCCAAACAATTCAGTAAAGCATTTCCTGCTTGTTGACAGATAGTAGTACTGTGGTAGACCTTTAAAAAATGATATTAAGAACATCTTTAAATTTCTGTCACTTTTCACTTATTTCTTAATGATGCTTTAAAATAATATACATCTCACTGAAGTTTTCTGTTTTACTCTGGTACTTGAGCTCTGTTTTAATTTGTATATATTCTAGGGTCAGTGATGAAAAGGATGCACGAGGGTATCTTCAAGCCTTAGCTTCTAAAATGACTGAAGAATTGGAAGCTTTAAGAAACTCCAGCTTGGGGACCCGAGCAACAGTAAGCTCTACCATTTAGCCAACAGGCTTATTATATTAGTTGGGGTGAAGGCTCAGAAAACACTGTAATGAATCTGAGTAATTATATCAGTTTTTCTAGTTTTTGCCTCCTGGAAAGTTTTTCATAAGAAATCATTCCAAGTTCCTCCAGTTTAAGAAATTATAATACATAGTTGCTTAGCTGTCATTTGTATGACTAACCATTAATGGTAATAACCATGAAAAATAAATGTATTTATAATGAGTCTAGTTATTTCTGAATTTAATGAAAATGTATTTTCACAAGTAATAAATATATCTCTTTTATTCTGTAATTAGAGCAAGATAGTTCTTTTAAGTACTTTCAAAATTCACTTACATTACTGAACTTTAGAATAGAACTAAAAGCACAGTCATGTTGTCTCATAGGATATGCCCTGGAAAATGCGACGTTTTGCAAAACTGGATATGTCAGCCAGACTGGAGTTACAGTCAGCTCTGGATGCAGAAATAAGAGCCAAACAGGCCATCCAAGAAGAGCTGAATAAAGTTAAAGCATCTAACATCATAACAGAATGGTAAGACTCTATAGTCCCACTAGAGTGATTTCTGATTTGATCCAAAAGTATCTGGAGAGAAATTACATATTTAGTTTCCTACCTATCACTTTTTTTTTTTTTAAATGATGACCACAAAAAAACTGTGAATGTGTGAAAATGAATTGATTCTTTTAGGCCTTTATGCAGTAATGGGACTTTAATACAGCTCTATTTCTATCTGACTTGTTCTTAAAGTGGAATTAATAGTATTAATATTCTATTATTTACTTTTCCCTTTTTTGTATAATTTAGTTCATTTTCAAATTTTATAGTATTAAATTCAAAATTATCTCTTGGTCAAGAATATTACATTAGTATAAAAATGTAGCATAGAGTCAGAACAAAATACAGTCATCTGTAATTTCTGGCCTCTACCATAGATTTTTTATAAATGAAGGTTCTAGTGATGATGAATTTCACAGTGGTATAATATATTTAAATTATAATTTTTTCTTACTATGTTTACAAAAAGTATATCCTCCACACTCTTCAAGACAGTTAGCTAATTAATATATTCCCTCCACTGTTATCACAGCAGTAGACCAAATCATACTCTGAATAAATGCTAAAAGGAAAATCATAATTGGATTGGTTCAAGAATAAGTCAGTGTAGGTGATATGGAGGAACAGTAGAAAGTTCATGTTACAAATCAAAATACAAATAGAAAAATCCATTCAGTGCTCAGAATACCTAAGGTTGCAAGGTCATTGAGTCACAAAAGGAAGTATAGGCTCATAAATTGTTTTTAATGGTATGAAGCCTTAGTCCTTAACTGCAGTCATTAATGTTTTTAATTATATCAGAGATGCCATGTATCTCTGATTGAATTGAATTATAAATTCCTCAGTTGAATTATAAATTCTTATTATAAGTCAATTATAAATTAAATATGCTTTACTCAAATGTGCTAGTGTGACACTGAAAATGGAAAAGAACTTTTTCTGGAGAATATGAATTGATCCCAACATGAAGAACTACTAAATGTCATTCTCTGTATTGTAATTTGGAGTTAGTGAGATCTTTCTTCTTAAGCTTAGGACATAAACTTCCACATTTGTTTATAAATCAGGAATACAAGTCAAACTGAAAATTATAAACTTAGTCTTATGGTTCTCTATGAAAGAAATTTAACAATTCTAAAGTTAATGTTTGATTTTATACATTTTTTTAATTTAATAATTTAGCTCATGTCTAGCAACTTTTTCAATAAAAGGCAAGATAATAAATACTTTAGGGTTTATAGGCCACATAGTTTCTGTCTACTCAGCTGTGCTGTTGAGTATGAGAGCAGCCACAGACAGCATATAAATGAATGAGCCCGAGTGTGTTCCAGTAAATCTTTATTTGCACAAGAGTAGATGACAGGCTGGATTTGTCCTTCCTGCAGTGGTTTTCAGTTCCCTACATCATCATGACTGACATTTAAACCAAGTAAGTTCAACTACATACATGATGGCTCATTGACAAACAATATAAATAATGACATTTTTCCTTTTGTTCCCTTATTTAAGTAAACTAAAAGATTCAGAGAAGAAGAACTTGGAACTACTATCAGAAATCGAACAACTGATAAAGGACACTGAAGAGCTTAGATCTGAAAAGGGTATGAGAATGTGTTTTGCATCCATCAGGATGTAATGTTCTGTTACAAATACATTTTATTATAAAAGAATCAATTTAATGTGTAGGCAGAAGAATTCTTCACATGCATGAATATATGGTACACACATGCACATATTTGGTAGATAAAGTCTCTGAGTTATTTTGTTTTATCTGATACACTGTTAAAGATTTCATAAGAGAAAACTCATTTTGCCATATATTCAACTGTTTTTCAGGGCCATGGACTATATCTTGAACAGTATTTTTGTGATTAGAAACATTTATTCTTTTCATATACTTTATACTATTCTCAAATGTTGTAGAGGATTCGCTCTCCAGGTAGTTGAAGAGATAATGTAGAAATAACTAGATTAATCCAATATTAGAAAAGCAATTCAATGACAAAGAATTATTTTGACATCTTCTTCCATGTTTGACACTCGAATTGCTTGCCCTGTGGGACTTCTCAGAGTTTATTCCCATTTTCTTGAAAATATTACTTCAGCACGTTATAATGAATGTAAAAAGTAACTCAGAGTGCTTGGTAGCTTTATTACATGAACTTCAATTATCTTTCCATCATGTGGGCATTAAGAATATGAAGATTTAATTTTTAAAAATTCAGAATGTTATTTTCTTAATGAAAGGATCTCTTATGTACAGTTTTTTTTTTTTTTGTATATTAATCATGTTATACATTACATCCCTAGTACTTATTATCTTATAATTGGAACTTTGTACCTTTTGACTACCTCTCAGTTAGGATCTCTTATGTACAGTTGTTAGAAATTCATTTTCCTGACAGTATTCCTGGCTAAATACTGACCTAATTAATTGGCTCTAAGTTGTACTTGTGTGCTGCCCTCTATTTCCCAGTCCTATGACACAGTGTGACAAAGCTGGTTGGGTCTCTATCTGCTTTTAAAACTGGAGGAAAGAGAGTAATCACAAAGGAGTTAACATGAAAAAAGCCATTAAAAGTAGTAGATGTTTAATAATTTTTTGTTATGAATGAGAAAGGAAGGAATCCAGAAAAAGTGAATTAGGAACTCAGATTAGAAATACAAGGCATCATGCTAAAATGAGAGTCAAGCTTAATTTTCATGTATGAAGAATGGAGGGAGCTGCATTATTTAGCGAGTAGAGGAAAAAGTATATAAGACATGGAGGACCTGTGGCCCAAAAAGCAATTTATATAGAAAAGAGAACAGTGAGGAGTATGACTTAACCAGTTGGCATTGATTGCCTCATTTTATAGTAGATCTAAATTTGCAAAAGAAGAAATTAAATGTATTACATTGCATGTTAGCCTCTGGCTTTTATTTGAATTTTGAGCATTGCAGAATAATAAAATTTCACTATGTTATAAAATAATGTTCTATTTAAATAATATGATGTAATATTTATATAATGAGGGCAAGGATTTTGTTTGTCTCTTTCTTTACTATTGTATCTCCAGTATCTAGACAGGGCTTGGCAAAAAACCCTCTCAGCAAATATTTATTGATGGAGCAAATTTCTGTACTGCCGTGTTCAGCAACCATGGGTTATTATTAGAGAGTAATTCAAAAAAGCACATAAATTGATACCAATTTAGTGGATCAGTTTAGTCCTAATGATATGGAGATCAGAGCGTGTATTGGTGTTTCTCCTTTTTCCTCCCTAGTATTTATCATTATATGTATATGATTAAGAATTATTTTGGAAATTATGCAGTTAGAATTAATACCATAGCCAAGAGATATGCATCAAATTTTTAAAAATTTATCTGAGAAAAGCTTAGGTTTAGAGTCCTCATTCTCCAGCCCTAGTTTTTCTCAGACAAACTTTTGTCATGCAATTTTTCAATAAAACAGTAGATGAAATCAGATTGAAGCCTGAGCAAAAGTTTATTCATAATTTAATAAGTTTGATTTATCACTGCATTTTTTAAATAAAAGGTTATTTGTATTGGTGTATACTATATATTTGATGAAAGTATTTCAATAAGGAAACCTTGTTTGGTGCTAAATTACCTTAGAAAAATCAGACCTAACCAGAGTCCTATTTTTAAAAAATTTCCCAAGTCTACCAAAAGATTTAATGTGCTTTTTATGGTATACTGTATAGGATAAGAAATTCAAGAACTCAAGTAAGTCAAGAAACAAGTATTTCCTAGAGGTTGATGTAGTTTAACTATTGAGTGATAGTACAAGAAACACTAATGTATTTTAGTTTTTTTAATATGTGGAGTTAATAAAGTTAATTCGTTTTAAAATATGGTAGTTTGCGAGCAGCTTTTTAATATATTCAGACAGGAAAGGTCATCCATCCATGAAAATTAGTGTTAATTGTTCTAGTTTTAAGAAAAGTTGCTGCTGTCTTCTAGGTATAGAGCACCAAGACTCACAGCATTCTTTCTTGGCATTTTTGAATACGCCTACCGATGCTCTGGATCAATTTGAAGTAAGTATTAAACCTTTCAGATATCCCCTGTGGTCGATTTAAAATTTACTTTGTGATTTAAAATTTATTTGCAATAAAGCTTTTATTGCATCCCATATAAGAGGACCTAGAATCTTATATAAACAAAAATGTATTATGAAAGAAATATATGTCCTGCAATATTATGGAAACTTTAATCATAAACTTTTCTTGTATTTAAGAGAAATCTAAGATCTAAATAAGAGGGTCATTGTAAGATTTAAAAGAAATTTCATCTCTTTCCCTGAGGAACACTAAGTTTAGAACCGATCCTAACTTTAAATAATTTTAACTTTTTATTCCTCCAAAGCAAAGAACCACAATAAAAAAAAGCAAGTGAAAACGTCAGAGCTCACAATAGGGCGATGCTGGTTCCAATTCCAAATCAGTACAGTTGTTTAGAAGTATACCAAAGGAATGCTTTTTGTTCAAAGTATTGCATGTAGAGTTTATTTGGCACACTCCAGAATAGTGAGATAGTGACTGTATGACTGTCCTTCTTTGGTACTTAAATTTTTTGCTAGAAAAAAGCTTATGGTTGAACTTTTTAATCTCAGAAAAAATTTGTTAATAATTATATGTTAATCAACAGATAATTGTACATATCTGAGCAAGGCACTGTTGTAGTGCTGACAAAATCCACAAAGTCCTGCCCCTCAGGAACCTTACATTCTAGCGGGAACAGTTAGAAGGCAGAGATTCTGTTGTTTACCTTTAGTTATTACCTTTTAAAGTGCTTCCATTTAATTTAATTAGTAATGATTTGCCATGAGCTTCAATTTATTACACCTTGAGCACAGAATATGAATTGTATTTCGTTCTTTTGGGAAAGGGAAAAAAAGCACTCTTTAAAACGTACTTAATGAATTTCTAAGTTTCTTGAGAAACAATGACAATGACTGCTTTTCTCATTTGTTTATTTGAATTAATGTCATTTGCCTTTCAATTGTTCTACAAAATTTTTGATTTATTATTTGTTCTTATTAAATTGCTTCATCCATATTTTCTATTTTTTTATTGCTGTATTCGTTAAATAGGATTCCTTTTCTTCTTCCTCATCTTCACTGATTGATTTTTTGGATGACGTAAGTCTTTGATTTTCAAACAAATGCATCCTTCAGTAAAAAAGATCAGTGAATTGATATGAAGAATTTACCTAGTAATGCAGTCAGTTTTAGAAATATCACACTTGATAATTTGTGAGCCAAAATGTGCTTCTTTCTTACCTTAAATACAACGAAGAGTTATCATTATTAAGTATAATAAAATAAAAATGTACTTTAAAAAAATGCATTGGCCATCAGAGAATCTCTGCAGTTCCATTCTTTGCAACATTTCTGAAGACTGGAATGCTTATTTGATTATTGTCACTATATAGCTATATAGATATAAATAATTGCTCATTTTTGTTTTTCAAGGCAGTTTCTATTTCACATTTCCCTTTTCTTTCCAGCAGTTTGCTACTTGGTTTATATGTTAGTTAAAAGCAAGCCTCTGGTGGTATAATAAAAAGTGACATTTTATTAACTCTTCCAATAGAGTTTATCATACATAACACAATAGTTGAGTGCAAATCGGTTTTTAATGCTGACAGAATCTCTCTTCTAATGTGAAAATTGATTTAGTTAACATATGCACTGTAAATTGACTGCATTATCATATTCTCTCCTAAATTAATTCTATAGATTTAATAATTTACACGTTCCTAATGTATATTGTTCTCTTACCGAAATACCTGACATATACATTCTCTATTCTGCTTTAAATGGCACAGTAATTCTTGTTGTAAAGCATTGTATTTTCCTATTGAGCATTCTGTCTTTACAGAAATTAGGAAATAAAATGGGTTCAGATGCAAATGCAGTGCATATAACTTTTTTAAATCAGGGGAAACTCTTTTAATGTTTTATTTTGTGTGTTTTGTTAAATATAATTCTTACATTGAAAAGAGTATTAAGCATAATTTTTTACTAAAGAAAAATCCTGATCTATAGTTTTGAGTGTTTCTTTATTTCTTGAAATATGTATACCAAAATGTGCACCTTTTCATTCCAAATGGAAACTGTTTTACTACTCTTGAGATACATAATTATACTAGTTATGGTTTTTTAAAGTGTGATTAAAAAGAAAACTTTCTTGATATATAATAATATTTGATATTATAATCTAATGTATATTTTACTAAAATATTCAGTATGGTATTTCCGTATATTAAGGTAACATTCACCTTAAAAAGAATGGAAAGGAAATCTGAACAAATATTTTAATTGTTCTTTCTTCTAGAATACCATTTTCATTTTTCTTTCTAACAAACTCTTTTCTACATCCCTTTTTCTCTCACAAAAATCTCTGAATGTAAAGCGCAGGAGTAGTATGTATTTTGGTAAATAGATTAGCTCCTCTCAACAAAAGCACACTTCAGCCCCCTGCGGTCTTGTCTCTGCTCTCACATGCTGTCTGCCGCCACCACCCCGCTGCAGTGTCTAAGCTTCCCACTGACACTCATGCTCCAGGAATATCCTTTCTTATCCTTCCCCCACTGTTACTCAGCATAGATTCATCGATTCAATTCAGTTCAATTCAGATCTAAATTGTAAAGCGTTACAAAGGAACTCCTATTATAAAGTAAGCAGGAGCTAAGTTCACAAAGACTGCCAAATCTTTTTGATTCAGGCTCCAGCTCTTTAAGGGCATGGTTTTTCCCTCATTTGCTTCCTAAGCACTTTCCTCTCCATTTATTGCTGAAGCACTTAAATTGATTCAAATCCTATCGCTGCCACTTTCTTGGTATATAATTTGGAGCAAGATATCTAACCTTTCTATGCATTGGTTTGCTTATTGGACAAACAGGGATAATAATAGTACTGATCTCATAAGCTTGTTTGCAAATTTAAAGTGACAATGTATTTAATGCCCTCAATGATATTGGTTATTATTTCATTACTCTTAATAGGCCAGTTCCCCTCCATTGCTGTGTTCTCTTTAGCTTCCTTTCGTGTTCACAATTTCAGTTTCACTTGAGTACTTTCTAAGCTCTTTAACACTCAGCCTTCCAGTCACCAGCAATATGAATCACTATACTTTCCTCCTGTTGAATCACATTACTATTGGAAATGATTTTTCGTGTCAGGATGAAGACTATCCGTAAGCTGCCATTAAAAAAATTTTTTTGTATTCTTAATTCATATTTTATGGCATAAACCTCTTATTTCTCCTCGTAGTTTGTAACTATGACTACCCTTCCCATCGTTATCATCCATTTCATCCTCAAGGTCATAATAGAATAATGGTATTCAGTCTTTGGCATGCTTAGGTTCAGCATCGAAGGTATTTAGTATTAATATATAAAACTCAGGTTTCTTGACTTCCTTATTACTGTTAAATGCTTGGATTCTTACAGATGAATATAAATCTTGATTGTTCTGTGTGCCCAAACCAGTTAGGCTGTTGTGCATCTTGTTTATAATATGTGACTGCCCTCTGTTACTAGGTAGACTCTATTAACTAACCCATAGAAACATCCTCTGCTCATTCTTTTCTGTTTTCTGTCTCATTGCTATAGAAAAGAAAAATATTGTGCTGAAGACTTAAAATTGAATTGCAGCTGGAATTTGTAGGTATAGGAGGGAATATGGTTAGTTTTAAGCAAAATTATACAAGTGCTGTTTTCTTTTGTGCCCACACATCATGGACCTTCTCCTGGTAACCTGGTGCCCTCATGCTGCCCTCCGACTTTTCAGTGCTTTACTAGCAGTGCTTCCCCTCCTCCAAAATTGCCTTCTGGCTTTATCCTTCACCCCCCGACACACAGGCCTGTCAACACTATAATCATTTTACACAAAATAGTATGCCTAATCACTTTCCTATCTCTAGTTTTTCCTCAGTATGTTTTGTCTGTTATTCAAAATTCAGATAAATGCTGGAATTTGTGGCAGTCTTGGAAGACGTTTGGAACAAGTTGCTTACCTTTTAAGTTACACTGTTTAGACAGCTCTTAACAGAAGAGAAAGAGCATTTGTAACACCAGTCTTTCCTTCCCTCTGATTCAGACAAAGCAGAATACATTCTCCACACTCTACTTCTGAAACTCAAAGGAGCTTAGGCATTTGGACTTTTCTACATGTAGAATAACAGACTTTTGAAGGAGAAAAGAACCCTAGAAAATCTTGAGCCCACTGATTTTAATTGTTATATACCACAGCACTCTCACTAATAGATAGGTATGTTGGTATTGTTTAGTCGGTAGGTCGTGTCTGACTCTGCGATGCCAGGGACTATAGCCTGCCAGGCTCCTCTATCCATGGGATTTCCTAGGTAAGAATACTGGTGTGGTTTGTCATTTTCCTTTTCCAGGGGATCTTCTTGATTCAAAGATCAAACCTGCATCTCCTGCCTTATATTTTTTTAATTGGAGACTAATTACAGTATTGTAGTGGTTTTTGGTATACATTGACATGAATCAGCCATGGGTATACATGTGTTCCCCATCCTGAACCCTGCTCCCACCTCCCTCCCCATCCCATCCCTCAGGGTCATCCCAGTACACTGGCCCTGAGCACCCTGTCTCTTGCATCGAACCTGGACTGGCGATCAGTTTCACATATGATAGTACACGTGTTTCAGTGCTATTCTCTCAAATCATCCCACCCTTGCCTTCTCCCACAGAGTCCAGAAGTCTCTTCTTTACATCTGTGTCTCTTTTGCTGTCTCGCATATAGGGTCATCGTTGCCATCTTTCTAAATTCCATATATATGCATTAATATACTGTATTGGTGTTTTTCTTTCTGACTTACTTTACTCTGTATAACAGGCTCCAGTTTCATCCACCTCATTAGAACTGATTAAAATGCATTCTTTTTAATGGCTGAGTAATATTCCGTTGTGTATATGTACCATAGCTTTCTTATCCATTCATCTACCAATGGAAATCTAGGTTGCTTCCATGTCCTAGCTATAGTAAACACTATATCAACACTATAACCTTTAGCCCAGTGATTTTAGTCATTATATACCACACTGTTTCCCCATCTATTTCCCTCCTAGTAGTGACAGTGACTAGGATTCTCAGTCTTAGGAGTAATAGGGAAGTGTTGATAAAGGGGTTATAGTGCTGTGATGAACACTAGAGTACACATGTCTCTTTCAATTCTGGTTTCCTTGGTGTGTATCCCCAGCAGTGGGATTGCTGGGTCGTATGGCAGTTCTATTTCCAGTTTTTTTAAGGAATCTCCACACTGTTCTCCATAGTGGCTGTACTAGTTTGCATTCCCACCAACAGTGTAAGAGGGTTCCACTGAGCCATCTGGGAAGCCCAATAGATATGTTCAGTTCAGTTCAGTCGCTCAGTTGTGTCCAACTCTTTGCGACCCCATGAATTGCAGCACACCAGGCCTCCCTGTCCATCACCAACTTCCGGAGTTCACTCAGACTCACGTCCATCGAGTCGGTCATGCCATCCAGCCATCTCATCCTCTGTCGTCCCCTTCTCCTCTTGCCCCCAATCCCTCCCAGCATCAGAGTCTTTTTTAATGAGTCAACTCTTCACATGAGGTGGCCAAAGTACTGGAGTTTCAGCTTTAGCATCAGTCCTTCCAAAGAACACCCAGAAGTGATCTCCTTTAGGATGGACTAGTTGGATCTCCTTGCAGTCCAAGGGACTCTCAAGAGTCTTCTCCAACACCACAGTTCAAAAGCACGAATTCTTCAGTGCTCAGCTTTCTTCACAGTCCAACTCTTACATCCGTACATGACCACTGGAAAAACCACAGCCTTGACTAGACGAACCTTTGTTGGCAAAGTAATGTCTCTGCCTTTGAATGTGCTATCTAGGTTGGTCATAACTTTCCTTCCAAGGAGTAAGCGTCTTTTAATTTCATGGCTGCAGTGATTTTGGAGCCCAGAAAAATAAAGTCTGACACTGTTTCCCCATCTATTTCCCCCCTACTAGTGACAGTGACTAGGATTCTCAGTCTTAGGAGTAATAGGGAAGTGTTGATAAATGGATTATGTGTGGCATTCTTTAGGACAGAAAAAAGGGAGGTGAGTTAATTTAGAAAGAAACTGAGGCATTTTGATAAGTAGTCTCTTCGGTAAGGCATTCCCATATGAGCCAGTAAGACAGCAGTCAAACAAACACCAGGATCCCTTCTGCTGTGGAAATTATTTACTCTTTTACCCTCATCTTTCCTCTCAGCCCCACTTGCCCAATTGTAGACTGCCTGAGATACTCCATATCAGGTCCAGCCTCATCTCTAGGTTACAGGTGGGGAGCAGTGGAGCTCACCAGCTCGAATTTTCCCCCCATCTGTTCCCTTTGTTCCCATGGTAGCAGATCAAGGAATCGTTTCAGACTAAGCTTACAGAAACTTCCCATTATGTTCAACTCATTTTCTCCTTTTCAAGTGAACCCCCAAAATACTTGACTTTATTAAAGGAGTACTAAGTACAGTTGTATAAAAGTATATGCTAGGTAAATTTTGAGTTTTATTAAATTACAGGTCTATTCTCTGTTCATGTAGGCGAAATTCACAGATGTGGAAATTGCCCACTTATCTGGCAAATGAGAATGTACCATCTTGCTCTTTGGAGGTTGTCTTACTCTAGTGTACTGAGGAAAAAAGTTAATCAAGGAATTAATGCTGTAGAATACAAAGGTCAGACATAAAAGAATAAAGATAAAACATTTAGTCCAATTGTCTAGTACTCCTAATGTGTTTTTTTCTTGCATTCTGGCATATTAAGAGAAGAGTAGTCTGAAAGTATTGGCAAGCTGAATTCTACTCTTGGTTTTGGCCTCCTATAGAAGCTTATTAAGGTGTCCCAAAATATGTAATTTCATTCCTGACTCCCTAGTAGGTTCCTTCATGTATGTTTTGCTTTTTAACATTGTTCTCCCCGCATCTTTTCTCATATTCTGTCATAAGCAGCCACAGAAATCTGCAACTTGGCAACTTGGGTTAACTGATTCTGGGAAAAGTTGATCACACATGAGAATCAATGAGAGATGAAATTCTGAAACATGCATTGTAAAGAGTTTTTAATCCTATGACTCAAGCTAGGCCTAGATCCTTCTAAGAAATAATGAAATTTCTATAATTTCCTCCTTTAATTCTTGTTTTTTGAAAACTTCCACATATTAAGTCCAACCTGACTTGAAATTCTTACATTTCAGAAGATTGTCACGTGTAATCTTCTCTATTTTAGGCAGCATGTTATATTATATATTATATATAATATATTAATCAATAATGTATTTGGGTAACTAGAGGGAAACAGTCATGACTATGTAGTCTTTTATCTCTTCGTTTTTTTTTTTTAATTAAATAAGACCTCTGAAATACATTAACTGAAACCTTAGAATCTATTAGCCAAACTCTGTGTCCATAAGATAAATTACTTCTTTTCATTTCTGCTCATGCTTACTCCATAATCAGCCTTAACATTCTGGTGGCAATCTATAGATCTAGATATAAAATGGTATATGATTGCACACTTAAGAAAATGTACTGGTTTCCAGTGCTTGCTATGAGACCCAATTTCAGTGTTTTTAGAAAACCATGGTATGTGTGGGTATGTTCAAGAGGTTTAAGAGTGTGTGTGTTTTCCTCTAATTGTACCATCAGGAAAGTGTAACTTGCCCTTTTCTATTGAAAATATAAAAATGGTCTGATTTCTCCGTAGCCACTTGGGGAAGAACATTATTACAATGGTGATTTAGTATCACTGTTAGCTTGGAAAACCTCTTGTCCTTCATATGCAAAGATAGTTTTGAGAGACATTTTGACTTGTTTTGCATATAATGGCAATATAATTTGAGCTATTCCGTGTTCTTTCTCATGATTTTAACATAATCTGGACTTTCAGAATATGTATAGCCAATATGTAAGGGTTTCTCTATGTTCAATATTTTAGCACTTTTTACGTGTGTGGTACTCTGCTGTGCACAGTGGTAGATACTAAGATAAATCAGACATAGAAGTAGACCTCAAATACTTATTATTAGAAAAAATAAATACACTGTTATGTACTGTGTGAAGTAGAAAATGGTGAATGCCATAGGAAATATTTAGGTTAAATATCGTATAATTTCAGAAGGATTTATTCAATATTTATTAAGAATTTTTAAGTTTACAAGTTTTATGCTAAGCATAATACAGTATTATCTGCCCTTAAGGATCTGATCTGATGGAAAAGACATCTAAATAATTATAACACCCATGGAAGAAGTACAGTAATAAAAGATACAGACTGCATATCATGGGAGTAGAAAGGAGATATTAAGGAGCTTATATTTAATCAGTCCCATATGTAATATTTATTAAAAGTCTTAACAGAGGAGAAAGGTGGCCAGCTTCCTTTTGGACAAGTTAAATATGAGGTACCCGAGGGACATGCACATGGAAATGTTCGACAGATAGTTTTCTAGATGAGTCAACAGCTTAAGGAAAAGGAGTGAGCAGGAACTGGCAGGACAAATTTGGGAATGATCAACATAGTTGAAACTAGATTGAGATCTGCCAGGGAGGGATTATATTGCTGCTGCTGCTGCTGCTGGGTTTTGGACTGTGAATTTTAATTCATTGTAACTAGATTCAAACCCTTTATTAATCAAAATAGCAACCATTACAATCAACACATTTTTACCAATGAGAAATAAGTTTTTATTCCTGTAGCATAAAAATCCATGGTTCTGGGTTGAATGAACTCTTGGGAAGCATTTTCTGCCTCCTGCTGGTGGTGGAAGCATTTTCCCTATTAAAAAATTGTCGAGATGCTTGAAGAAGTGGTAGTCGGTTGACAAGATGTCAGGTGAATATGGCAGATGAGGCAAAAGTTTGTAGCCCAATCTGCTCAGCTTTTGGAGTGTTGGTTGTGCAATGTGCTGTCAGGCATTGTCATGGAGAAGAATTGGGCGCATTCTGTTGACCAGTTCTGGCTGCAGGCATTGCAGTTTTCAATGCATCTCATCAATTTGCCTCAATTTGCCGAGCCTACTTCTCAGATGTAATGGTTTCGCCAGGATTCAGAAAGCTGTAGTGGATCAGATGGGCAGCAAAACACCAAAAACTAACCATGACCTCCTTTTGGTGCAAGTTTGGCTTTGGGAAGTGCTTTGGAACTTCTTCTTGGTCCAACCACTGAGCTGGTCATTGCTGGTTTCACATAGAATCCACATTTCGTCACACATCACAATTCGATTGAGAAATGGTTCATTTTTGTTGCATAGAATACAATGACAGTTTCTCTATTTTTGGTCAGCTCCTGAGGCACCCATTTGTAGAGCATTTTCACTCTTTCCCATTTGCTGCAAATGCCGAATGACCATAGAATGGTTGATGTTGAGTTCTTAGGCAA
This sequence comes from Bison bison bison, assembly GCF_000754665.1. NCBI lineage: Eukaryota > Metazoa > Chordata > Mammalia > Artiodactyla > Bovidae > Bison > Bison bison. The sequence goes on along the minus strand of NW_011494889.1, from coordinate 4,908,626 downwards.
CTTCTTGTGTAGTTGTAAGAGGATCAGCTTTGATGACGGCTCTCAGTTGGTCATTGTCAACTTCAATGGCTGGTCACTACACTCCTCATCTTCAAGACTCTCGTCTCCTTTGCAGAACTTCTTGAAGCACCCCTGCACTGTATGTTCTTCAGCAGTTCTTGGGCCAAATGCGTTGTTGATGTTGTGAGTCGTCTCCACTGCATTACAACCCATTTTGAACTCGAATTAAAAAAAAAAAATCACTCGAGTGTACTTTTTGTCTAATGTCATTTCTGTAGTCTAAAATAAATACAAAATAAACAGCGTGTAATAAGTCATTAGCAAAAAAATAAATAAAGCAAGAAATGTGCTTTAAAATGATATATAGCATAACCACATTTATTTAAGAATATATTCCAGTATCAAATGGCAAAGTTCAGCAATGCAAAACTGCAGTTACTTTTGCACCAACCTAGTAGCAAAAGAAAAGTGATGAGTAAGAACACAAACCCAGGATCTCGCACATTGAGAAGGGTGGAGGAATAGGACTCCACGTAAGAGGAGGAGCAGTGGTCACAGAGGATGACTCAGGAAAGTGTTGCATCACAAAAACTAAGGGAGTACAGTTTTAAGAGGGAACAGTTAGCAGCCTCAGGTTCAGCCAAGATGTCTGGTACCATCAGACAAACAGGAGACCCTAATCCTCACAGTATTTCACTAGAGCAGTCACAGCAGAAGCCAGATGGAGAAGTGATTGAGAGGCTCAGAAGTAGAGGCAGTGATTGTATACCATTTTGCGGAGTCTGACTATGAAGGTTTGAATCCTACCTCTGCCACTTACCAGTTTTTTGACCTGTTGCAAGTTAATCTGTTTTCTTCATGTTTAAAATGGAGATTGTAATACCTTATATTAATTCTTCTATGAGGATTCTGAAAGTTAATATATGTAAAGTTCTTTGAAAAGTACCTGTATATGTTTTACATGTGATAGATGTTAGCTATTATCATTATTAAGGAAGAGAGAGGAGAGATTAAATGTTTGCTAGAGAAAGGGCTGGTGGTTGAGTTATTAATGTTTGATTGTTTGGTTTTGGGGAGTATGGAGGGAGACAGGTACTCCTGTTAGTAGCTGAAGGACTATAACTTGGTTTGAACCTGAGACTTTAGCTTTTACTATAATGGAAGGCTGTCTGGACTAAGAAGAACCTGTTTAGAAATCTGTAGACTTTCTAATCCTAATTTGCTGTTAACTCTTGGGTTACAGTGTTTGTCACCTACTGTTCCAATTTCCTACAGAAAGAAATAATAATTCCTGTTTACCAAGCTGCCAGTTATTGTATAAGTAAAACTGATAATCTTGAATGATGTTTCTTATCCTTGAGGTTTTCTCTCAAATCTTCTGTAACTCCTGTAGACTCAGTTTATAAATTCACTTCTCTAGGTACCCATAAAAATCTTGTACATGCCCCTCCAGGTTCCCAAAAAACTTTGTACATGCCCTTATTACATCATTCGTCACATTGTTGGTGGTGTGATGCTCCCCCACCAGTCTGTGAACTGCAGTGCTCTCTATCAAGTGCCTGGCATATTATAAACCCTCAATAAACATCAGGTTGAATTGATTTTAGAAAAATGAGTGGATCTGATACATATTTGGAAGCTCTATTGCTTGAGCATCACAAATTTCAAAAACTTTAAAAATATTTCTATGTAATTGTCTACTTATTGTTACCTTTTCTGAATTACTTAATTGTTTAATGTCAGAAAGGCAAAGGTCCTTCTTTTGATTAAGCCTAATGTCTAGTCAGGATGGACAATATTGTTGAAGTAGCTTTTTGTGTTAATTCAACATCAGTAATTCTAAAGGCCTAATTTAGCGCTTACCATTGAAAAGGGTAAGAATTTGGTAGTAAATGCCTGAAGCAAAACTAGTTAATTAAATGCTTCGTTTAAATGCTAACTAGCACTAAATCAGAGTTATTCAGATCCTTTTTGTACTCTTATTTCAAGTTGCCACCACCAACCTTTCCAGAAAAGAGATTGGCCTTCACTTGATGGATCATTACTTGGTGGGTGACTGTGCAAGGTCCAGTGAAAACTTGATTACCACTCTTAGATGGAGCCTGAACAACTTTCTTTACTTTCCTGTCTTCCAGTTTTTTCTGAAAATGCCTGTACTTTCAACCTATCAGAACTATGTCTTTATATGTATGTTTATATACTTTGTCTGTTAATACAGTATTAGTCATTGAGAGTCATGTGTGTAAATATTTGTAACGTAGTATTCTCCTTTCTTTGTTGAAGCGCTCTCCATCCTGTACTCCAGCTAGCAAAGGCAGACGTGTAAGAGACTACTGCACTTGTGTGCCCATCCCGATGCCCTCTACCTTCTCTTTTATCCTTTTTGCCTGTGGTTGCAGTACATGCTAATGTTTTTGTGGTGTATTACATTTATTGCATGCTTTGTGCTGCTGCTCTTGCTACTGCTACTCTGCTTTTCTGTATTTTCTTTTTTTGTTGTTGTTTTTTGGCTTTGGCCGCAAAGCTTTAGGAATGTTCATATAAATTTCTATAACCAAAATACTAAAATTGTAAAGTATCTTTTTTATTTTGATGGGGTGAAAAAGTGATCCTAAAGTATGCTCCCTAAATTGGCCACATACAAAGTAAATGAATTTCTGAATAATCCAGTGTAAGCAGTTATGTAGAGATTCATAGAGATTTTAATTATGTAGAAAGAAAGCTTGATAATTCACATTATGCAAAATTCAAAAAAGATTTGGGATAAAGTATGGATCTGACTGATTATAATTTTTATAAATCAATTCTGGAGAAGTCTTTGATAGATTTTTTAGCATAGTTCAAAGCTATATTCCCAAATACCTTGTATTTAGAGATTTGAGGCAGTGATGTTGATAATCATTTATATTCTAAGATATTTCCAAGATTGAAAAAAACATTTATAGCTTTCTTTATGTATGTATTGATTACAAGCTATAACCATCTTCCTGTGCTAAACCCAATCCAGTGTTTCTCAACCTGAAATGGGCAAGCCACTAACTCTATGCTGTAAGGTTCTGATATGTCCTGAATGGGGAGTCTGTTTGTGAAAAGGTCTCAAATTTTTCTAAACCAGCCTCCACCCCAACACCAATATACACACTTTCAGACTCACTAGTTGAAAAGATAGCTGACACGGTTTGTTCTGGTTTTCATAGGTAATGTAAATAACAACATTCAAAAGGAAAATCTATGATTGATACAAATTTCAAACTTTCTCTTGTCAGCTTCATGATTTTTGGTGTTGATCAGCACCTTCAATCCATAATTTTGGACTGGGAAAGTTCTAAAGGGAATTATCTGGTTTATGGAGGGCATGGGAAACAGTGGGTCTCTCCACAAGCAGTGGTCTGCCTGTGGAGAGACCCACTGCTTCGTGTGCTCTTATCTTCAGGTGTGATGGACAGTTGATTGTAAAATAAACATGATTAACCCTAGCATAGCGTATGTTTTCAAGCTACTGTTTAATAATGAATAAGCAGTTCAGATCCAATGGTATGGCAAGTAGAACTGCGACTTCAACTGATACCTCATTTATTAAAGAAGTTGATGAAAAGATTGCTGGTTAACTGACTTATTGATTATTTTTATATTTGGGTATTTGGATTTGTCCAATCTGAATATATGTTAATTAGAAGGAAAGACCAAAATGTTGTGTGCTGAGTTATATTTGGTTCAAATAATTAGTCTGTGGATTGACTGCTTTATTAACTGTTTGGTTTTGAATAAGGTTATCCTTCAGAGAGATTTTCTTTTTCTGGTTAAATTTATCATTACTTATGTTTCTTGCCTTGTAGATCTCTGCCCACACAGAATATTTTTGTGAATCTTTAAATAAGGAAAAAATTTTGAGGGAAATAGCTGTTATAAGGCCCCTGCTATTTAGTTTATATTTTAATCTATAGGATATAATTAAGTCACACTTTACTAGAGCCTATTGGCTTATAATTACATATGGTTTTTTACAATGCAGATGTGATAGGTGTGGTAATTTCCTTTCCAGTCTTCCTTTAATTTTTCCTTATTGAATATTTGACAGATAAGAAATCAGGTAATGTCTATGAGGGAGATGATTAAAGAGTTACCAATTATTCAACAATTAAATAGAAACAGAATAATGAGTAACCTTCATAGTCCCTGGAAACATCCATGAAAGCAGCAGGACATGAATAGTTACCACTTCCAACAGTGACCTTGAATCTAACTGTGGCATACAGTTCTTATGTCACATACTGTGTTTTTAGACAAGAAATACATGATATTTTCATAAATTTAAAATTCTTTAAGTGACTGAAATGTTATATTTCCCATGTGCTCTAAAGCTTCATTTATAATCTAGATATTTATATACTTTTTATGTGGTTTAGTTTAATTAATAATAGTATAAAAAAGATTTGTTATTAATGTCTGAATACAGATAATTATGGAAAGTTTTATAATGTTTTCATTAATAGTGAGAAACACTGAATATCTTTTGGATTATTCCTTTAGAAATTAAAGCAGAGACTGTAAATAGCCAACATGTGGCTGGGCTTTATTCTGTGTTTTCTTAGAACATGTGTAAATTCTCCAGAGTAGATATTCAAATGAATAAGCTGAAAATAATTTAAGGAGAAAATTTTCATAAAGAGAAACAAGTTACATCATTTGTAACTAGTAAGATTACATTTACAGGTCATAAGCTTCAGTAATTTATTATTTGTTTTAGAATGATAGAATGATAAAATATATTTACTATTATCTAAATGACATGCAGTACTGGTTTTTAAATCATAAAGTGAAAGTGAAGTTGCTCAGTTGTGTCCGACTCTTGGTGACCCCATGGACTATAGCCCATCAGGCTTCTCCATCCATGAAATTTTCCAGGCAACAGTACTGGAGTGGGTTGCTATTTCCTTCTCCAGGGGATCTTCCTGTCCCAGGGATCAAACCCGGGTCTCCCGCATTGCGGGCAGATGGTTTTACCATCTGAGCCACCAGGGAAGCCCTTTAAATCATAAGCACAATTAAAAGAAATAACTACTTCAGTGAAAGCTTGAGGTTACATGTTTCTGAATAGTAAAAATTGGGTTACTTTCCTCTTTGTTTTTAAAATACTTCCAGCTACGGGATAAAGAAAATTGATGAAAATTTGGATTTTTTTCCCATTAACTTTGAGTTTTATATTTACCAATACAGAACAATGTATTAGATGCAAGCTATTTTTAAATCTCTTATCAAATTCATATCAAGTCTTGGTATCGTTTTCTTTTAAAACTAGGTTTCTTCGGTGAATGTTTTGCTACTTGTTCAAACCTATAATTATTTTTGGAGTAGAAAGGACCCATTAATACATATTCAAGAAAGTCATTTTTGATCTTTTTATTATTTATAAGAAGGCCATATTGCATAATTTGAGAAAATCTGGAATAGTGGGTCATCTAAAAATCAGATCTGAGCCAAAGCGGAAAAAATTTTCTATTTCACCATGCTGTTCTAAAAACACATTTTATGGGTTATTCATTAGAGAAGTCCTAATAAATTCAGGAAACATTATGGACTTTTTACATGACATTTTTATGCATTGTGAATAATATGCTGATATTAGGCTTTTCTGCTTTTTTTTCCCCAAGCAGTAGAGCATTAACTAAAAGTGACATTAAAGTATGGTAAATATTTCTAATACTTACTCATCAGAATAACTCCTTAAAGTATGTTTACTTAGAAAAAAGAATCAGTTAATCAAAAAATAGAAAAAGAATTGCTTTTACTACTGCTTTTACTGAGAAAGAGGTTTCTCAGTAGATCACAGCTTATAAAATATTGAGTGAATCGCTTATTATTGTTAGTGTGTTAGTTGCTCAGTCGTGTCCGACTCTTTGCGACCGCATGGACTGTAGCCCACCAGGCTCCTCTGTCCATGAAATTCTTCAGGCAAGAATACTGGAGTGGGTTACCGTGCCCTCCCTTCTCCAAGGGATCTTCCCAACCCAGGGATTGAACCAAGATAGCTTATACTATTCAGTTAAGATCTGTTTCCAAGATCTTCCTTTGGATTATATCACAATATACTGTCCAATTAATATAAGCTATTTATTGTTCCTTATTATTTTCCCCCTTTTATTGTTCTTTCTATAATCATAAACTCAATTATCAATTTAAGATATCTCTGCTATGATATTTTGGTATATCATATTTATTAGCTTTTCCTGCATTATTAAGTCATTGTTTACATTTAATGCTATAATTATTTTTATAACACAAAGAATTTTTAACTTCCTTAGTTTTAATATAATATTAATTATATTTGTTTCAAAGGTAAAAGTAGCTAATATGCTATTAATTGCTTTGCTGTCATATTATACCTAAATCATTGCCAATTAATTATTAAAATTAGTTTTAGGCTATCTATAAATCCTGGCATATAATCATTGAGTATTCTGAAAGTTTAGTAAAATTAATTGCCTTTAGTAGTTAGAATAAGCCATTTATTATAAAGGCATTGGTAGCATGTAATTATAGATAAAATTAATAACATCTTAAAAGCATAATTGTGTTGGGGTTAACATTTTGCTGAAGGGAATATGTAAGCAGTATTGTATTTTTCTTGTTAATGGTAACTCTTTTGAGATGTCGTTTACACTGGTAGTAATCCAGAAAGGAAAGAAAATATTAAAACCTATTAATCTAATTAGATGTTAGCTTTTATTAGTCTTTTAAAAGACCTGGGAAGTGTTTTTTTTAAGTTTGATATTCAACATTTTTTTGCCATGAGTTTATTCATTTTTACCAAACTTTTGTGTCCTTGTTTTTATGAGAAACACACTTGGAAAATAAAGTGGTAATTTTTAAACTTCACTTATATATGCATGTTTTTTGTTAAATCACAGTATCATTGTAAATGGCATAGTTCACCTCTTTAATTTGGTCAGTTAATGCCATTTCAAAATATTATTTCAGTATTTCTTACTTTGAATTTTGTTAAACAAAATTAACTTGATTTTGTTTAATCTCTGGAATTTATTTTTACTTTAAGAGCATAAAGCTCCAAAAAGTTAGTGTGGAAATTTTCATTATTCTATTTTACTGTATTTAGGATGAGTTATTTTTAAAATTTTAATGTTTTCCACTCCTGAATAACCAGTTTTGATCTCTTTCAACTAGGAAAATAATTTTAAAATCTGTTCTCATTTCTGTTGTTTTTTCATTTTATTGATGAGCAAAAATGTGTTAGGAGAAAAAGATTTATAAATGACAGTAATTCTTCGGAAGGGCCAAGAGGTATGTGCTTAAAGCCTCAATCATTCCTTAAGAGTCACTGATTTATGTAATTATGGATTAAGCTGTGATCATGTTTTTCTTTTTCCTTTGCCAATATTAAACTGTCATAATGTCACATATGTTAGTAAATATTTTAGCTACCAACTTGATTTTTAGATTTGACAGTTGTCATGATGTGAACCTCTCATTAGAACACATATGGCTTAAAGTGGTATATCCCAATTTTAGCACAAGAAAGTATATAAAACAGTGTGTCCACATTCTGTCAGCTTGTGTCCCTATGGCACAAAGTGCAGGCCTGCTTTAAAGTTTCAGCCAGTACTACTAGAAGCACCAGTCTCTTACCTTTCTCATTTTTGAAGAGTTTTAAAGTAATTGGACCCAGAGGAACAAAGCCACTATATTAGCTATATTAAATTTTCTTCTCCCAGAAAATTTTTATGGTCTTAACTCACTGTCTTATTTTAAAATCTATTTCAACCTAAACAGAACCAAATCGTTTTCTGAATTCTCTTTATCACCTTTTTTAAACAGCATTATCCTTCACATAGGAACTTCTGATTTTATGTCTTTTAAGCTGTGAGCTAAAGGCTTCTGCGTGACAGGTCAGAAGCTTACATTTTCTTAAAATAATCCAATTTTTTCAAGTAGCAAATCCTCTATTTGGACACTTCTTTGAAACTTTATGAGATCATTAACTCTTGATTATTTGAATCAGTTTTAAAATTCTTATTAAATTTTAAATTTAAGTCGTCTTCATTATAAAATGTATCAGTATTGCTTTGCTTATCAATTCCATTTTAATTGAACCCACTCACCCATAAACTTTTTATCAGCTTGCAGTTTATATAATCTTAGGGAAACCAGAAGGAGATTTTTAGAAAATAAAAGACTTTTTTGCCTTATTCCCAACCTAGGGTCATATTTCAGATTAACAGGTAAGATGGATAACTTTCTCCATGGCTGTCCTTTAGTGAAATTGTGAGCTAGGCAAAATTTGTCTGGAGTGCCATTTGCTTCCTTACTCTCTGTTCCTGGTCAAAGTTCCTTGTCAGCCTCCATGATCTCTAAATTGTTTTGAATGTGTCTGCTATGGAGGTTTCTTGGTACAACGAAGAGTACTGAGTTTGGAGTCAAGAGATGAAATTTGGGCCTGGCTTCCCCACCTTTAAGTCATACTAGTTTTACGGAATTATCTACATCTCACACACTGAGCTAACATACAGCTGGGATGTGTCAGTTCAGTAGTTCAGTTTTTAAAATATGAAGTATTCTCCTAGCTGTTAGTACATGGCTGCTACTCCAAGTCCCCTGGGTGCCCTTCCTGGGATCCTTCCTCTCCCTACCTCTCCCTAATCCTACAGCTAAAGGTTTAAGGCCCAGCTGGTGGCCATCTTAGTTGGCCCCACCAAAGTCTTCCCTTGTAATTTGCCAGAATACCTGCCCATGCCCACTACCAAGGGAGGCCACATGTGGGCACCAGCAGAGGGCTACTCCAGGACTGGCCAGCCAGCTAGCCAGTCCCTGAAATAGGAACCATAATAATAACAAAGAAATTTTTTTAAAAACCTTTTTAGTATATATTTAAAATCCTTAAGCTGATTGCTCTTATTGATCCATAATAAATGATGATTTATAGCAAATACTAATCTAAGCATTGTTCTTGCTGTACAACATGTTTGAAACCAGTTTCCTAATCCTCCCAAGTCATCTTCATTGCCTTTCATTTAAAAAACCCAATCCTGGTAATTCTGAAAATTGCAAAACTGAATATATCATCAATCAGTGTGCTCCATAGGACTGTTTATGCTAAATTTTAACCCAAAGTGTCTTCAGCTACTAAAAATACTTGGTTAAAAGGGTGCAACTGAATATAAGTATGAATATTTCTACTGCTGCAAAATAAAAAGAGGATTTAATTTAGTGACAAAGCTGACAAGTTAGTTTCTTTTCCTTTCAACTAATGCCTTATAGCAAACCAAGTTTCATTCTTACCAAGGACAAAATTATTCCTAATCTGCAGAACATATTTCTGTTAAGTACTCTGCATTTATTTCACTTGTATGATTTATTTTGTGAAATACAAGTAAAGAACATACAGTAGCTCAAAGTAACAGATGAGTGGTGAAGACTGGAGCATTTTGTTAACTGTTGTTATCTTAACCTTTCTTTAAAGCTAGTGGTTATGAGGCTGTATAATGACACATCCCTGTTGTGAATATTCAGAGTGAAGTTTGTTATTCTCCTTTCTTGAGACTGTTGCCATGATCATGCCTTGAAGAAATTTACTAAGAGCTGCACATTGTTTAAAAGTGATGTCTTGGGTTTTTGTTTTTCCTGACTTATTTTCCTAGACTGATCCCGTTGAGAACACATATGTACGGAATCCGAACGTCAAGTTTTACATCCAGTCAAGGTCCACCTCTCCTTCCACATCTAGTGAAGCTGAGCCAGTTAAGGTGCCTCATTGGAGCAGTCTTGCTCCTCAACTTTTCACTTGTGTCAGGAAAGAGGGACTTGCAAAAACAAGTGAAATCTGACTCTCCTCCTTTTAACAAATGTTTTGTGTAATAAATCACAGCATATTGGAGATCATTACATTTGACTGATAATATAGATAGGATTGTAAAACTGAAGTAAATAATGGTCCCCCCAATTTTAAGTAGAGAGCTATATTGAACAGAGGACAGAGTTATGTGAATTTTGGAATTATAAAAACTATAGATACATGGCAATGTCAGGTGCCATTCTCATATTTTAATTCTAATAAATCTAATGAAGATACGATATAACTGTTCCTTCATAAGCAGAACTTAAAACTGCCACTGCTGGCAACTCAATAGTTTATTATAAGTATTAATCAGCAGTAGGTATGCAACTAAATCATGCCTTTAATAATGCAAAAATAGTGTATTTGCACCTTAAGTAAGTAAATGATTTTAAACAGCCAATTAGTCAATTTTTCTCAACAGAGATCTTTTTCTCAACAAGTCAAAAGGATATATTATTCCTCAGTTAATGCCGTCCTGACTCAGATCTAGTTCTGATTATTTACTCAAGCATGATAGTTCTGACATAGCTCCTTTGCCTCCCACTTGGTCTTCAGAGCTGTGTCTGGCATTCCAGGTGAAGCAGAGAGTCCCCTTTGGAAAGCTGTCTGAAGTGAAGTTTGAGGTGTAGTCAGATTCTAACTTGATTTTTTTCCAACCCCATGGTGTATACTACCTCAGACAGGTTAAGTTGATGACACCATCTGATTTTTTAGATTATCATTGTTTTAATATTTTGAGTTCATGCATTTTTATTTTAATGTTAAAATATTTCAAGCATACAGAAAATAATATTAGAACCACCCACATAACCACCATCCACACATTTAAGATGTGTAAACATTTTGCTCCAAAATTTGTATTAAAAAGAAAATATTCCAGACAGTTGAAACATCCTACCCTATACCATTACCCCTCCCCTTTCCCAGGCATATCTGAATAACCTGAAATCGAGGTACTCCTTTTCTTCCTTACTTTTACATGTTTATTTCATTTGTATTCATAAACAATAATATAATAGTGTTTGTTGTATATTTAAATTTTACACAGAGGTTATCTGCATCATATAAAGATACATGTCCACTTCGTTCATTCATTGTAACTATTGCATTATATCTCATTGTATGAATATACCACAACTATTTATCCATTCTCCTGTTGTTGGATATTTAGGTTGTTGCCAAGTTTTTGTTATTACAATTCATGCTGAAGTGAACATCCTAACAGCTGTCTGCTTTTGCACATGTGCAGAGTTTGTTTAGCCTATATACCTAGAAGTGGAATTATTGGATTGTGTGGAATATGCATTTCAGCTTTAACTAGATCTTGTCAAATTATTTTCCACAGTGGTTGGACCAATTTTCACTCCCACCAGCAGTGTGTGTGAGTGAGTTCCTCTATTTCCCCACATTCTGCCAACCCTTTGTACTGTCAGACATTAACTTTTATCTATTTGATGGGTATTGAGTGGCATTTTTGTTTTAATTTGCATTTCTCTGATTTCAAGTGTTATTCAACATCTTTTTATGTGTTATTGAGCATTGGTGATTTGTCTGTTCATGTCTTTTGTCTGTTGTTCTATTGAATTATTTTTCCAGTTGTTTTGTGATTGTTCTCTATGTATTCTGGATACTAATTCCTAGCTGGCTATATGCGTGGCAAATACTTTCTTCCAGTCTGTGGCTTATTTAAAATTTTTATTTTTTATATCTTATTGCCTTGCAACAGTTTTTATTTTAATGTAGTTATATTTATCAATTTTTTCTTTTATGACTTCTGCTTTTTGTCTTTTTAAAACAGTTCTGCCCGATGCAGCAGTTATAAAGATTATCTTCCATATTTTCTTCTAAAAGTTTTTAAATTTTGCTTTTACGTGTTTGGGACTTTAAACAAACTAAACTTTGTTGTTAGGTGTTATGAGAAATGGGGTACTAATCTATTTTTCTCATACGAACAACCAGCTCTCCTGTATTTCCTCTATTGATTTGTAAGGCTATCTCTGCTTTTTATATAAATGGGTCTGTCTGGGGATTCTCTATTCTCTTTCATTGTTCTTTTTGTCTATTTCTGCACCAATGTCACATAGTCTTATTGTAGCCTTAAAATAATTCCTGATGCCTGTTATGATCAGCCACTCCCAAGTACCTTGTTCCTTTACTTCTTGACCCTTTCGTTTTATATATGATTTTTAGGTTCAGCGTGTAGGTTCCATGTAAAGCTTTTGATTGGATTTAAATTTATAGATTATCTAAGGAGAATTCGTCTCTTTGTGGTATTGGGCGTTTTGGTCTATGAACAATGTCTAGGTACTCTTTTATATCTTTCAATGAAGTTTCATTATTTTCTTCACAAACATGCTCCAAATTGCTTGTTAGATTTGTTCCTAGATACCTTAAAGTTTTTATTGCTCTGGTGAATGGGACCTTTTAAAAATGTTTTCTAAACTAGGTGTTGCTATTCTTTATGAATTCTGTTGATCTTGGATTCAGCACCCCTACTTCACTCCTTCTAATTCTGAAAACTTCTCTTGGACTTTCTGTGTAAATTCAAGTGACAATTCTGTTTCCTGTGAATTTTTCTTTAGTAACTTTCAAAAAGGTTTTGTATTCCTCTCTGTTATTTCATGTTTTTTTTTTAATATCGAGTTTAATACTTTTTTCAAGCTTGAAATTAGAACTAAACTCACAATTAAATAGAAAACTCTGAGAAGCCCACCTAAATTCCATGTGTATAAAATATTTGGGTTTTGGAGCTTACATGGTAACAGAGACAAAAAGGGACCATTCATTTTTTCTCTAAATGTTTTAGAATATTCTGTAACTTTATACAAAGCTAGCTTTTTCCTCTTGCTTGCTTAGCATCCTAAAGGAAGTCATTCTTTGTGTATTTTTTTTTACACTTTGCTAATAAGTGATCTCTCTTTTTTCCACAATAGCATCCAGTAAAATCCTTTCATTCAAAGAAATATCTTAATAGAAATACTGCATAAAGATATAACTTGTAGTTAAATTTCTGTCAGTTCTGAATTCCAATCATATTAAATAATCTAACTCCCTTCTTAGAAATTACTTTCTTCACAAAATCCCACTAATCAACCCATCAATCAGTATATCTCTATATCTGTCTCACAGGTGCTCGCTCACTCTCTCTTAATCTCTACACACAAACACACAAATCCACAGAATTGTTTTCCATATGTGTAATATGCATTCTGTATACAGAAGTCAAAGAAGTTAAAGGACTCTTCTAAATATTTTATTATAAATCTTGATAAAAACTCTCAGATATTTTATAGAATTAATATGGTATTTTCAGTTGAACTTGAAAATTAAAATTAAATATCCTCATTTTTAATGTAGGCGAGATGCTATGACTTTCTTATGTTTGTCTATAGATTCTCTTTTACAACTTACTTATTTTTAAATTTCCAGATTGAAGTAGTTTTTACAAATTGAACAAATACTAATGTTTTATTTGTAGATATTGCAGACAGAATTTAAATTATCAACAGTGAGAATTTTAGTTCCTTGAGATAATTTTTCCTTATGCTATTTTGTTTGGCTGTACTTACATTTATTTTAAATGATGTTTGAAGTAGATGGAGTGTTTTATGACATTTATTTCCTCTTTTCCCCTGGATTCAGACTGTAGACTCTACTCCACTTCCAGTTCATACACCAACCTTAAGGAAAAAGGGATGCCCTGGTTCAACTGGCTTTCCATCGAAGGTATTCAATCTAGTTATAAGCATGGTGTGTTCTAAAAAACAAAGAGGGAGAGAGAATGGATTTCTTCTGCTTTTTGTATTTGGCATGATTTTTACTACTGGTTTCCTCAAAACTACAAACATAAAAGCTGAGAAAGAGAATAAATTCTATATGAATGGAAATAATCACCACTGAGAAAGGTAGGACAAACATGCAAATTGTTTTGCTTTATTTCCATCTTCTGAAATTCACTGTTTTGAAGTCTGTTAGTATGGAATGAGCATATACCATCTAACCCAACCATCTCATTCCTTAAGAAAAAATTTTACACAGAACTATAACGAGATGCTTACTGCTGTTTATGTCAGCAGAGTTGGAAATAGGAGAAAGATAGGTAAAATATGGCTGAAGTGCAACAAAATCACATTTATATAAGTTATCAGCACCCAAATGTGTCTAATTCATAAGGATATATACATATCCAAGGACCTGTGTAGATCACATTAGATTGGGTGATCGATTTCATGGGGAAAGATTGACGGTGGATCATCAGGATGATTTTTTTTTTTAAGTAAGACAAAATTAAATTGGAGGGCCCTCCACGAAGCTCTGGTGATAATATTTCATGGACTGAATATTAATTTTTGTACACCTGTTGTCCCTCTCTACAAAATAAAGTTTACTTCATGGTTTCTAAAAGATTGAATCTACAATTATCTCAATATAAAAGTATTTAAAAGGGAAAAAAAGTTATTTAAGAAATATTTAAAAAGGGTTTGCTCCAGATAAAGTCACCTTTACTTGTCTGCTATAGTGTTGAATCCTGATTGTGTACAACCACTAGTTTGCAAGTTTGCAAGAAGGATTGGCTCTACTTTGTTCTCACATCTTTTATTAAAAGTATTTTACCTCATCCATTGAGTAGCTTGAAGTCTGCAGCACCAACAAAATAGGAATGAAAAGAACACTTCTTCATATCCACCTCTTTAAATTTTGAGGTTATAGTTATTTCTCATTATACTCCAAATTACTGCATAACCTAAAATTAATGTGTTCATGCTTTAGGTTTAATGCCCTTTTACTAGACTTTTTTTTTCTCTTCCTCCAGCTACCTTTTGTGGAAGTATTAGAAATCAGATATTGACCAGAAGACAAGAAAGGGGATCTTAGAAACCTCCAGAAGCCAAGTAGTCTAGAATTTAGGACTGAATAGACCCTAGAGTCACACACCACTGAAGCAACTTAGCACGAGCGCATGTTATATATTATACTATCCTTAGTTGGAATTAGTGAAACATGGGCCTTTTAATCTTTATTAATAAATAATGTCTATGTCTTACAGTTTAACCAGCACCTGCCACTTGATCATTTAAAATTAATGTTCTGCTAAAATGTTGTTTATATTTCCTATTGTTGCATACTCAGTTAAAATTATGATATTCTGAGTAGATCTCTGGAGAAGAAGTGTATAATGAATGTGTTTTGTAAGTAATTTTTGGATAGTGTGAAGTGATACTATTAAATTTGTCACTGGCACAGTTGTTTCATTATTGTCATTTCAAACATGTCTTCTTATCTTTTGGAAAAAGGAAGAAAGGACAGAGCTACTTACCTTGAGCAGTTAACTACTCTTTCACTGTATTAAAAGCCTACAGAACAAATTAGTAACAAACTGAATTGTTTCATTAATTCATTTTGAACAACTGAAAATGTTATCAGCACTAGAAATTTTACTCTAATAGTTCCTAAAAGTGCAAGAAACTAAGAATAAGATCAGTATACAGGAGAAATGTTGAGCAAAAATTGATGTGATGTTAACAAATTAGATATTTTTCATAGGCATGGAGGCTCCTAGTGTTGACCTAACTATGTCTTATGCCATCTGATTTTTTTTTAAGATCATATTTTTCATTTACATGTTTTTGAATAGTCAGACTTTGAAAGATGGCAGAATCAGATCTGGGCTTGACTTTTAACTCTACCAGTAACTAACTATTATTATTTAGTACTTATTTAATCTCTCTGAGTCTCACTTTATTCATCTATAAAAAGAAATATACCTATCTTCCCAGAGGCATTGTCTCCATTAAATGAGATAATAGTGAAGCACTGGCACAATATCTGCACTTTGACTTTTGCTCAGCCACATACAGAAATTATAAAGCCATTGAAAGACAGCCTGTATTCTACTTAGAATAAAGTCAAATCCGAATGCTGCTTTGAAACTAGGTCCCAAGGAACTTCTAGAATAGATTGGTTTGCATGACTGCTTTAAATGCTGGATTTTCAGTCTGTCTCTGGAATAATACATGTGTGTTCTTATCTGCTCAAGTGTCATACTGCCTGCTTCCAAGGGAGGAAAGATATTTGTTAAACATATTATTTGTTCTTGGTCTCAGAAAATCAAATACGTGGTTTATAGTAGGGACAGGAGTTTTAAATTACTCTTTGTCTTTCATATGAAGATATAAAAGCCCATTTCTTTTTTTTTATATAGGTATAAATACGGAAACTTTTACTCAACTCATTGCCAAAGCACAATCTGAGGAATTACAAAAGCCCTGAAGTCAAAATTTGTGGGGGAAAAAAAACTACAATTTATTTTATAACTTTTCAAGTAGCATTCAAGAGCAGTTGATTATCATTTAACTTCTTACATTATCTTTAGAACACTCCAGCTCAATATTGTCTAATAAAAATATTTGAAGTGTATGAATTATAGAAAGGAATTAGAAAACATTCTAATTTCGAATTAGAAAACATAGCAGCTGGTGTGTTCACAGAGGTTCACATTATGGAAATGTGATTTTTATTAATGAATTTTTAAATGATTTTTATCAATTTGTTTTGCAGCGCAAGATTCATCAGTTTTTTGTCAAATCTTTTACTACTCCCACCAAGTGTCATCAGTGTACATCTTTGATGGTGGGTTTGATAAGACAAGGCTGTTCTTGTGAAGGTAAGAATTAAATAGTAAGAAAATGTGACTTTAGAGTCCTAACGTTTACTCCCTAAATTGTAATCAAAAAGCTTTCTCTTTAGAAGGTATATAAATGTTTATTTATTTGACTTAATCATTTGCTTTTCTTTGGATAATAAACTGAGCACCTTGCTAAAGTCTGTTGAGTATTGGAAACTAGACAGATAGTTCCTAGAAGCATGTTCCGGAGAGATACATTTGTGTTACGTTCACCTTTGTTTCGTTATTCAGGTGAATTTGTGATCCCCCAGATGGTAACCTATATGACAAAACAGGTGAAAGCTATTCTTGAATCTGTTCATTTAATTTTACTCTTGCTTAGTTTGTTAGAGAAGTTATTATTAAGTAAACAATGTGGCATCTTTTTAGAAATATTAAATGTCTGCTATAATGCCTCAAAAGATATTTTATTCCCAGTGTTAGTAGCAGAGGATTCCCCCTACCATTCATTGATTCATCCATCACATGCTTGCATAACGCCTGCTCTCTGCTTTTAGGCACTGTTCTATGTCTGACTAGTTCTCACAACTCACGGAGAAGATCCAGATTGTATTATCCTAACTAGTCTCTTAGATGCTTGGATTTAAAACAAAAGAAAATGGGCAGACATGAGAGATAAGAGAGTTGAGTTATGAATATGTGAAGTGATGAATATGAATGATGTTTTCCAGGGAAAACATAAGAGTGAAAAAGAGAGTAAATATGAGGACCAAGCCTTGGGAAATATAAATAAGGGGAGCTAAAAGATAAAGATAACATAATAATCTGAGAATGAATAAGCTCTGCCATTGACTAGGAAGGGTCTAAAGTCTACAGGAAGAATTTGTACAGTTTTTAAGCCTTGTCTCATTGTGAAACTTCGCCAGTACTTACAAATGTGACTTTTTTAATCTGTTCATCAGAAGGAATCCTGGGCAACTGCTTGGCTTTAGGTCCCTTGTCATTTTTTATGAATCAGAATCCTTTGCAATTCTGTAGTAGGAATTTTTGAGATCTTTCCAACTCTCTTCCCTTCTCAGGTCCCATGCCATGAAATTGGGCCTTTCTTCAGACTGTTTGAAACTACCCTATAAAACAGTGGGGACACATTAGACTATGCCCAAGCTTTTATAAATGTTGTATAATGTGGTTATAGCCTCTCAAGATTCCAGTCATTTTAAGTCTTCTTGGTTGATTGAAGTTAGATTCAGTATAAGGCAATAATTTTGTTGTTTCCATTACCTGATAAAAGTGAGATTTTTTTGCTTAGTAAAACAAATTATAATTTGTTAGATCCTCTACTTAGAAGTGAATGAGCTGTCTTACAGAAGATGGATAGTTTTTGATAGTTAATGCTAGTCCCTCTTCCTTCTTTGTTGGTTTTATATCTGTTTGTGATATTCAGTTCATTTCCCCATGTGTATGTGTTCCCATGATGCTATCGCTTCAGTTCCACTTTTATTCTTTCAAAATATTCTCCAGGATCCCCTCTAGAGTAGGAATTGTCTGAATAGATATTCTTAGTCTGTCACCCCTCCAAACAAGCTTGTTCATTTTAGATATTTTAACCTTTAATTCTCAACCAACCAAGTCTCAATGGGAGAGAGTTTATTTTTATTTATCTCAGGTTCATCATGTAAGTATCAAGAGGTCTCATGGCCATACTGTTAGTAGTAATGTATGCAGGCTCTAAGCCAGACTGCCTGGTTTTGAATTCCAGCAGTGTCACTTATGAGTTCTGTGACCCCTGCAAAGTCATATGTAAATGGTGGCATTGTACCTCTCTTAGATTATTGCAGATTATTGCAAAAAATTAAAAACACCCAAGAAAGATAACTATTGTTATTATCTTAGTAGTAGTTTAAATATATATAATAATATCAACAACTCCTAAAATGTAAATACCTTTTTAATCATTGAGCCATTTAAATTTCAAAGAGAGGGATTGGTAAAGTTTGCCAGATATTGCAGAGATGTCAGGTAATTTAATGTCCATCAGTGATTCCTGTAAGAGAAATTTCAGAATAAGTACCCAACTGCAGTGAGATGAAGAGTTAGAACTCCAGAAGCTGCTTTTTTAGAAATTCAGTTTAAAACGGTCATTTTATTCTCAAGATTAGATTTTTTGCCATTTATTTGCTTCTCATTTTGATCACTAGTGTTAATACAGAACAATAATATTACAGTAATGAAAAGAAGTATTTACTATTTCTCATTGCAAGTCTTACCTGTGAGCAAATCCAGATGACAAAAATGGTTTAAAATAAAACCAGAGATAAGCATTCATCTGACGTGACACTTTGCCTATAATGAGTGCTCAGTGAATGTTCTCTTTGTAAAAATGAATTTTTCTTGAACACTGTTTCTTTTTTCCCCTCCGAAGTGTGTGGATTTTCATGTCACATAACTTGTGTAAACAAAGCTCCAACTGCTTGTCCAGTTCCTCCTGAACAGACAAAAGGTCCTCTGGGTATAGATCCACAGAAAGGAATAGGAACAGCATATGAAGGGCATGTCAGGGTAAGTATGGTTAGGTTGGATTTAGACTAATCTTTTAAGGTTTATTAATGAATTAAGAAAAGTCAATTACCTTACAGACATAGTCCTTGACCGAAAATTCGGAGAATAAAATTCACCTAACAATTTTATTTCATTCAGAGAAATGATTTGAAAACAAAAACCTGGCTTTTGCTTGGAATAAATTCTAAAGTGTCTCAAAATTTTCTGTACTGTCCCTACAGCGTAATGTTCAGATGTTTAAATCTCCTTAAAGGAATCTGTAGCACTTAGTCTTGCTGGAGAGGTGGTATATGCTTATGAAGTATGAGATATTGTCAAGACGTAATCTTACTTATAATCTTGAATAATATTTAAAGTGTACACTGCCTTTCATCCTATTACCAAATTTGGCTTTTATGCCACTTAGAAATCTATGAATGTTATTTTAATGAATTACTAGAGAAAATTAAAATGATCCTGTTAAAAATTTTTCAGAATCAAATGTCATTCCGTGTTTGAAGAATGTGTTCTCCCGCTTGCTCATGTCATTAATGATGTATGTGTTCCATCTGCTGCTTTACCAACCACGGTGGCAGACGTACAGCATGTGTATGTTGTCTTTAGGTTTTCACCCTGCAGTTACATGTGTAATTAAAGGGGTTCTGATTGACGTTTCAGTTCGGGTTGTTTTGCTTGTTTGTTTGCCTAAGATCCCTAAGCCAGCTGGAGTGAAGAAAGGATGGCAAAGAGCACTGGCTGTAGTCTGTGACTTCAAGCTCTTTCTGTACGATATTGCCGAAGGAAAGGCATCTCAGCCCAGTGTTGTAGTCAGTCAAGTGATTGACATGAGGTAAGTTTCAGAGATGAAAATATGTGTATCTTTGCAACACAGAAATACAAAGTGTGTGATTTTTCTTCTGATTATATTCCCATGTTTTTATTTAAATCTAATTTCACAGTAATTTTCTCATTTACTAATACTGTAATCACAACATAATTACAAACTGGAAGTATGGTATAGTTATAGAACAGGTTGATGATGTGCGTGTGTATGCATGTTAGGTCTGGGGGTCTGGGAAAAGAGGTTAATGCTTGAAAACCAAAAGACCAGTTAAAGGCTTCTGGGGTACTAGAGGCCTAATGTGTAATGTCTGTATCATCACCTAAAGCAAAGGCTTCAGTATAATTTCAATGTGAGGAAAGGAAATGAAAATCTCAAAATCAGACAGGCTCTTGGAATGTAAAATGAAGCCGTGAACATTTAAGTTAAATACATCTCTTAAATGTTTCTGGTCTCATTTTCAGACTCTCTCCTCTACTCAACCCCTTCTCGAGACTCCAGGCATTCTCCCTCAGTGATCTTATATACTCCTATAGCTTCAAGCATCATCTCCGCAATGAGATGACTCCCGAACATATGTCTCCAGACCCGTGCTCAAAACTAAAATTTCCCGTTCTGGCTCACATAAGCATTTCATACCAGCATCTAAAACACATTATCTTCCCCATACATGTGAAACATAAAGAAATACATTTCTTTATTTGCAAGAAACTTTAAAATATTAGCAAGGAAAATTTAACAGAACCTGCTAAGGGACCAAATATAGAAAGATAGGGAGAAGAATCAAAGATAAAACTAAGATGTCAAATCTTCAAGATCAAGAGAATGATGGTACCAATAACCAAATTAAGGAAATCACAAGGAATAGATTATTGTGGAAGGGATCTGTCTTAGGATTTCCTAAGGAAGAGTAGCACGTCAGATGAGCTGTGTTGAAGGAACAGTAAAATGTCAGATGAGCTGTGTTGAGGGCACTTGACATGTATTATCAGAGCAAAGAGGGGACAGTCTGCTGGAGACCTACTAGGATCCAAATCCACGTGTCCCGTACTTACTGGCATTGTGACACTGAGTAAGCCAGAAACCATTTCTAACTCTTGTGTCATGTGGCACTGTTAAATCACACCTGATACGTTACTTTTGGCACTATCAGTTACAAAGAAAGAAAATTCAGAATTTTTAAAAATTCAGTTTGGGTGTTCTGTGCAATTAAATTTTGAGGATTGCTTCATATGTGTTATTTAGATGCAAACCCAAAACCACACACACAGCCCCCACATACGCTAACTTTTAATGTTTCACTTTTCCTTCAGGGATGAAGAATTTTCTGTGAGTTCAGTCTTGGCTTCTGATGTTATTCATGCAAGTCGAAAAGATATACCCTGTATATTTAGAGTAAGTCTGTGTGTTATAATTTGATCACTGAATTATTTGCTTTTAAAAACTAAATGTTTTACCTCTCTCTATAGATCACAAACTTACTTGGAATATAACCAAATCTTACAGACAATTTGTGCAAAGTGAACACTGAATTAGTAGAAGACCAATAGAAGGCTTGAATATATGGCTTCTAAAATAGGTTTCATCTTGGATAATATTTTTGAATCATATTCAATTTTCAGATAAGTAGTACAAAAAAAAAAAAAGAAGAAGAATTGAATAAGTGTGAGATTTCTCAATTTTTTAAAAAAATAAAAGTTTCTTTAAGATCTTGTTTACAAGTTAGAATGTTTCAGTTCTATTGCTCTGTAATAACCACTCCAAAACTTACCGGCTTATTTATTTTTCACCATTCTGTGGGTCAGTTCTGGTATCAACTGGAGAGTCACTCATATGGCTGCATTCAGCTCATTTGGGGCTGAAATAGCCAAAACAGCCTTACTTTCACATCTGAGGCCTTGGTTCTGGCTGTTAACCCTGGTACTTGGCTGGTCTCTGGGCCACCTCAGTTCTCTTTGCAGACTCTCTCCATGTGGGCTCTAATCATTCACTAGTCTGGCTGAGTTCTCCGTGACTGGCTTCCAAGAGAGGAGAAGAAAAGCTGCCAGGCCTTTTAAGGACTAGGCTCAAAACAGGCACAATAACCCTTCTATATTCTGTTGGCCAAAGTAAGTCATGAGGTCATCCCAGACATAAAAGAAGGGGAAATAGACTGCATTTTTAGATAAGAAGAGTGAAATTTTGTAGGAAAAATTGTTGGTAGACATCTTTGGAGGCTGTCTAACACAGTGCAGTCTCAAACTGATGAGTTAAGTAAGATAATGGAGGTTTAAAAAAAAGGATTATTCTCTTGATGGTATGCCTATATACTTAGTACAAGTATGTATCTTGTATCTAAGACCATACTTAGTCTCTCAGTTCCCAGACCAAAAACTGTTCTCTTTCCAGCTACCAAGGGAACCTACACAGGTGCACTTATCTTACCTGATTCTAATTGTGGGATTTTATTGTCTCTGTTGCTTAAATTACTTTTAATAAAGGATCCATATATACATAAAGTAAGTATTCTGATTATAGGGTCATTGTAAAGTGATAAACCTTCATTTAAATATTAGTTCAAATGGTCTTCTCTAAGTTATTGTTATGAAGTAACAGAATCTAAGTATTTCTGAGCATTTTTTACTTTTTTAAAATGGGTTGAAAATCAGTATTGTGTAGTACTTATGAGCCTGGACACAGGATTCCAGTCTAGTTGTGTGCCCTTGGAGAAATTAATTTCTCTGCATTAATACCTATCTTGTAAAGATTTTGACGGACTTCCCAGGTGGCACAGTGGTAAAAAATTCACCTGCCAATTCAGGAGATGTGGGTTCAATCCCTGAGTCGGGAAGATCCGGTGGAGTAGGAAATGGCCACCCACTCCAGTATTCTTGCCTGGAGAAAGATGTTGATAGAGTTAAATGAGTTAATACTTATAAAGCGCTTTGATCAGTGCCTAGTGCTCAGTTATTACTCAATAAATGTCAGTGGCTGTTGTTAAATGACTATGTGTAATGAGTTTTTTGTGATGTATTCTGGCACTCTGTAGCAAAGAAAATACAAATGACACTGCTGCTAAGCTGCTTCAGTCGTGTCCGACTCTGTGCAACCCCATAGACGGCAGCCCACCAGGCTCCCCCGTCCCTGGGATTCTCCAGGCGAGAACACTGGAGTGGGTTGCCATTTCCTTCTCCAATGCATGAAAGTGAAAAGTGAAAGTGAAGTCGCTCAGTTGTGTCCGACTCCTAGCGACCCCATGGACTGGAGCCTACCAGGCTCCTCCGTCCATGGGATTTTCCAGGCAAGAGTACTGGAGTAGGGTGCCATTGCCTTCTCCAAATGACACTAACGTTATGAATAAGTAAACTCTATTAAAGGTATCACTTAATGAGTGCTCATTTGCTGGCTAATGCAAAGCAAACTAGCATAAGCATAAAACTGGCTTAAAAGATGGCTGGCTTAAAAGATGTCAAGATGTTTCTAATATCATGAATTTTGATTAAATTGTTCTAGGTCACAGCTTCCCAGCTCTCAGCATCTAGTAACAAATGTTCCATCCTGATGCTAGCTGATAGTGAAAATGAGAAGAGTAAGTGGGTGGGAGTACTGAGTGAATTGCACAAGATTTTGAAGAAAAACAAATTCAGAGACCGCTCAGTCTATGTTCCCAAAGAGGCTTATGACAGCACTCTGCCCCTCATTAAAACAACCCAGGCAGCTGCAATCATAGGTATGGATTTATAACATTTATCTTGTTATAATTGTTTATATACCTTGTCAGCAGGGATTGGCTTTCATTAGGAATCCCTGATGTCTGACATAGTATGTGTTATATCACAGATGCTCAGTAAATGTTTATTGCCTGAATGAGACCATATTAAAGCTTTATTTCTCAGTAAACAAGAATGAATAAACTTTTCTAATGTATTTTCCTCTGAAAAAGCAACAGTGCTAAAGATGAACCTATTACCAAATCTATTTTATCCTTGCGTGACTTCAAAAAAGTTGCTTCTTAATGCATAAGCTGTTTTATAAAGCATAAGTTTCCTAGGTAAAATACAGGTACTAATTACTTTGCAAAGGTTATTGCAAAGTTTAAGTAAGATGGAATTTGTAACAGACTGCCCATATATAAAATACCCTCAAAAATGGCAGCTTCTGTGTCTGGAAGTTTAAATTTTTGCCATCTTCTTATGTAACAAAAGCCAACTCTTGTTACTTTGTAGTAAATAATGAAAAGTTTGATGAGTAAAGTTCAAATGCCTTTCACAATTTTTCCGTCTCCAAATGAGAAATGGAACTGGATCCAGGGTGCTGACAAAGTAGAGTTTTTTTTCACCTTTTATTGAATAAACATTTCTTTATTTTTGTAAGCATTGATAGAAATTATTTTCTAGTGATTGTTCTATTAAAAAAGACATAATATTTACTACAGTAATCTGAAAGGAAATTTAATAGTATAAGTTATTGCTATATTTTAATTATTTTTATTTCAGTTTTTTGGTACCATATTTCTTTATCTGTTTTATACTGTGAGTTTTATATAAGTTTTCACCTAATAAAAATATTTCATATTTGTGTCTTGTATAGATCATGAAAGAATAGCTTTGGGGAATGAAGAAGGGTTATTTGTTGTGCATGTCACCAAAGATGGTAAGAGGAAATATTGTGGAGAAAATATTATTGATACAAAATTCTAAACTCTAGATTTTAAACTCTAAAAAGAACAGTCTTTGCTCTTATTTATTCTGTAATTGAAATTTTCCAGACTTAATTTGATACATTTATAAGTCAAAAGATAATTTTTTAAATTTCTATAATCCTCTTGAGTTCTAAAATTTCCATGTATATTTTCTTTCCTGTGTCATTTTGTTTAACAGTTCTGCTGTATAAACTCAGACCGCATTTCTAAAGATAGTACATGAAAGAAAAACACAACTTGATTTTTCCATTGTTCTAATGTACTAGAAGCAGTAACAGTCATTAAAATATGTTTGTTGTTGGGTTCTTTTATTCCACAAGTTAATACAACAGATTTTTTTTTAGAGAGAAATTAAATACTAGGTGAAATAAAAAAGGAACCCATTTAGTTTAGCATTCTTGAATGCCTCTAAATTATGTCTTTATATCCAGTTCAGTTCAGTTTAGTTCATTTCAGTTGCTCAGTCGTGTCCAGTTCTTTGCGACCCCACGAACTGCAGCACACCAGGCTTCCCTGTCCATCACCAACTCCCGGAGCTTGCTCAAACTCATGTCCATTGAGTTGGTGATGCCATCCAACCATCTTGTCCTCTGTCGTCCTCTTCTCCTCCTGCCTTCAATCTTTCCCAGCATCAAGGGCTTTTCCAATGAGTCAGTTCTTCGCATCAGGTGGTCAGACTATTGGAGCTTCAGCATCAGTCCTTCCAGTGAACGTTCAGGACTGATTTCCTCTAGGATTGACTGATTTGATCTTTATATCAAGTAAGACCATGGGAAACCAATGTATTTAAACTTCATTAATTTGTTACCCAAAGAAATACCTTTAATGAAATGTGAGTCAGTTTTTAAAAATAGTAACCCCATGGTAAAACTTCACTAGAATTTGGTGAGAGTGAAAAGGTTTTTCTTAAAGATCTGTCATGTTTTATCACATAGGAACTCTTTGCCATGGCTGCCAGAAATCTCAGTGCTAAATTTAATACCTTACTGTAGGTAGGTTAAATTATCTTACAGTGAGTGTGATTATCTTCCTCTTTCTCCATATGGTTTCTGATATCTTAGTTTTTCTGTGTGTATCTCTGTCTTTATTATAAGTTAACATATTCCTTTGAGTATAATTGGGATATGATTAATAAACAAAACATTATTTTGCAGTTGATTCATTATTCTTTATTTGCACAGAAATTATTAGAGTTGGTGACAATAAGAAGA
Source organism: Bison bison bison (assembly GCF_000754665.1). Lineage (NCBI taxonomy): Eukaryota > Metazoa > Chordata > Mammalia > Artiodactyla > Bovidae > Bison > Bison bison. The sequence goes on along the minus strand of NW_011494889.1, from coordinate 4,882,880 downwards.
TTCATCAGATAGAACTCATTCCAAATGATCAACTTGTTGCCGTGATCTCAGGACGAAATCGACACGTCCGACTTTTTCCTATGTCAGCTCTGGACGGGCGAGAGACTGATTTTTATAAGCTGGCAGAAACTAAAGGCTGTCAAACAATAACTTCTGGAAAAGTGCGTCATGGAGCTCTTACATGCTTGTGTGTGGCTATGAAAAGGCAGGTCCTCTGTTATGAACTATTTCAGAGCAAGACGCGTCACAGAAAATTTAAGGAAATTCAAGTCCCATACAACGTCCAGTGGATGGCAATCTTCAGTGAGCAACTCTGTGTGGGATTCCAGTCTGGATTTCTAAGATATCCCCTGAATGGAGAAGGAAGTCCATACAGTATGCTCCATTCAAATGACAATACACTCTCATTTATTGCACATCAACCAATGGATGCCATCTGTGCGGTTGAAATCTCCAGTAAAGAATACCTGCTGTGTTTTAACAGCATTGGAATATACACTGACTGCCAGGGCCGAAGATCTAGACAACAGGAACTGATGTGGCCAGCGAATCCTTCCTCTTGTTGTAAGAGTTTTACTTTTGGCTGCCTTACTTTGCTGTCTCTTTCCTTTTCCTTCTACTTCATCTCCTATGTGTATTTATAATTATTAACAGCATTTTTTATAAGTCATCTTTGAGGTTTTTCCTAGGCATTAATTGTCTTGGTACAGAAAATAACCATACCTAGTTAACCTCATTAAGGTATGGTTAAGTCAACCCACTCCGGTGTTCTTGTCTGGAGAATCCCATGGACAGAGAAGCCTGGTGGGCTGCAGTCCATGGGGTCCCACAGAGTCGGACACAACTGAAGCGACTTAGTAGTAGTAGTAGTAAGTTAACCATACCTAGTTAAACCATACCTAGGCCAGTGGGGTCAACATTAACAGGAACATAATTAAAGCTAATCGTTTTATGGAATATTTTACTTAGATAGATTTTTAAAAACACATATGCTTTTATTTCAAGGAAGGCAATGTCAACCCACTCCAGTACTCTTGCCTGGAAAATCCCACGGATGGAGGAGCCTGGTGGGCTGCAGTCCATGGGGTCGCTAAGAGTCAGACACAACTGAGCAACTTCCCTTTCACTTTTCACTTTCATGCACTGGAGAAGGAAATGGCAACCCACTCCAGTGTTCTTGCCTGGAGAACCCCAGGGACGAGGGAGCCTGGTGGGCTGCCGTCTATGGGGTCACACAGAGTCAGACATGACTGAAGCGACTTAGCAGCAGCATGCTTTTATTTTGGAATAACCCTAAGGAGTTATGTTCATGGTCCCCCCCAGATACAGTGCTTGTGAAGATTAACAGCTCATAAAACTCATAAAACTTCTGTGTTATTTCACTGAAAGAGATATAACAGTGAGCAAAATAGACAGTCTCACCCTCACAGAGCACAGAATGCAGTAGAAGGGATTCCTGACAGAACAAGTTACAGTAAGGTCTAAGTGCTCTGGTAGCCAAAGTACAAGTTCTGTAGAGGCACACGGGAGGAGCATCTCATCCAGCCGGTTTTGTTTTTAGTGGAAGATACTTGGAGCATGTTTAAATGCTGAAGGGAACTAGCCGCTAGGGAGCCAGGAAAAGGTTGACCTTGTGCTAAATATAAGAAACAGAGTAAGAAGGCCAAAGAGGCTGGAAGTCAGAACACAGGAAGAAGGATATGGAGCAGGATGGGAATTCTGTTCCACTGCAACAAGATAGGAGGAATGGTGGGTATGAGGACAGTCAAGCTTAAAAGTTCAGTATAAGAAAATGTAGAAGAGCCACATATGTTACGACAGAGAAATTGGGAAATCTAGATAAAAAGAAAAATACTTGAAATCCTACCTAGCCAGGCTTAACTATTCTTAACGTTTTGTTTCTTTTGAAATTTACACTCTTGTCTATGGCATCATGTTTAGAATGAATCCTGGTCAGAAAATAATTGAGAGTGTTGTGTGAATTGGAATTAGAATAAGAATTGGAACATCTGGCTTTTATGAATAGCTCTGCCAAAAATTTGTGACCTTAGCCTGGGTAATCATTTAACCTTTGTTTGTGTCACCATTTATTGATGTTCAGTTCATCCATAAGTATATGTTGAGCATTTTTTGTGCCAGATGCTTTACCAAGCATTCATAAATGTGAACCTAATTCCTAAGATTTCTCTGCTCTGTAGCTTTGTTTCACTGTCAAGAGCTTAACTACTTTAGGAATCAGTTATTTTAAATGTAATGAAATCCCTTTATAGAACTAGTATTGGGCAAGGGAATATTATACCCCTGGTGTTAACAGACTCCTTCTGTATTATAATGGCCATAAAACCTCTTCATTTATGATTGATGGGGTTTTTACTTCAAAAATGTTTTGATGTGGCTTATCTGTATTGATACTGGAATTTGGTGGGTTTCCACTCTACAGTTCCTTAGCATAGATCTTTCAGAATGTTTTGGAGTTAACAGTTAACAGGTAATCAGCCTTCTGTTCTCTCCTTCCTGTCTCTCAGGTTACAATGCACCGTATCTCTCAGTGTACAGTGAAAATGCAGTTGACATCTTTGATGTGAACTCCATGGAATGGATTCAGACTCTCCCACTCAAAAAGGTAATTTAACATTAAAATACGGCCTGGACCTCCTTGCAGCCCAATGGTTAAGACTACACACTTCCACTGCAGCGGGCGTGGGTTCAGTCCCTGGTCAGGGAACTAAGATCCCGAGTGCCGTGTGGTGTGGCCAGGAAAAAAGAAACATATGGGCTAAGTGAACAAATGAGTATAAGTGAAACACTATATGACTATTCAGCTGTTTTTCACTAATTTAGCATTTTCTGTCATATGTAATAATATAAGTGGGAATTTGGGACTTTGCTAAGAGAAAAAAGAAAATTCAAGCTGGTTAATTTTATAGGTAGCTCAGCACCATACTATTTTTATTGCATTTAGTTTCACTATATAAAGTATGATTATTATCATAATGAAAAACTATAATACATTCTGTAACTTAAAATGCCAGTGTTACCTTTCACTTTAAGGAACTCTGAAGGAGCATTTCATTTGTAATTTTACTGTTTTTCACATAATGGTATGCAGTTTTAATCCTGTGAGGACAAACTTCATGGGCTAGAAAAGTGATTAAAATTAGAACCAAAGTTCTGTTAATAAAGGTTTCACATATTCCTAATAAACTATAATATTTTCCTTTAACATTCCCCCATGATAACATAAATTTTTACCACTAGAGAATGTCTATTTTGCAAAAAGTGAAGAAGGATAGCTTGATATATGTAGCATGTGTCATTAGTTGAGGGACAGGGTTTAGAGGGATAGGTAAAAGTAAGTACCCAAGATCTTATTTCAAAATCTGCCCCAATTTTAAACCTTAACAGTGGAAAAAGCTCTTGTTTACTGCCACATTTTATAAAACAACTAAATATGGTCCTTGATTTTATAAATTCGGACTGGTTACAATGAATTTTCCCTTTTATTTTTACGATGTGAATTTTGAAATATGTATAAAGGAAGCATAATAATAAACTGACCTCTTATGAACTAACTTAAGAGCCAGAATATTACCAAAATATCACTGAATCTACCTGTGTATTTTTTATCCTGAACATTGTGTTCATCATTCCCTTGCTTTTCTTAAAATACAGAATTTTTGTATATTTAAATATTCCTAGGCAGTGTATTGTTCGTTTCGCTTGTGTTTGAGGTAATAATAAAATGTTGTATATCATCTTTTGCCTTGCTTTCTTCATGTACTTACTGTGTGTCTAAGATTCATCCATGTTACATTGTACTGTATTTTTCTTCATTGCTTTTCACTGCTATAAAATAGTCTCTTGGGTGAATAGATCACTATATATTCTTCTGATTAGCAGACATATGAGTTATTTCCCCGCTTTTTGCTATTGTGCAAGACATTGCAGCATATGTCTTCAGGTGTGTATGTGCAGGAGTTTCTTATAAGTCATATGCTGAGGAACGAAAATGATGGGACACAGAGAATGCAAGTGTTCAGCTTTACAAGACAGTGACAGTTTTTTCCAAAGTAACTGTACCAGTTGACACTCCTACCATCTGTATATGACTTCGTAATGACCCATGCCATTGTCAGTATTCAGTTTTGTAACTAGTTTATTTGTGGTTATCAAGGGCTACCTCATGGGGTGTCGATTTGTATGTCCTCTGTTAGCTATGCTGTTGATAATCTTTCATGTTTCTTCATCGTTCATATTTCCTCTTCTGTGAAATGCCTGGTCATGTTTTTTATCCCTATTTCTGTTTAGTTGATCATTTTTTTAATTGATTTATTGAAGTTATTCATATACTGTAGATACTGGGTTAGTGATAGGTGTGGTGAATCTTTTTCCTGTTTGTGACCTATCAAATAATTTTCATGGTGTATTTTGGGAACATTTATTATTATTGCTGAAAATTCATTGTGGTAAATTTTAATGTAGTTAAATATATCATTCTTATTGTTCATGGTTTTTTTTTCCTTAAGAAACTGTTTCCTACCTCCATGTCTTAAAGATAAGATCTTTATTTCCTTTCAAAAGTTTCGCCTTCTACCTTTATATGTAATCCATTTGGAATTGATTTTTTGTGTAATGTGTGAAGTAGGGATTCAGTTTCATTTGTTCCATGTAGATACCCATTGCTCCATCACCATTTATTGACAGACCTTCCTTTCCTCATACAGTTTTATCTCTGTCCTGTGTGTACATTTAGTTCAAATAAGATTCCTAAAGTATCTGTATTAATATCTTAGTATCATCATCTGCTTGCTAGTGGCTTTAAAAGTTAAATTTAGGGTTTAAATATATTTCACTTTTTTTTGGCCAAGAATACTCTTTCTTTAAAATTTTATCATTATGAATTAGATAATTTTATACCTTTCTAGTTAGAATTAATTTTAATTTTTTGTAGATTTTCTGAGAAGGCTATATTTTGAAGAGGAAAGATAAAAGTCTTAAGAATGTGTGCTTTACAAGTATGTCAAAGTTTTATGATTTAAATTTTGAACCTTGTTAAAATATTAATTTTATTTTTTATTATTTTAGGTTCGCCCCTTAAACAGTGAAGGATCATTAAATCTTTTAGGCTTGGAGACGATTAGATTGATATATTTCAAAAATAAAATGGCAGGTAAGAAAATACACATTAATAGGAGAGCTTCATAGAAACATTCTCGCTAAGCTGACTGCCAAAGACAGAGCCACTTAACTGACTGCAGAGCCACTTAAATTCAGGTGTACCTTGCTCTAGGATCTGTGCAGTTGACCACTGTCATACTCTCAGTATATTGGGATAAACTACTTGACAAAAAGTCATTCTGTTCAGGCTCACATAACTGTATAAGCAAAATATTTGTTTCTGACCTACCTTGTTAATTTTCTATGGATTACTGAGGTTAATAGAAAAAGTATAACTGAATGTCTCTTCTGTACTCTTAATACTGTAGAACCTAACCAAAATTGGTAGCACTAAAATTGTGAAAACTCACCCAGAGTACTGATTCGGGACTATTGGAATACAGCTTCTGCCAGTGCGTAGCGCTTAAAACTTTTGAAGTGCTGACAACAATGTGGACAGCAGAAGAAGCAGGGACAAGAAGAAGTGACTGGAGGGCCCAGAGTCAGGAAGAGGGGACAGGCTCCTGAGCGCCCTGGACAGGGCGAGGGCCATGTCCAAAGTAGCGGAGCGAGTCCTAGCCAGGGAGACTGCACACATCGCATTCAATAGCAAGTTGTGAACAATTAAAATCTTATTTTTAACAGAGATTATTATAATTCTACCTTCTATATAGTATTCTCATGTCTTAGCAACAGATTTCTCCGTAACAGAGGTATCATAAATTTATGATCTTTTGTGGTAGATCTAGTTAATGCAGATGTAATTAGTGGTACATTATGTACTGAAAAATAATAATTAAAATTGACTTAAATATAAGAAAAACATTGCTATTAAGAAAACACATTAAAATGTTTATACTTAGCTATTATCTCTGGGTAGTTGGGATTAATTATATTCTTTATGCCTTTCTTTTTTTCCCCCATACTCTTCCAATAAATTTGTATCGTCTAACAACAACAAAAAAAAACCATCAAAAGTTTGTTGTTTCTGTTTTGCTTGTTTGTTTTTAGTACTAACATACACACAAATGCTTAGCTTCAGATTTGGTGCTCTGGTACATCTTCTTGGCACTGAAGGCTTCTTGGTATACAGACAGGAGACTGCAGGAGAAGTCCTATGCTAAGAGGATATTCAGTTAGACTTGAGAAAGGACATTCGGGTATTAGAAATGAGTCCTGCTCAGTGATGGATTCACCATGAACCTGTGCTTTACGGCCCCTCCCTCCAAGACTCGATACTTAATTTTGTATCTGTTTCTTAGTCGCTCACTCAGTCATGTCCAACTCTTTGCTACCCCATGGACTATAGCCCGCCAGGTTCCTCTGTCCATGGAATTCTCCAGGCAAGAATACTGGAGTGGATTACCGTTTCCTTCTCCAGGGAATCTTCTCAACCCAGGGGTTGAACTTGAGTTCAGCATTGGCAGGCGGGTTCTTTACCACTAGCGCCACCTGGGAAGCCATCTGTTTCTTAGAGGACTCTAAATATTTGTGTAAGATTAAATCTACTCTGTTCTCACTGTGTACTGTAACCATGATAATCTTAAAATGTGTCCATTATCCAGTTTGTGTCTACGGAATAAAACCTTTTCCATTTTGTCTTTTTTTATGCTTTCATCTTTCTACTCTAGGCCAGGAATAAAGGTGGAGTTTGGAGAAGGAAGACTCGACAACATAGTAGTCTTTGTCCTTTGGAAAGGAAAGGAAATCCTATTTCCTGGAGATTCTGTTTCTTTCTTGTCTTCTCCCTATTCTGTCTATTTCTCTTTCATCTCTCAGGAGCTCAGAGTGCTTTTGCAGCCCTCTGGCTGTCCAGAATCTCCCATTGCCACTGTTACTCATCTGCTTTACCTTCATAATTCTCAAATTCTCATCTACTTTTTAAAAATTATCATTTTAACTTTTGGTATTAGGGAAGCAATCTAAGTTATTTATTTTGCTACAAGGAGACTGTTGCTCTTACTGATCATGTTACTTTGGCTTGGTTTACAGGCCCCCTTGGTTTCTTCCCACTTCCTTTTTCTCACTTTAGCTTTCTGGCTATTAAAAACTTCTCTAAAGGTTGGCTTTTCTCTTTTTCCTTATCTTATTTAGAGAATGATACTCCTTGTGTTGTATGGATACAGTTGTCTATTTTACAGTATGTTCACCATATTCCAGCGTCCATGGTTGAGAGTTTTGTTTACTTCCAGGTATTAAAATGGAAAGATATGGGCATTAGATGACTAGGTGTATATGATTGTGTATCCCCCCAAGATCAGGAGAGTAGGAATAGGAATAAGACTCTTACTTTAGTAAAGAAACTAGTATATAAACTAGTATAAAGAAACTAGTGTATAGGAAACACAATTCCTTTCCTTTACTCCACATCTTACAAATTGGAACTTGAGAGAAAATGTTTTAGTATACGTAATGGGCTTCCCTGATGGCTCAGATGGTAAAGAATCTGCCTGCAATGAGAGAAACGTTTAATTGGTATCATTTCTGTGAATAATTCAGAGTTTATGCCTGATTGCTGTGCAGGTTAACAATAAGAACTTTTCAACATCTTAAGCCATTGAAACAAATACTTGGAAGGAGGGAGAAGTTGGTATAGAGATATTGAGCATGGGGTAACCAAAGTGACGGGACACCAAGGCAGCTACATTTTTCTTTTTTTCTCCTAGTAAAATTGTACCATTTTATGTTTGTAATCAAATAAAAGTGAAAATATACTTTGTAAGCTATGTTTGATTTCAGCATATATTTGTTTACTTATGTTCTGTTGAAAATTACTTATTTACTATGATTATCAGCACACAACTTTTAAAATCAGAATTGCATATGCTTGTATGGATTGACATTGTACCATCTTGGGGATTAATGAATAAAATGCATTTTAGCACTTTAAAGAATATCATTGTTCTTTGCTGTCTTTTGTGTTTTTTTTTTTTTAACAGAAGGGGATGAACTGGTAGTTCCTGAAACATCAGATAATAGTCGGAAGCAAATGGTTAGAAATATTAACAATAAGAGGCGTTACTCTTTCAGAGTTCCGGAAGAGGAAAGAATGCAACAGAGGAGGTAGATGTTTCATTTGTGCTCGTCCAGAGACGCTCTCAGCACCAGAAGGACCATTTGGTGTTAATACTAGATTTGATTGGAAGGAAAATTTGATCTCTGAAAGCCTGTCAGTCATTCTCTGTGATTTTAAAAACTGCAATAATTAATGTATTTCTCAGTGTAATTTTAATAAATACCCTCCAAATTGTGAGTATGTACTAGATTAAAGTACCATATTTTGATTCATTTCTCCTATGTATATATAATAGTTACAAGTTTTAGAATGTGGGCCTTTATAAAAAACATAGAACATATCTATGCAGATTAACTGGTCTCTTCATGAGGAGTAGCCTTGTAATATGTCCAGTTACACACAAAAACATTTCTAATATATTAGCAATTATTTAAAAGGACATCCATAAAATATTCAGAATTATCTGTAGAGTAAGAACTTGTTTCATATTTAAATACTAACTCTGTTTTCCCACCAAAAAGCATAAGATCTTTTAAATTTAAAACAAAATCTTATTTTATTTTATTTAGTATATTCTATTATTTTAATTCTGTCCTTATTAACATGATTTCACAGTTTATTTTTATGAAAAAAATTGAATATACTTTTCTCTAAAATTATCTAGATTGGTCATGGAACAAAAGTATCTAAACAGATGTTTTTTCTTGCAGGGAGATGTTACGAGATCCAGAAATGAGAAATAAGTTAATTTCTAACCCAACTAATTTTAACCACATAGCACATATGGGTCCAGGAGATGGAATACAGATCCTAAAAGACCTGCCCATGGTAAGAGAAATGAAGACTGAATGTGAATATAGATGGGGTTAAGAATAAGGTGCGAAGGAGCAGATATATATATAAATATGAATGTGTGTGTGTATACACATATTTGTGTGTGCTTAAATACATATGAGTTGAAAGGATATATTGGTGTAATGAGGAAATGTTTATCTCAGAATATCACGATATATGTAAGATGCATGATGACATAACTGATGGAAAAATGTTAAATTTAGCTACATATCAAATAACAAGCATACCAATTCTTATTTAGTTGCATCTCCTATAAACTTCTCCCATATCTAGATTTACCATTTTGGAGAAATAAACCAGATGTGGAGAGGCTCTATACCAAGATTCAGAACTTTGTTACCAAATCACTAAAATTTCACTAAGTTATAGAAATTCAACACAGATATTTGGCCCACCTCCCATTGAAACCATACTAGCTTGTTCATTAATGATCACTTCTCATCTGATTATGAAATTAAATCTTTTTCATTTGCCTAATTACAAACATGTTACCTAGTCAGTCTTATATAAAAAAAAATACAAATTGGAAATTTTCTTTTTTTTTTTAACAACATGAAGATTGGATTCTTAGACCTAATATATTGAGATTAAGAATATTAATCTTAATCTGGAATTAGCTAATTAGCCAGGCTCTGTTTATACTTAACATTTCAGTATGATGGTACTCTCCAACTATGTGTGTTAGTCACTCCGTCGTGTCCGACTCTTTGTGACCCCATGGACTGTAGCCCATCCATGGAATTCTTCAGGCAAGAATACTGGAGTAGGTTGCCATTTCCTTTTGAAACTTTAACGTGACTCTTTTGATCAGTGGTGACAGCATCTAGATTTTGCACAGAATTTTAGGCATAATTTATATACTGTGGCAGTCTGGGAGATGATTTGTGAATCTTAACCCAAAGCTCTTTCTAAGAAAGTCTGTGTTAAATACCCACATTACTAACTCTACTGTGATAGAAGATAAAAACATCTATCACTGACAGAAAAAATAACAGGTAACACAATTTGTACAATGGAGTTTTTTTATTAAACTCTTAAGGGTAGTCTTGCATCCATTTCATGGAAGGAACCAAAAAAAATCTGCATTAATTTGAATCTGAGTTCCACATTATAAATATCTCAATTAACCAGTTGGTTCTGTTTATGAATGAATATGACATTCCTGCTGTCATTTTTTTTTTTACCAATTTTACCAATTATCATCAAGACATTATGTGATTATAGTACTATTCCTTCTTTTCAAATCATTCACAATAGTCATTTATCCTTTTGAAATGGGGATTTTTATTAGCTGTGCTGGGTAAATATAAAGTATGCAAAAAGATTACAGCCAATCTTGATATAGTAATTAAAACAAAGTAAGAAATTTAAGGCTGAACATAAATATTAAGTCAAAAATTTTGAGCATAAATAAAGGCCGCATTTAAATATTAAACTGTTTTACTAATCTATCATATTTAATACACTGTTTTTTTTCAGTTTTTGCCTGGGAATCAGATTTCAGAATTTTCTCTATTCCTTTCCCATTCTGAACATTTGTTTAAGTCCTTAGTCTGAAATCCCTCAGTCTGGGTTTCCTTTTCTCTCAGAAGTGAACGTAAGGGAACCATACAGTTCAAAGCTTCTGTCATTTTTTTTACGGAAGCTACAGTGTTACATACAAAGTACCTTAGGAGAGAGAAATTTTTAATTATGATAAACAGTTGAAATGTGAATATATATATAGCTTATATTTGATAGAACAAGTGTTATATACTGTCTTAATGTAACTTTTTGAAATTTAAATAACAAATAGTTTTTAACACTTGCTACATAGTTAGCATTTTGGAGGGATGTATGCATGCATGCTAAGTCACTCCAGTCATGTTTGACTCTTTGCAATCCTGTGGATTGTAGCCCGCCAGGAGGAATGCAAATTTCAAATTTATCCATATGTTGCAAAACAACACATCAACAAACACAAAATTATTTCAGTAGTGAACAAAGTTTTAAGGGGTATTATCCTTTCAAAATTAAGCTTTCTTTCACACATGCTTCATATTTGTGCACAAAAAAGAATATAGTTTTCCTCTCATTATATTCCAACAACATAGCAAAAAATTATGGAAAAATTTTCTATAAATTCCATTATAGGTGAAATAGTTTCAGGATTTAATAAAATGAATGACCATGTGAAATGCTTGACCAGGTGAAAAATTAGTTTGCTAATGTTTCAGAATTCTTTCAGACCTTCATACACAATAGGATTTGGTCTTTCTACACCCTGAATATGTACACAGAAGCAAAATGTCAAATTTCAAACATAGTAATAATTTCTGTATCTCAGTATCCCTCCTTTCCTCCCTTTACCCTCTGACCACTTAAAGTAAAGGAAATCTCTTTTTTTGTTGTTGCTGTTCAAAATAAGATCCAGTCTTAATTACTGTGCAAAATAAGTTCAGATAGCATTTCCCAAAGGTTCATCCCTGGTCTCATTCCATGGCACATGGCCTTCTCTGCTGGCTACTTATTCCCATTAGACCTCTTGATTTTCAGTATTTGTATCACTGATCTTGTTAACCACTGACTGCCTCGCTGGTTCTTTTGTCATTAACAACAGTGATTTTTTGCCCTAACAGTGCAATTCAGTTTTTAATGTTCATTTCATGTTTTCTTATCATATAAACACTTTTGAATTTCCAGGACAAGAAGTTGGTGTAAATTTTTGAAACCTGTTCACCTGTACATGGAGTATTTATTGTAGCAAAAATGTTATGCATCTGAACTCCTGTTTTTCACAGTCTCACTTTATTTTCATCTGACTTTCTTCCTTTTACCAGCTAAGAACATAAAAGCTATGACTTTTCATAAGCATCCATTTAATCACCTAACAAATATCTTTTGATATACTGTCTTACCAGAACTGTGCTTATCTTGGAGTAAACATTGGTAAACAACACAATAATATGCATGTCTGAAAAGAAAACAATATGCATGTCTGTATCTGTGTGTGTATATATATATATGTATACATGTATTGAAAAGCTTGTGATATTTTAATCTCAGATTTTAGTATGTTCCTTCCACTGCAGTTTTCTATATTTAATGAACTATTTCAAAAAAAGAAAAAGATGAATTAAATTTATCTAATGTTAACATATATAAGAAGCACTTTCAAATACCAAAGCTAGGATGTCATTTGTGCAAAGAGCGTGTACCCCAGACATTTTTATGTTTAACTTATTCAAATCAGTATTGCCTTCCTGTGAAATGCTTATAAGCTTAGAAAGTGTATTGAATGTCTTTGGAAGATTATTCTGTTTCCTTTGTACCAAAATGATACTGAAACAGGTTGTTTGCCTCACAAGTGTGGAAAAGATAGTAAGGGTAGGGAGTCATTTTTTATTTTCTGTCCTATATCAGTGTGAATCTTTCATGTGTGGCTTAGGGAACCAAGAGAATATAAGCAATTAATATAAAATAGTATGTGTGTCTTACAAGTACATACTGTAGTAGTTTCTGGGATCCTTTTTGTCATCTACCTTTTTTCATAAGTGGATACTGGTCATAAAGAATAGATTTGTCTCAAGCTGAATTAAAGGGTAATATTTTACCTCTAAAAGATTTCATTTTTTTTTTTTAGCACATAAAACTTCTCCTAGTCTTTCACCTGCTCCTAAAATTGTTAATAAATAAAATTTCTAGCTCAATGACCTTTTAGACTTTTAAGAAGTAATTTTACATGGGCATAGTTATATGCCCATGAATAGTTTTTCCTTTTGGAAAAGAACTTAGTAAGTATTGATTTAACACACATCTCTAAATTTAAAATAATATCTTATATAGGAGGCTTTCTTTTAAGCTTCCCTAATTTATCAGATTTTTTTTTGTTAACAAAGCAACCTCATCTCAACTCATGAGAATATCAGTCAGCATCTCTCTGGGAAGTCATTCAATCTCTGTCTTTAATGAGGTGATCTTAGGATGTTTTCTTGAAACATAATTCTTAAGAACTGAACTTTGAAAATTCCCATAAGAGAAGTTGACTGGGTGCTAAGTGATATCTCCATATATCCACAAATTATATTACATGAAAAACTAGAGTCCTTGTTTTCAAAAACTTTGTTCTATGTCTTTAGTGTTAAATTATTTCATTTTTTTTTAATGACACTTGAACATTGAAGAAAAGGTTGTTCTCTTGTTAAAAAACAAACATGTTCTCCAGGTGTCTGAGTGGAGATAAGCTTGGGCTACTTATAGGTAAACTAATAATTAGTACATTCCATTCACTCAGTTACTCGCTCAGTCATGTCCAACTCTTTGCGACCCCGTGGACTGTAGCCCACCAGGCTCCTCCATCCATGAGATTTTCCAAGCAAGCATACTGGAGTGGGTTGCCATTTCCTTCTCCAGGGGACCTTCCCGATCCAGGAATCGAACCCAGGTCTCCTGCATTGTAGGCAGGAGCCACCAAGCATACAGTACATTCTAGAGTTACTCATTATAGGAAGATAAGATCAGTAAAAGCAAACACATGTCAAGTCTATAAATACAGGAAATGGTTTCAGTTTCTCAAGGAACACTTTCATAACGCTTCTGGTGAGAGGCTGGTTGTATTAATAGGTTCACTTGTTCTTTAATTATTTCTTGCTTTTTCTATCCTTAATGTTTTTGTTTAGATTTTTTGCCATGTTTTGATTATATCACAATCAAAGGAGAACACTGAACTAAATTTCAAAAATCTACTTGTATTTCTGAAAGTCCAGTTTCTACTCTTCTTGATGACAGCAATAAAAGAGAATAATCTTACAAGGCAAATGACTTTTTGCAAATCAACTCTTCAAGTATCTGGCAAGAAGATTACAAAATTTGACTTTCTAAGGCCTAAAAGTATTTCATGATGGATTCAGTTATTGATGCGAGATGCTTCATGGTTTTCTACATGCATGTTGTCTGAAATGTCACATGTATCTGGTGAATCCATTTTCATTACCTCATTACCTTTTTTCTTTCTGTTGTTTTGATAGCCGGGTTTCCCTTATCCATCCCCTCATCATCACTCCGGTCTGATCTCCTCTCCGATCAACTTTGAGCACATCTATCACATGACTGTTAATTCTGCTGAAAAATTTCTCTCTCCTGATTCCATAAACCCTGAATATTCCCCGTCTCTGCGCTCTGTCCCCGGTACACCAAGCTTTATGACTCTGAGGGTATGAAAGCTGAGTTAGGTGTTAACTTGTACTAACCATGTGCGGATCTCTGCCTGGCTTCAATAAGTAACACTGCCAAGGGGGTACACTCTGTGTGCATTTTCCTTTGGCCTGTTCCTCTGCTGCCAGACTTCTATCCTTCCTCTTCCTCCTCTTCTCTGTTCAAGTTCTACTTTGTTTCTTCTTTTGAGGAAAAAGATAAGGACTAGGGAAGATTTCAGTTTTATTTCTAAAACAGTACTGGAGGTTTTTCTATGTGTAATATAAGATAATCCCATCATGATATATTTCATTACAGATACCATAAGAAATAGCCCCCAAGTAAGTCTTTATTCTGTTAAACAAAAAAACAGGTCCTAGAATTTCTGAATTTTTAATAGCTCGTTAGCTCATTAACCAGTGCAGTTCAGAGAAATTTTTAATATTTAGTGAAGTCTGTAGTAGGCCTGTCTACAGGCCTTTTATCTACAATAAACCCCCTTCCAAAGAGCTCACAATTCTTAAAAATATAAAGTATAGTAGTATCAGTGAATAACAGGAAAAATTGCCAAAAGAAGGTAGTCTTATTAATATTTGAGTTGCTGATGCACCTTTAATGCTAGTCAGGATCCAAAATAAGAGAAGTAAATCAACACAACAAAAAAGCAGAGTGTGCTGCATTCTGGGGGACCACGGCCTGGGTCCTTCCATGCAGCCTTGCATCCTTGTAACTGGCAGCTCCGCAGTGGACAGAGAGCTGGCAGCCATTCAAGCTGAATATCCTTATTTCCATCAAGAAATATGTACTGATTTCAAGGGGGCATTTTCTCAAGTTTGTCTTGCAGATAATATTTGGATTACATCACGCAAACCCATTTCCTGTAACTTAGAAAAAAATAGCATCCATTTTTATCTGTATATTTAGTCATTTTCCAATAAGAAAACTATGTGTAGGGGGAGTTTATTTTTCTATTTTTGTTTGTATTATAAAATTATTCTAAATTGTGTTTTAAATGTCATTGTCACTGACATTATGTTATTTATATATCTTATTTGATGACATAAGATTACTTATGATAAACTAAGCCTTTGTTTGCTTGGTAACAGATTACAGTGAGTGGATTCTAGAGGAGGTTGTTTAACAAATCAGTCAAGAATTTTTGAT
>NW_011494889.1:4852173-4867416 GCF_000754665.1 Bison bison bison | reverse complement strand
GATATAAAAGATGGTGGAAATGTTACTTAAGTTAGTCATCTATAAAGAGAAACACGACTATTAGTGGACATTTTGCCCTAATTTTAAGCATATTTGTGAAAGGACCATCAGATTAAGTTTCATGTTACTTTATACTGAAGTTGAACTTCAGCTGGATGAATGACAAAACTGTTGGATTTGCGTTTTTAAAATGTTTCCAGAGCACACCTTCTGTGTGTCATTCTTTTAGTACCTCAATATTCAGTGTTACTAAACCACTGGTATTTTTATAGGCCTTCATTTTTGCCATTTTTCCTAGAGTAGGTTTGTTTTATAGAAAAGGACAATAACAAGGTACCTTAAGGTTCATAGCAGAAACAATAAAAGTGGAAAGGTTGCAACTGATACCCTGTCTCTCTTGAGCTTTCCTCTGCTGCATCGTAAGCATGTCACTGGCACCTCACAGGGTGGCTCCCGTGAGTGGATGTTGAAATGCTAGCACTGACTGTTTCCATTTTAAATTTTTTATTTTGTTAGAGAAAAAAAAAAAGGTAAAGCATTTGCTTTAAACAAATAACACAATAAGAATTACATGGACTTTGCAACTTTGATATATGAACCAAAATGGCAGTGGTGGTATTTGAAGGCAGCCAGCCTGCCAACTTTCAATGTGTGATTCTTTAAACTGTATGAGTTGGAGTTTTTCAAGACATATATTAGCGCATGTTTTCCTGATTGCTAGCTTGGGCCCTGCATTAATTGTGTTGTCGTAACCTTCTCTCAGGTACCAGCCAGCCCCAACACCCCTTCTGGTCTGAAAAGTTTGGGGCCATGGAGGAGCCGTTCAGAAGGCTGAACCTGCACCCCACCTGTCTAGGTGTCTGTACCTTTCAAAGCATTCCGTAGCTCATTCTCCTACATTGGGCCCCAGAATCATTCAGTATTAGATGGAGAACTTTCCCCCCAGCGTTCCCAAGTTAAATCGCCTCACGCAGGCCGCGATGGTCGCGGACGCCATGGTTAGGACTCGCGCTGCTTTGTCCGTGAGGCGGGGAGGCTGCCTGTGACCAGAATGGGAACGTGCGAGTGGCACCTTTGGTGTCAGAACAGTAGAAGGAGTACTTGAGAAGAACATGCTTTTAAGCGACTCTCTTCTCAACAGGCTGAGTCAGCTTTTGAGTTTTCCTAAGGAAATAAAAATGTCAGACAGTAAAACCTTTGCTTCAGTTATCTGCAGATGTCCATGTAATTCTGCGTTTCATTGTCACTTCTAACCATATAACTTTCACTTACTGTTCTCACAACAACAGAAAATTCTTATTTACTGATAAGTATTTCGGTGAGTATAAGGATAAGCACTTACGTTTGATTGGCCTGAGGTCTATTTCTGTTAAGGCTTTAGCACCTTTGTGGGTGGGAGGTATTATATAATTTGTTTTGTGTTCTGTATCACTATAGACTAAACAACTTTATTTCTTGAGATTAGGGTGAAAAATAGACCTCTCTGTCGAAAATCAGTTTCTCTCTGGATGAAGAATTTTTCTTTCTCTTTTGATCTTAGAACCCTCGGCCTCAGGAAAGTCGGACAGCATTCAGTGGCTCCGTCAGTATTCCGTCTATCACCAAATCCCGCCCTGAACCCGGTCGCTCCATGAGCGCCAGCAGTGGCCTATCAGCAAGTAAGTAGCCTGGGCTGCAGGAGACACATCCAGAGCAAAGCGGCAGCCATGCACTCACGCATCACCAGGTGTCAGTGTCTCCAAGCTGGCTGGGTAACGCCTTAAGTGCAGGTGTTACAGAAGTTGTCATGGGGTCCCTCTAGAGGTCACAGTCCATCTGGGAGCCAGACAGGTAATACTACAAAACGTGATAAGTGCCCAACCTCCCAAATCACCATTTAGAACATTGGGGAAGAGACCCTGCCTAGGACCACAGTTTTCAGATTGTCCCCTTTGCTGTTCAGTCAAAACAGCCCATCTCAGTTTTTTAAGATTGGGGTTGTTTGAGTGTAATTTTTCTCTGAAAGGAATTTTCCCAAACTTAAAAAGTGTAAATCACAGAGGTGAGGTTCTATAAATGATCACTAGGATGGAGGAAAGGAGCCCAGGAAGAACGTACTAAGCACTAGGCAGCCCCGTCAGACACCGTCCTTCTGACATTTTATTCTCTGTGTATTGAGAGCTCAGTTCCCACAAGACCCCCATAAGGTAGAATTCATTTTCTTATTTACAAATGAAGAAAACTGAAACTCCGACAAGATAACTTGCTTAAGGTCACACAGGTTAGTAAGCAGAGCAGGAGAACTCTATGGTGGTTTGGGTTTTTTATTCAGAATGACAAAATTTTTAAAACAGTAACTCCACATTATGGCTTTTTGTTAAATTGAGGACTATACTAGGTGTGGAATTGGAAGAGAAATCTTAAAAAAATTATTTATGCCTTCAATTAGGTTATAATCTAAAACAGAGAAGATCAGCAACGAAAAAGTAAAGAGTGCCTATCCAAAGAAACACATCAACAAATGAAAATCAGCACATGTCTAGCGACAGACACCTCTAGAAACAGGATGGAGTGTTGGGAGGGAGCACATCTCCTAGGGAGTGAGGCTCAGTCAGTGGTTCTCAACCTGAGATGCATTCTAGAATCATCAGAAGGGCTTTTTAAAAGTTAAGTTGGGAACTCTGCTTTTGTTGGTCTGGGACTGTTGGTCAGGGGCCCAGGCACTGGTATTTTTAAAGCTCCATAGTATAATATGCAGTGTACACCAGCACTGGTAACTTCTGCAGTAAGTAGATTATGGTGACACATTTGAGGGGCTCAGGAAAGAAACTGGAAGGAAGCTGTCAGATCACCAAGGACAGGGCTTCAGCAGGCAGGCTCCTGTGCAGTCTATGAAGACATCTGAATGTGGGTGATCATTAAGTACATATCCTTTGACCAGTCACCTCTTGACATTTCATTGAATCCTGAATGTAACATAACTCAATTTTAGGGATTTGTTAAACCAGCAGGAACTCGAAACCATCAATACCTTGTAGTTGTGCTAAAGCCTCAACACAGCCTCAGTCTTTCTTGAATGGTGATCCTAATATTGAAGCTCAACAGAATTAAAACATGTTTAGGTTAAAAACTAAAAAACAGTAGGGAGTGCTAACAGTTGAACATATATAGGTGCTAACAGTACCCCAATATTTCTGAGAATTTTCTGGTCATCCCCTTTCCTCCTCTGGGTGGTTGCCAATCCTCTTTTGATGTGTCCCAACTCTAAAATCAAAGCAGAGGGTGAATTTAAAGAAACACACCTTGTTTTTTATCTGGGGTGTTTTGCCCTGTGGAATGAAAATGCTTCTGTTACGTTCCTTTGTGTCTTTAATGAAAATTCTCTAGAAGCTAAGTGACAGCTCTGCATCATCAGGTGGCATGGTCTTCATTTCTCTGAGATCGGTTCTCCTAGACTTCATCGTTCAGCATGTGTGCTTTGAACATCTGCTCCTTCCCCCGTTCTTGTCAGGGGCCTCCAGAGGCAAGGACCATCCATTAAAAGAATGGCAGGCACATAATTCCAACCTAATGTCCAGATGCTATGAAAGACGTGATGAGAAGTACTGTAGGAGCCCCAGGGAGCAGGAAAGACTCACTGAGACAGTAGCACGTGGGTGGAGACTTGAGGCATTGATTCTGCGGAATCGCCTAGCAAGCAGGGCAGCCCGGGCACAGCCAGTGAGAGCAGGACCTGGCGGCCTGGCAAGTGCTGCCCACTCATCCAGCAGCCCCGGTGGCTGGGCCACAGGGTGGCCTTCAGTGTAGCCGGACTCACTGTCCATCAGTTTGCTTTAAGCAGGAAGGAGGGCTCCTCACCTCACTGTCTGTTTACTGTCTAGAGGGTTGTCCCCTTCTACATGTGTAAAGTTTTACCTGAACCGTCTGCTGTAGGGTCATCTGCACAGAATGGCAGTGCGTTAAAGAGAGAATTCTCTGGAGGCAGCTACAGTGCAAAGCGGCAGCCCATGCCCTCCCCATCGGAGGGCTCGCTGTCTTCGGGAGGCATGGACCAGGGAAGTGACGCCCCAGCACGGGACTATGACGGAGAGGTGAGTGCCTGTGGGGAGCAGCTCCACCTGAGAACGGGGTTCACTGGAGAGGTCCTTGAACCAGACAGGTGGATGTATTTCTTGAAGCCATTCTGCCGCCTGGACCGCAGCAGGAATCAGCCACATGTTCCAGCAGGGGTGGCAGAGCCAGTCACTTGGGTTGCGAGCTGCAGTTACCCTGGAGGTGTTCAGACTTCTAGCTTTCGTATGAAAATAGCCTACATTCCCAAAGACCTGCAGAAAGGACTTGGAGAATTTGTTGTATTCTGTGCCTCTTACTCAGCTCAGAAAAGGTGCTTTCTACCCACAGTAAAGAAGTTATGCATGCATGCTAAGTCGCTTCAGTCGTGTCCAACTCTCTGTCACCCTATATACCATACCCTGCCAGGGTCCTCTGTCCATGAAATTCTCCAGGCAAGAGTACTGGAGGGGGTTGCCATGCCCTCCTCCAGGGGATCTTCCCCAGGGAGGAGGAGCAAACCCAGGGAGCAAACCCAAGTCTCTTATGTCTCCTGCATTGGCAAATGGGTTGTAGAAAAGTCATGTCCAGTCATTGGCCAGGGTGGCTGGAGAGGACCCGTGGTGGCCTGAACCCCTCCTGACCCTCTGCTGCTCCCTGATGTCTTCCTCTGGCCTCCCAGGACTCTGATTCTCCGCGGCATTCCACGGCTTCCAACAGTTCCAACCTGAGCAGTCCTCCCAGCCCAGTGTCGCCCCGGAAGACCAAGAGCCTATCTCTGGAGAGCACAGACCGCGGGAGCTGGGACCCGTGAGCGGGAGCTGGGACCGTGAGCAGCCTCCACGCTCAGACACTCTGGGCTCCCCTCCACTGCCCCCCTCCTCTCACTGTCATCTCTTCCCCAACCTCTGCCTGAAGATGCCAGGGCCGACTGCAGTAGCAGGGCGGGGGTTCGGGAATTCTGCCTCTAGGACCTTCATCCACGCCCCCTTCGACTTAACAGCAACAACCATAAAGGCAGACTTTCATTGAGCAGCTTAGATGAATACTGATTTCATTTCATACACTTAGCGTTGCTTTCTATTTCACCCTTCCCCTAAAAAGGTAGCTTAAGTAGACAGATTCCACACATGTAAGTGATAAGAATAAGATTAGACAGACATTGTTTTCACAGTAGAGTCTCATGTAGCCCTGAGACAGCACGTGGGGCTCGCCAGTGGGTCCCGGGCGCGCGCCAAGCCCCTTCAGCACCACAGTGAATGTCGACCTGATCGTTGCCAGTAAATCCCTTATCACTAAAACAATGCATATTTTACTACAAAACAGAGTTTAAATAAATACACAAATGTAGAGGTTAAGTACTGAATGTATATAGTAAAAAGAAGCATCTTGTATTCAACAAAAAAATGGATGCATATATGAAAGATCATTTAATTTAAAGAACTGTGTTATTTCCTGTCTGTTTTCCACCTAAAAAATGAAAGGGTAGAAAGGCCTGGCACTGACGTGTAAAGAGGGAGGGCGGGAGGAGCAAGCATCCCCTTACCGCCAGCTCTCACGCTGGGTGGGGGAACCTGCGTCTCTCACACTGGACGCGGCACCTGCGAGCTTTAGGAGATGCTCCGAGGCTTTGGTTTCATCGGTTTGGAGTGTATACTGGGAACCAGACTTGTAACATTTAAAGCCTCTTCAGCAGCATCATTAAAAGGCAGATTTACTTCTATCCAAGACATTTCTATTTCTAGCAGTAGAATTTGAACCACACTTCTCATCTGTTATTATGTTTTGGTATCTTCTGCAGATGAATGTAGAAACGCAGTTTTGTCACCTTCTGGATCCCTTCCATCTGAAAGGACACAAGGAATGGCCATAAACAGGTTCAGCAGAGTGCTTTTTTCCCTTGGCTGGTCTGCTCCCCCCTTGCAGTGAGGCCTATGCCCCCAGCTGAGCCAGCTTCTCTTCAGAGAGGGAGCTGTTTTGAGGGGGTGTCAGCATCCTCAGATAAGCCTGGGAAAGGGGGTTAATTACCAAATAATGTAAAACCTCAAAGGCAAGGACTTGAACAGCCTTAACCAAATACTCTTTCCCACACGGAGTAGGAAGCGGACAGCTCATCCCTGCCGCACACAGGAAGTCAGCCCAGCGTGGCCTTCCTGAGCGGGTAAGCTTTGCCTCCCTCCTAGCTATATTGTGTTAGTCCCATATCCATTTGGATTCCTGCTGTTTTAATTGCCATAAGGAAAGAGATGCAGAATCAGGAATTTCTTTCTCCAGAGTCATTACACCAGTTAAGCACATGAGTAGAGAAAGATAGAAATAAAAATATCTGACGGTCATATAGAGAATCTGCCTCTCTCTTACTTTTTATCTAAATTTCCCTGAGAAGTACCAACAAATTTTCTGCTGTCTTTAAAATTCAGCTGAAATAGAAGACCGTTCCTGCCATTGCTTGTCCGCATCTTGGTGTGTAAGCACTGTCGTCTTACCCGCCCACCACCACCTGCACACGCGCGCGCACACACACACCCGCCGCAGCTCTTCCGCTTCCCACCGCAGGCCACAGGGAGCTGGACTATTCCCAGAGGATGCCACTCTCAGGAGCAGGTCACTGAGTTCAGGGAGGGAAGAAAGGGTCCTGTGTGGGCATTATATTGTGAAATATTACAGTAGAGAATTTTAAAATAATAACAGGTTTGGCATTTAAACATCCTGAACTTGGCGCTTGCTCAGATTTATGTTTAACTTGGATGGGCATAAATGACTGCACAATTCTAACCTTCTAAATCCTTTGCTTTTGGAAGAGAAGTGTTAGGTGGAAATACTTTTGTGCGTTTAGATTTCAAGAGTCAGACGTTGAGTCTGGTTACTGCCATGACTCCAGTCACTCCTTACGTTTGGCACTTCCCAGGAGGAGACGGAACCTGCCAGCCGGCTGCTGAGCGTCTGTGGCCCACTCCCCTTCAGACCTTCCCACCCTCTTCTTTCCTTTCCCCTCACCTCTTCCTGCCCGCCTTTTCTCCTCTGAGCAGAGGCAGATCCAGCTGAGATTCACTGGACTCCACACTAAGCCATTAGTTTATAGCTTTGACAACTAAGTTTCTGTTGCCTATAGGTGCTTATTTCTTTCAGATGCTTTTAGGATCAAAATAATAATCATACCTGAAGTCTGGTCACCAGTATAGTGAGTCATACCCTGTAGCCCCCCAACAGGGCAGATAAAGGGCTTGTCCTGGCTGTCGGGCTCACTGGGAAGTGTAATACTAACCCAGTAGATTATACTCCAGTAATCTGAAATGGTCTTAGCAGTAGCAAAAGAGCAGTCCCAAATGTGATTCGTATTCAATAGGAGGAGCCTTGGGGGAGAAACACTGCCAAGGGTGGTAATCTGGGAGATATTTTCCCAAGATAGTGATCATTCAACTGGGTTTATCCCCATTCTCCAATATGAAGCAGTTACCTTCAGAAGCTTCTTGAAAAGAATGATTTGGGAAATGGGGAATGGATTCTAGAGAAAAAACAGTGATCACTGAAATGGATCAGTAACAAAGATTACGGAACAGATGTGATGTTGCTGTCTGAATTCATCCTTTGTTTTCATGCAGGACATTCAAAGAAACGTATGTGGAAGCAAGAACTTATTTCTCAGTAGAAAGGAAAAATAAGAGGCATTTCTGGCGTAGTCTAGATGTGTTGATATTTGGTGCTATCTATATTCAGCCAATTTGTTGTCTACTCTTGAATTCTACTTTAATCTTGCTATGTGCTTTGGGTGTATAAAATTACATATATACATATACACACACACACATATATATATATATATATTTCTTTTTGCCAAAAACAGAAGCCTTCCTCCTTGTCAAACGATGCTGAAGCAACTTTTTTAGTTATGTATCTGCACACACACCCACACTTAGAGATTTCATCTGCTTTCTGAAGGAGCATAGTTTTAAGGCTGTGAAACACAACTAAAAAGGGCCCATCTATTTCATTTTCCAAGCAGAGCTTGTACCCAAGCTTCAGGGAAGAATCTGAAATCCCTGTTTTGTTTACAGCAACAATCTGTCATTCCCCAGCTGGTTCTCAGCCTCCCTCTGCCTTCCATATGGTTAGAGTCATGTCATTTTGTTTCTTAGTGGCCACATCTACTTCTGTGAAAGACCAGTTGCATTTCTACGGACTCTCAGGTATCGTTAAAGAAAAGCCAGAGTAGAGGTTGGCAGACATCCCTGACCCCCCAGGTAGAACAGGGCTGTTTACTGGCCTTTGTCACAAGCTCTGTGTTCTCCCAGCTCAGCGGAGCCCTGTCAAGCTCAGCATCCGCTCTCTGGACAGAGGGGCGTTCTCAGCAGCGGCCAGGCCTCACCACTGCTCCAGTCTGCTGGGCACAATTGGGAAGTGACCGGGCCCCCCACTCCCCTCCTCTCGCTGGCCCAGCCCCTGCATTCATTAGATAAGCCACATGGCATTTCACTGGGCCCATCTTAAAAACCTCTTTCCCTGTTATGACTTCATTATGACAAGTCCAGCGTTCTCTGCAGAGCCCTGCTCCTAAGGGGCCCTCGCTTCAGCTGGAGCTCTGCCTCAAGTCTCAGCGCTGGTCGGCAGGCCAGGCGCTCCTCTCCCTTCACAGGGACGACCGTTACACACACAAACCATTTCATTTATGGGGGGAAATTGATGAAAACAAATCAGCCTTGAAATTTCATGAAAACAAAATGACCTGCCTTTTTATTTGATAGTGTAATATCATTTATTTTATAAATTTTTTAGGGTTTTTTTCTCATTGTAATATTATTGTACAGTTTTGCATGGCCTGGGTGTAATCATTTTTTTGTTTAGAATATAATGCTGACAAATAAGTGTGTATGGAAGGGGAAAAGATAACTGCTTTGGCCTCTGATCACTCTTTATTTTGTTTGGTTTTACCCCCTCAGTGTCTTAGGGAACTTTATAAGGAGATTCTCTGCTACCAAACAATGGTGTGGATTCTTTTGCACAGAAATATTTAAGGTGGGACAGTCAAAAATGTAACAGGACTCCTCACCGATATTTTATGTTGGTATCACTTAATATTAACCAGACTCTGATGTATTGCAATAAAACAGGGAACTGTTAGAACTGAGTATTTTGTCTTTTTTCCCCTGATTAAGAAGTCTGAGGAATGACGAAAAGGTGACTGACTCTTCATCTCTCTGAACCCCGATTTCTGCCTGTCTCCCGCCTCAGCCAGCTTCCTCGTTACTGGAAGGATGGGGATAATCTGGGACTTTTTTTAGTTCCTTCCATAGCTCAGGTGAGAACAGTGTTTGACTCTCTTGAGGCTTTTGGCTCCCCTCTCTGGTCAGAACGTCCCTGGTGCCCAGTCTGCAAGGCCAGGCTTTGCCTGTGCATTTGTGGGCTGCCCTGCCTGTGTGCGCTTGCCACAAGGGAGCCCACCACACGAGGCCTGCCCCCCCTTCCCCAACCAGACTTCCCGACCCGTGCCACCGCCGACTGAACGCGGCGACTGCTTGCTCGTCCATCTCCTACCTGCAGAGCAGCAGCAGACACGGCCCACAACTTGTGCTTGAGTTAGAACGTCAGAGCTGAGGACACTCAGGAAGCCTGGGTGGTCTTAACAAAGGAGATCTTAAATTGGCTGCAGCTAAATAATTATTCCAAGACCCCTCCCCATTCCATTTCGCATGTAATGGACATTTCTGTTACCTGTTGGTTCACTGTTTGAAACCACGCTTTAGAGGCAGTAGTTGTGCATAGGTTGGCAAACGTCTGTAAAGGACCAGTGAAGAAATACTTTCGGCTTTGCAAGACTAGTCTCCTGCTCTGACTCAGCTCTGCCATCTTTCTCTGATGATGAATATGGGCTAAGCCTTCTGGGTTCAGGTACCAAGAGCCTCGTGGTGGGAACAGGGCCAAACCTTGCAGAAGCATCTGAGGCAGGAAAGGGTGTGGCACTGACCTCGGGCTCATCACCATGAGCTTAGAAGCCTTTGCAAGTGAAATAATTAATGCCAGAATGCTAGGGTTTTTTTGTTTTGTTTTGTTTTTTTAATTGAAACAAGTAAATCAGACAATTACAAGAATTGTACGAATATTAACACAGCCTGAAATGACCCCTTGGGTCCAAGCAGGTGATATGTGCACATCAAGGCCCCGGCCCGCCCCCCCGCACACCAGTCTTGGAGCCCAGGGACAGCGCGTGTGGCCCTCTCTCCTTCTGTGGCTCCTGTCCTCCCCATAGGAGGCGGCAGTTCTCTGGAAACCTCTGGTTCTCAAGAAAGCCTCTAGCAACCAGCCAGAGTGCAAGTGTGGGTGGACCTGGCTTGGCAAAGTAGTACTTGTTGGCACTGCTCAGCTCAGCACTTCTAGATCCAGGCCGGAGAGGAAAAGACAAAAAATACAAATCTCATTCTAGAAACACACACACACACAAACCTGATATTACACATTCAATAAAATCCAAAAAGGCTTTTCTGGTTTTGGTGTTTTGTTTTTGTTTTTGGTGGCAGGATTCAAAGGAAGAACTCTTATCTTCTGGCTAACGTTCACATTAGCAAAAAACCCCTGTTACAAAAAGGAAGAGGAAATAAAATTGTCTTTTTATCGAGAGTCATTTCAGAGGATTACTAAACAATAAGCAGATTCTGACAGACAGTAGTGGGGCTGCATTTTCATCCTTGCTCCTCTCACCACACAGCCACTTAGCAAGAAAACCGTGTATAAGCGCGGGCAACGGGCTCCGAGCAGCATCCCCCCATCAGCCCGGCCACCCTCTCCCACCGGGCGAAGTTTAAATGCAGAGCGGGCACCACCAGCTTCCTACTAGTTTCAGCGGCTCAAGGACCGAGGCCGGAGGGTCCTGCTACTGCTGCTCGGCCTGCCTCCTGCAGTAGTTGCTGTAGGCCTCCTCGAACATGGCCTTGCAGGGGAACCGGGCCTTCAGCTTGGAGCAGATGAGGAAGGAGCCGCCCATCTTCCTGTGCAGGGAGTAGGTCTCCTCCGGCGGCGGGACGAGCCGGTGCTTCAGCATGATGGGGATCAGGTTGTGGATCTTCTCGGTGGTGCTCTGGGTCCCAAAGTCAAAGGGCTCCTCCGAGGCAAAGGCCTCCCCCAGGATGAGGATGGCATCTAAGTGGGCGTCTTCCATGGCCTGGAGGAAGACGGAGGGGAGACTGAAGAGCCTGGGGGCTTCAAGCCCAGGGCTCCTCCCACACACACCCCCCCAGGGGCTAGACTGAGCACTCCCTGAGGGCAGGGCGGGTAGTGAGTGCTTCACCCAGATTGAATCATGGTAAGTGGGGGCATGAACTCAAACCACTTAATGTGTGACCTTTCTTCCAGGTAAGAAGAAAGGGAGCTTGGCAGGTCTGTGGCAGAACGCCAGGTGTGACCCAGCCTGAGGGCACTCAAATCCAGAGGTTTTATAAAACACCTGTCAATCTCGAAAGAGCCACAGGCCTGAGCTGAGCTGAGCCTCTGCACTCCTTGTAGGTGGTAGACCCGAGACCACCAGGAGGTCTGCGCCCTTCCCCACTGTCGGGAGAGGAGAGTGCTGCTATCTGGCGACAGGACACCAAGACGGTCACCCCTTCATTTAAGGGGCTACTAAGATCTCTTCCAGCGTGCCCCTCACCCCTCCCCCAGTGAGGCCACAGGAAGTGGGGGCTGGGCTTTGCCATCCCACCTGCTCGCCCAGGCCCTGAGCGCCCGCGACGAGCCCAATGACTAGGATCTCGACGTGGGCTGGGGTGGGACACAAGGGCTTCATGACCAGCCCTGGTATTCTGAGGACCTCGGCCCACCGGCTGGGGGAGGGCCTGCCCGACCTGCCCTACCAGCTCTGATTCCATCCACTTACAAACTGAGATACCCTTCAGATTTCACAGGGAAAGCAGTCCACGTCCCAGCCTTCCCACAAACACCAAAGTGGGCCCGGGGGCTGCATGTGGCTCAGCAGGCCTGGTGCACCTCCAGAGTCAAGAGAGCTCACCTTGACCTCATAGCCGGTAAGGAACTTCATCTCTATGGATTTCTTCAGTACAGCCTCCCTGTCCTGGTTAGCAGCAGCCCTGATGATCTGGACAGAGGCACCATGGGTGGCACGTAGAGAGGAGATCCTGGGGGTCCAGGGGGCTGGCACCAGCCCCTCCCCCCACATGCCAGCACATCCACTTTGACCCTTTACTTGGGCTTCCCTGGTGGCTCAGACAGTAAAGGATCTGCCTGCGGTTCAGTCCCTGAGTTGGGAAGATCCCCTGGAGAAGGGAATGGCTACCCACTCTAGTATTCTCACCCAGAGAATCCCATGGACAGAGGAGCCTGGGGGGCTACAGTCCATGGCCTCGCAAAGTCATACACAACTGACTTTTACTTTCCTCTGCACCTGAGGCGGCTGTGACCTCCTCCACTGTCACCAAACACCGGGGACAGACAGGGACATCAGGATAGGAGTCCACCCTCCCTCCAAGCCCCAGAAGATCACCGGCCAAGGCCAGCCCCCCACCTCCCCTCTACCTGGATGTAGAGGTCGGTGAAGGATCTGTCAAATTCCCGAGTTGCCCCGAAGTCCAGAAGAGCCACCTGGGGATGGGCGATACCGGGGAAGGTTTGCCTCAATGGGGTAGAGGGACAGGGCAACGGGGGGCTGAGACCCCCAGATCTCGGAGCCTGGTCCAGCGGAGCTCAGGGTCCCTGTGGGAGCCCCCGGGTGCTCACCTTGTGCAGCTCAGGGTCATAAAAGAAGTTGGACCAGTTGGGGTCTGTCTGCATGAACTGGAATTCGAACAGCTCCCGCAGGCACAGTACCAGGATGTTGTAGCAGATCTGGGGGCCGAGTGGGTCCAGTCACACCACGCCAGGCTGCCTGGCCCCCACTAGACCTGGATCTGGAAGCCTGACCCCTGCTTTCCTCTCATCACCCACCCCATCCCACCTCCCGCCCACAGCCAACTTTGATTCCAGGTATATCGCCGGGTGGGGGGACGACGAAGCGCTCTTGTCCCACCCCCCACAGGGAGTGCTGGGGACTCCAGGGTCCCCAAGTGACACACCTCGTTTCGGATCTCCTGGCTCAGCCCCTCGGCCTGGTCCAGGGGGAAGCCGGACACCAGCTCCGTGGTCAGCACGTGGGGGCTGCAGAGCTCGTCCACGATCTCGGGCACGTAGAAGAAGGGGTGGTCCTTCAGTAGCTCCCTGGCAGGGTCGAGAGGTCACACCCTGTTCACCCTGATCCTCCCACGCCCACCCTGGAGATGACATGCAGGACAGCGAGGGGCTGAAGCCTCCGGGCTGAGGGCCCTGCCTCCAGCTGGTGGGGGACGGGGCTCTGACCCCAGGCCCCAACCACGGTCTTCCGCCCCTCGGAGCCGGAGGGCCAAAGAGCCACCTCTTCTGTCCCCGCAGCGGGAGCAGCGGGCGCGGGCCCGAGGCTGGAGACGCACCTGAACCTGCGGGCGCAAGCGGCCTCCCGCTGGTAGTCGCACTCGAGGGCCAGCTCCCGCCGCAGCACGTCGATCAGGTGCTCAGGGAACAGGCCTGGGCAGGGGAGCAGGCTGTCGGTGGCCAGGGGCTCCCGCGTCAGCACCCCACCCCCACGCCTGCCCTGCCCAGCAGCAGCCTCAGACCTTCCGGAAGCATGTTGCTCATGTTCAGCACAGTCATGAGGTTGTTGACGTCACTGTTGATGCTCTGGGCCACGCCAGGGTACTGCAGGGAGCATGGGGGCACCGGGCACTCAGAGCACAGCCCTGCGGGCCCCACCCTCCTGCCGCCCATCAGCTTCCCAGCTGTGTCTCTCCCAGACCCCACACCTTCAGGGCAGAGCCAAGACCCCACGATGCTGCTGTAAGCCCCGAGCCCACCATGACCCTCTTGCACTCCACCTGCCGCACCCCCACGCCCATACAGAAACAGCCGCCCCACCCCTCCAGCTCAGGCCCCCAGGCAGACCATCACTTGCCCCCTGTCCCCACCCCGCTCAAACCAAGCTTGCTGGGAGGCTATTATCCTTCCCAGTCACTCCGCAAATACTTCTCCGCACCCAGTGCTGATCTGGTGTTAGGGACAGAGGCGATGAGACACGCACTCTGCCCCGGGCGCAGGTACACACAGGGCATGTGGGTGCAGAGGCCCCCACACCGCAGGCCCCGGCTCTGCCCTGAGCAGCTCCCGAAGACATGAGCACGCCCCTGGGCGCCTACCTGGATCTTCATGGCCACCTCGCGGCCCCCCTTCAAGCGGGCCAGGTGCACCTGCCCGATGGAGGCGGCTGCGAAGGGCCGCTCCTCGAAGTACTCCAGCTTGTCCCGCCAGTTGGGGCCCAGGTCGTTGTTGAGAGTTTTCTGGAGAGAGAGGCCAGGGAGGGGCTGTGAGCACAGCTGGGGACACCCTGCGGAGCCCCCCATCCCCACCCACAGGGCTGCCGCGCCCCAGCCAAGAAGCCCCGACCTCACCATCATCTGCTTCAGCGGCATGAAGTCCGCACTCTGCCTGACCCGATCGAAGATCTTGGCCAGATGGGGGTTGATGAAGGCGTCGTCTGGAAGGCAGCAGAGCAGACAGCAGAACGCTGACCTCTCGGAAGGAGGGTGCACAGGCCACCTCCATCACCCTGCCCAGTGCAGCCTCCTCAGAGGAGGCCCAGTGCTGCTCCACCCTTCCATACACTGAACCCCGGTTCAGAGAAGCCAAGGCACAGGCCCAGCCTCAGGTTCCTCCTGCTTGAGGGGAACTGGCTTTGCTCCCACTCAGGACACCAGCCTCTCAGCTGCTCCGCCCGGGGGCCCCCATCAGAAGGCCTGAGGCTCCCCTGCATTCAGGCTCCACTCTCAGCACTACACCGAGCCCGCCTCCTGCTCAGCCACAGCGTCCTCCCCAGCCTTCCTTCCCTGGGCCACACCCGGCATGCCCCGATGTCACGCCACTGCAGCCCATGAGCTCCCCCACAGCACCCTCGGTCCATCAGCCTGACTCTCACCAATTTTTGAGATGCCAGGAATTTTGGATATGCCAGAACACTCAGAAGAAGCCAAAGAACAACAACCGGGGGCTCTTATTTAAGACTCTGTTTTTTAAACATCCCAGGTTGGTTAACAGCAAGGACGCAAAACAAGAGAAGCCAGTGAGCAGAAAACCTCCCTCCCTACTCATCCCCAGTGGGGCCGAAACACACACCCTCCCTCTGCTCCCTACCCCACACTGCACCCCCCCACC
>NW_011494889.1:4835223-4851765 GCF_000754665.1 Bison bison bison | reverse complement strand
ACCCAGCCAACCAGCCCCTGGTTATGGGTCTTGGCAACTCACTGGTTCTCCCAGTAAAAACAGAACAGTAACGAAATGTCAGGGTTTAGCACATTTTAAGGGCAGTGGAACAGAGCCCAGCAGAGAGCCTGACACAAAGGGCTTCCCTCCCAGGGAAACCAGCAGGGCAATTTTAACTCCACTTCTCACACTTTCCCCCCAGATGCTGAGGAAGGCCCTCCGGGGCCCCCCAGGTCTCCCCAGGCGGCCCCCAGCACCCTCCCAATTCACACACACACACACACACACACACACACACACACAGGCTGGCCCATGGGGCCTCTCCCTCCATGTCAGCCCCAGCCAAGTGACAGTCCCTTGCCCCTCAGTGTCCTGGGCAAAGGCCACCAGCACACCCGGAGTCCCCGCACAGTCACCCGGGCCCCGCTGGCCATGGTGAGAGCGCAGCCCTCCAAGGAGGGGAGTACAGGGTCAAGGACAGCCTCACCAGGTGGGTGCCCGCCTCTCCCCTCTCCCCCCACAGAGGCCCTGCAGCCCCCTGCAGCCAGCTGGCCCAGGGAGAAAGTGTAGGAACCTCCAGGGAGCAGAATACTCAGGGGTGGGAGGGTACAGGGTGGTGACTCAAGGTGACGAGGAGGGGGTCACCCAGTGGTCTTGCCCTCTGTCCTGTGAGCCCAGTTAGACCAGAAACTCCCCAGGCTGCCCCCACGGTGCCTGGCACTTTCCTCAGCCTGCATCCCTGCTGGCCTGGTCCAGCACTCAGAGCAGGTCTGAGCCGGATCCCCATGGGGGGACCAGGGGAGGTGGTGTCATGCCACTGCCCTCCGTCCGGGGCTGTACCAGCCTGGCCTCTGATATACCAGGGCCAAAGGGCTAAAGCAGGATCTGAGTCTGAAGGCCAGTGCCTGAGGGTAGCTGTTAGGCCTACACAGGGTCAGGCTCACTCTCAGGGAACCAGATATCAGGACAGGGTCCCAGAAAGGGGAGAGAGTTCAGCTCCACAGGAAGAGGCCAGCAGCTGGATGTCACGGAAGCCACAGCCCCTGGGCAGGGCCACTCCAAGGTGGCTGGGCCAAGAGGGGTCCCTGGCAGACCTCTAAGTCCCCTCTGCCCTCCCCAGCCGCTCAGCCCCTGGGCCCTGTGAACCGGGGACCTGGGTCGTGTCCCCTGAGGAGGCAGGGGAGGAGGAAGGCCCCGCCTCAGGCAGGAGGAGGGCGCTTTCTCCCCGAGTGATACAGTGACCCTGACATTGAGAGACAGGGCCCGGCCCTCCTGAGATTTCTAGGCAGCCCCTCCTCACAGCTGGCCAGTCTCCACTGCCTGGGCAAGGGTGGTCTGAGAACAATGTCGGGGAGTCAGGGAGCCCAAGGGCATGGTGGGCTGGCCCCCAGCCAGGAGAGGCTCCCTGGGGAGAGCGGGCTGGGCTGGTGGGCGCCCTCCAGGCCCAGCGTTCCAGGCGCTGCTCAGGAAGGGGGAGCACACCCTCTGGCCTGAGCCCCATGTCCTGCTCCCAGTCTGGTGGCACCCAGGTGCCTTGACCCCCAGCCAGGCCACCGCTTCCCTGACAAAGGACACCAGCTGTAACCTAGGAGCTGGGGTTGCCTTTCCGCTGCTTGGACAAGGCGGGATGGAGAGCTGCCAGTTTTGGAGCGGAGGACGGGAGGATCTGTGCCTGGGGGAGGCTGGCTTCTCACTCCAGAGTCAGGCTTCACTTCCCGGAGCCTCAGCACCAACACTAAAAATACCTCCCTAATCCTCTCTGTCCTCTGGCCCCTTCCAAGGACACACATGCTCAGGGGCCGCTGGGACAGGCTAGTGCCATCTCCCCCGAGAGGACTCTCATCCCCTCCAGAGGGTCCTGCAGGTGAAGCAGGGCCATCCGAGTGGCTGGCAGGCCACCAGGGGAGCCAGGCCCGGAGCTGTAGCCAGGGCTCAGGGACCACGTGGACAGTGGGGACCACTCAGGGTCCCCAGGGATGGGAGGAGGAAGTGTCAGGCCCTAGAATGAGCTGATGAGCCCTGAATAGGGACGGGGGCACTCAGCCGGGAACATCAAGTACACGCTGAGAAATCCATGAGCAGACGGCTCTAGCAGGGCTGCCCTTAATGGCCACCAGAACTCCATTAAAGGGAAAGTTCTCTGCATCTACCCAACCCACCCCCACACCGGGACAAGTTTGGGGGAGGGGCCCTGGCTGGGCACCCCCACAAGTGGGAGGTGGGGGGAGCTGCCCCCTGACCCACTAACACAGCACCATAAGCACCCAGGTTCCAGCAGCCAGTCTGCAGAACTTTCTCCATGGAGTGCTGCCCACAGCTGGCCACCCAGACTAGGGGGAACTGGGCATTCTGATCTGACCCCAGGCTGGCCCTGGGATCACAGGAGAGTCATGACCTTCACCTCAGAGACAAAAGGGTCTGAGGCTTGAGAGGAGATAGCCACCCCAGGGCACTGAGCAGCAGCTCCCACATCCCTCAGCCACAGCCAATCGGGGAGCCATGGGCAGCTGGCCTAGCAGACCTGGGGTCCCAACGGAACCTGAGGCTCCTGTCAGGAGAGAGCAAGTGAACTCCTCCTCACCCTCCAGAGGAGCCAGGAGGGTGGGGTGAGCCAACATGGGCCGGGACGGGTGCACAGCGGCCTTCGGGTCCCAAACTCCAGGGCTGCCATTTACACGAATGCAAGGTGCAAGGTGGTGGCCAACCCTCGGGGAACACAGGCAGGAGCTCGGAGCTGACAGGCCCAGCTCCCAGGGCCCACCCTACCTTCCTGGTCAAGGGCCCAGCTCACCTGAGGGGTCGTCGGGGCGGAGGCTCTTCTTGGCAACCTCGGCCAGGGCCCCGAAGCCCAGACCTACGGCCAGACCTGCAAAGAGGAGGTTGAGGGCTCTGGGCATTCGCTCAGGAGCTGCCCATTGCCCTTCCCAATGAGCCCTGGAGCACCCCAGGCAGACAAGGGCCTCACTCCCCAGGGACCCCACTGACACTGCAGACGTTGTGAAAAGGTAGGAGATACATACTGACTGTTTTCAGAGAACACCTGGATCAAGACGAGTGTTCTGGTGGAAAAGTCTCCTCTACCCCTACTCCCATCGTCTTTGCTATATGCTCACGCGACGCACAAACACGCCCGAGACAACATACAATGAAAAACACAGGGGGAGGCACAGCACAAATGGAAAATAAACCAGGAATGGCTGCAGGCCAAGGACAACACAGGGCACCCTTCGGGACACAGTCACCCACTTCAGTGTGTGCAGTGAGCCTCAACACCCTAGAACTCTCTGATCTAGTTCACTGCAGCTGCAAGGAGACGTATTACCACCACAACATACAGCAGTCATTGGTAGGGTTGGAACATTTTGCAAAAGCCATGGGGACTCACTGGAGCCCAGACCACAGCTCTCACTCAAGAGGAAGGCCCCACAGACACGCACAGGGGTTTAAGGATGGTAGGGTATCAGCCCCACTTTCTCCCTTCATCAACCTTTGAAATCAAAGTTTCTTAACACCTCCTTTGTCCAGAGGTTGGTACTGGATGATCCCAACTGTCCAGGAGAGGCCCGAGGAGCCCAGCAGGTGCCACTCAGCCCACAAAGAAGGCCCAGGAGCCTGGCTCAGGGCCCATCTCCTCTACTTCAAACACAGTTCCGGCTGGCTTGGGGCGGGGGCCAGTTAGCCGAGAGTGAAGAACACATGGAGGAGCACACTGACCACAGCAGACGGGACAGCAAAGACCCAGGGAAGATCCCAAAGAGGCCCGAGAACAGCCGGCGCTGGTGAGCACGGTCCTGCGGGCGGGGAGGTTGACGAAACAGCTTCCCTCCAGGCCCGGCGGGCGCACACCGGGCAAGGAAACCTGCATGTGCATCTGCATTTTCCAAGTTTTCTACGATTATGCGTTACTTCTATGAGAAATACTATTGAACTGACTGAGAAAGCTACTTAATGAAGGTAAATTTTAAAACATCAAAAAAGGATAACCAAATTAAAACACATGTATTTATGGAATACACTTTACCCACCATTAGGCAAATGCACAGCCCCCACTTTGTCAGCTGTAAAGCTGTAGTCCTCGGTGTGAGGATTAAACAGTGGAATAAGACTGAAGCACCTCCAGGAGGGGCAGTCATAGGGCGACACCGTTTAAAGATGTTTGCTATTACTGTCCTTTCTCCTATTCAAAGGCAGACCAGTGCTGCCCAGGAAACATAACGCCAGCCACGGGTATTTTTAATTTGCTAGTGACCACATTAAAAAGGCAAAAAGAAGCATACGAAAAGAATTCCGATCGTATATTTTATTTAACCCAAAGTACTCAACATATTTCCTCTATTTCTTTGCATTGTTTACTTAGGAAGACTTTCTTATCTCTATTCTCCCGAACTCTGCATTCAGATGGCTATATCTCTCCTTTTCTCCTTTGCCTTTCACTTCTCTTCTTTTCTCAGCTATTTCTAAGGCCTCCTCAGAGGAAAACAATAGAATGGGAAAGACTAGAGATCTCTTCAAGAAAATTAGAGATACCAAGGGAACAGTTCATGCAAAGATGGGCACAATAAAGGACAGAAACAGTATAGACCTAACAGAAGCAGAAGATATTAAGAGGTGGCAAGAATACACAGAAG
The DNA here is from genome assembly GCF_000754665.1 of Bison bison bison. Classification (NCBI taxonomy): domain Eukaryota; kingdom Metazoa; phylum Chordata; class Mammalia; order Artiodactyla; family Bovidae; genus Bison; species Bison bison. The sequence continues at coordinate 4,847,137 of NW_011494889.1, read as the reverse complement.
AGCTATACAAAAAAGATCTTAATGACCCAGATAATCATGATGGTGTGATCACTCACCTAGAGCCAGATATCTTGGAATGCGAAGTCAAGTGGGCCTTAGGAAGCACTACTATGAACAAAGCTAGTGGAGGTGATGAAATTCCAGCTTAGTTATTTCAAATCCTGAAAGATGATGCTGTGAAAGTGCTACACTCAGAATGCCAGCAAATTTGGAAAACTCAGTAGTGGCCACAGAACAGGAAAAGGTCAGTTTTCATTCCAATCCCAAAGAAAGGCAATGCCAAAGAATTTTCAAGATACCACACAATTGCACTCATTTCACATGCTATCAAAGTAATGCTCAAAATTCTCCAAGCTAGGCTTCAACAGTACATGAACCGAGAACTTCCAGATGTTCAAGCTGGATTTAGAAAAGGCAGAGGAACCAGAGATCAAATTACCAACATCCACCGGATCACAGAAAAAGCAAGAGAACTCCAGAAAAAAACAACTACTTCTGCTTCATTGAGTAAGCTAAAGCCTTTGACTATGAATCACAACAAACTGTGGAAAATTCTTAAAGAGATGGGAATACCCGACCACCTTATCTGCCTCCTGTGAAACCTGTATGCAACTAAAGAAGCAACAATTAGAACTGGATATGAAACAATGGACTGGTTCCAAATTGGGAAAGGAGTATACTGTCAAGGCTGTATACTGTCACCCTGCTTATTTAACTTATATGCAGAGTACATCATAAGAAAAGCCTGGCTGCTGAAGCACAATCTGGAATCAAGACTGCCAGGAGAAATATCAATAACCTCAGATATGCAGATGACACCACCCTTATGGCAGAAAGTGAAGAAGAACTAAAGAGCCTCTTGATCAAAGTGAAAGAGGAAAGTGAAAAAGCTGGCTTAAAACTCAACATTCAAAAAACTAAGATCATGGCATCCAGTCCCATCACTTAGTTCATGGCAAACAGATGGGGAAACAATGGAAACAATGACAGAGTTTACTTTCTTGGGCTCCAAAATCACTGCACATGGTAACTGCAGCCATGAAATTAAAAGACACTTGCTCCTTGGAAGAAAATCTATGACAAACCTAGACAGCGTATTAAAAAGCAGAGACATTACTTTGCCAAGAAAGGTCCATCTAGTCAAAGTTATAGTTTTTCCAGTAGTAAGGTATGGATGTGAGAGTTGGACCATAAAGAAGGCTGAGTGCTGAAGAATTGATTCTTTTGAACTGTTGTGTTGGAGAAGACTCTTGAGAGTCCCCTGGACAGCAAGGAGATCAAACCAATCAATCCTAAAAGAAATCAACCTTGAATATTCATTGGAAGGACTGATGTTGAAACTGAAGCTCCAATACTTTGGCCTGATGCAAAGACCCTGATACTGGGAAAGACTGAAGGCAAGAGAAAGGGTCAACAGAGGATGAGATGGTTGAATGGCATCATCAACTCAATGGACATGAGTTTTAGCAAACTCCAGGAGATGGGAAGGACAGGGAAGCCTGGTGTGTTACACTCCATTAGGTCGCAAATAGTTGGACACGACTGAGCGACTGAACAACAACAACATATCATCCCTTACAAGTACTCAATATAAACACGGTTAAAAAGATATATTACTCTTTTCTTACACTAAGCCCTCAAATCCAACGTGTATTTTACTCTCAGAGCACATCTCAACTTGGACCAGCCACATTTCAAGTGCCCAGCAGCCCATGTTGCTGCTCGGTCAGCACATGCCAAGCATAAGCCAAGTTCTGGCAGCCAGAGGAAGAGGCCACAGTCATCTGGAGATGCCCCCAAGGACACCCTGGTGCGCTGAATGGAGATGCTGTGGCCTGTTTCCCTCTGACACCCCAACCCAGCCCCAGGGGACACTGAGCACAGAGCCGGAGCCGCGTCTCTGGTCAAATATTAACTCCTGCTGCCTGCGCATCCCCACCCCACTCATCACACTATCTGACTTAGCAAAAAAATGATAATGGGAACGTTAACTTTCAAATCCCAATGACCTTCACCAGCGTATCTCTGCCCCAAGATTTTTCTCTGGCTAGATCAAATCCAAAGAGAAGCCTACGAGAGAGGCAGACGCACCAAAGGTTACCCAGCCTGGCCACTGCAAGCAGACGCCGCACCCCTCCCTCTGCAGATCCCCCCGCGCCTCCTGCTGGGCCCCCTCAGACTCTTCTCTGGCCACTTCTAGGCTGTGGGACAGAGCCAAAGCTCTCCAAGCCAAGGACATGTCACTGAACACTGAATCACGGAGGGAACATTCTGCAAAGGAGGCCGCAGGCTCCTCCAATGGCCCCGCGAGCTCCCTCAGGACCAGCCTGGTGCCAGGCCTGCAGAACTGCCAAAAGACAGGCTCCCCACTGCGGCCCGGAAGGTGAGCAGCCCCGCCAGCCAGCTAGCCCTGACCTTGACCTCAGAGCTCCTGCTCTACTGAACCAGGAATAGACTGGCCCTCCTGCCAGTCCTCAATACAGCTGATGTAAAGGACTCTCAGAGCCTCGTGGAGAGAGAAGGGCAGGGTGCAGCCAGGTTCCTCCTTCCCGCAGAGCCAGGCGGCACCTCTGTCTCAGACTCCCCGAGTTGGTGAGGACACCCTGAGCCCAGGCTCACTCACTCTCCGTGTGCCACCTTTATCCCCACCCACACCCAGCCCCGCCCAGCCCTCAGGACAGCGCCATCCATGCCCTGACCCACAGGCAGCCCTGGCCTGGACCGCACAGGCTGCTCAGAGGTCCCAGAGGAGACCAGCCGCAGATTCAGGTAAGTAGCCCCACGACCACTGTCAGCAGCCTGGCCACCACCCTAGGCTGTGAGAAGGCACCAGCCCCTTTCAAGAAAGTTCCTGCATTTCTCTCACCAGAGGAGGTTTTTCAGGCTAGAAACACGGAAGGAGTGAGGAACTGCAGGGAGCAGGGTTCTCCCTAGGAGTTGGGAGCAGTGGGCTGCTTCCCAGGGAACTGGGCCTGTTCCTCGTGACCAGAAATCCCAGGCCCCAGAGGCCCTCTGCAGGTCCTCAAGAGACAAATAGGTCCCCTCTGAGCAACCACTGGGCTTCCGCCCACACAGGCACATAGGTCAAGAAAAAAGTAAAAATAAACACCTTCCAGTAAACAGCAGCATCTGTGAGGAGGCGTGGTGAGAGGTGCTGAGAGCAGAAAGAAGTGAGGAAATGTTCCGCATTTACCTGCCAGACCCCCAGGCATGTTTACTGAGCAAGGCTGGCCAGAGGTTTCCTGCAGCGGTGAGGGGCAAACCTAAGGGAAAACAGCTTCACTCACACTGCACCACCCACGTGCCAGGCTCTGTTCACGGGCCTCACTTTTATCAACACATCCCACAGTCCTCCTGATCTCATAGAACAAGAAAGTCCACGCAGAAAAGGCAATGGACAAGGAAATTTCCTTTGCTTCAAGGTGCTCCCGAACCCTTGGTTCTTCCACATTCTCTCCCATCACCTGCACCCTCCACACCACGCCAGCTCCAGGCCTGAGAGGGGCTGCAGCCCACAGCGCTGCAGGAAGGCAAACAGGAAGGAGCGGTGGAGGAAGTTCCCTGCAGGGTGAGTGTTCTCCTCGGTTCTAAGAACTGGGCCAGGGTGGGAAGGGAAGAACTGACGGCCCCTCTGCTGGATCCAGGAGAAGGGACGAGTTCAAGGGTGGCAGACCCAGACTCAAAGTGCCTTTGAAGCATGCTCCTGGGAAATGCAGGAGACCATGTTCCCTCACCCTTGCCAAGGTTGCTAACTTCTCTTGGACTTACGGAGCATCAGTCTTGCGACCACAGAGGCACAGAGGAGCGCCGGCTGCTTAGAGGGACAGCACATGTGCAGCGTGCGTCCTCGGGAAGTCAAGCGGCAAAGCTGGCATCACTGAGTGCCACCCAACGAGGGACGCCAGAGCAGCCCCTATCGACACCAGGACCTCAGATCTCCACACCCTCAATGAAAATCAAGTGCCCTATCAATAATGCTGGTGGGGAAAGCCTGACTTCAGACAAGTCAACAAAGGGCTTCATGCCAGGAGCTCGGAACACAGTCCTACTGCAGGAGATGTGAACACTCCCACCCCTATGGAGCTGCGCCCCCCACCCCAGCCAAGGGGTCCACTGGCATCCCCACTGCTGAACCGGCTCTGCAAGGCCCCTGGCAAGACACAGCAGGGTCTACATCTGAAAACAAAGAAGACTGAATGAGGCCATCAACGAAACCAGTTACCCAATGTACCATCCTTTATCTTGGGAGCATGTCCTTTGTACTTTTACATTGCTAAATGGCCTTTAAAAGTATAAATTAAATGGTGTTCGTAGTTGATGATAGGTTTTGTTTTAAATGTTCTTACTTAGCAAAATTGAAAAATCACCAAACTATGCCCATTTATCCCCAAATCTTTTGTTTTCAGTTTTACTACTGAGCCGAGGGGCTGTGGGGAACGACACAAAAGCTTTGTCGGAAAGCGGGCAAACGAGCTCAGAGAGAGCTTTGTTGCTGACATATTAACAGGACACCTAGGGTGATCAGAATCTTTATGAAATTAGGCAACAATGGCGATCAGTTTGCATTCACCTATTTTCTATTTGTAAGAACACTGTTCTTACAAAATCACTTAAGAAATTCAATGGTGTCTTGGGAACTATTTTTTAAAGCAATGTATTTTTCTGGGAGTAAGAGTCCTTAACCTTTTACCTTTTAAAAATAAGAGGATTCCTGAGAGTCCGTTCCCTCTACTCTTCACTCCTGGCCCACTGTTTTCTCAGACTAGCATCTATTTTCACGTATCATATTTCAAAATCCTTTCTACGTAGAATCTAAATATCCTTATCGCTTCCTATTTCTTCACTTGTTGTTCCTCTCTTTCTAGTTCTCTTACTTAGTATTTTTCTCCCTTCTGCCTCAATGATGTGGACTGTAAATTCCTAAATGAAGGTCCTAGTGATCAGCAGGAGAAGGCAATGGCACCCCACTCCAGTACTTTTGCCTGGAAAATTCCGTGGACGGAGGAGCCTGGTGGGCTGCAGTCCATGGGGTCGCTAGGAGTCAGACACGACTAAACAACTTCATTTTCAGTTTTTGCTTTCATGCATTGGAGAAGGAAATGGCAACCCACTCCAATGTTCTTGCCTGGAGAATCCCAGGGACGGGGAAGCCTGGTAGGCTGCCGTCTCTGGGGTCACGCAGAGTCAGACACGACTGAAGCGACTTAGCAGCAGCAGCAGTGATCAGCAAAGTGCTATGCACACAGTGCTCAGCTCCTTTTGATAAGTTTTCTCTTGTTGTTGTTTATTTACTTCAGTCATGTCTGACTCTTGCAACCCCCCCACCAGGCTCCTCTGTCCGTGGGATTTCCCAGGCAAGAATACTGGAGTAGGTTGTCATCTCCTTCTCGAGGGGACCTTTCCAACCCAGGGAAGAACCCACATCTCTTATGTCTCTTACACTGGCAGGCAGATTCTTTACCACCGAGCCACCAGAGAAACAAGTTTCCTTAGTGCTCACTTTGTCTGTTAGTCTCGTTTCTATAATCATCCAGTTCTCCCTCTATTTGTAGGTGCAGGAGAGAGGATAAGACATCTCCCTGAACCTGTAAGGTTGAGGCACAAATGAAAAATACAGAAAAGAGCAGAGGAGACACATAGGACAGAGGGAAAGACCCAACACATGTGTAACTGGAGTCTCAGAAAGAGAGGGGAAGGAGAACAGGCCAGAAACAATATGTTAAAAAATGACCGTTATTTTCCAAAACTGATGAAAGACATCAAGCCACAGATTCAAGAAGCTCTGCAATCCCGAGCAGGATAAAAACAAAGCAAATCACACCCAAGCATGTCACAGTCACACTGCTGAAAACCAAAAGCAAAAACAAAATTCTAAAAGTAGAGGACAAAAGTACAGATCCCCATGCCCACAGCATCACAGCCATGACACCCTACGGCCAAACTGGACCTAGAGTTCTTGCCCCATCTCAGCATCAAAATGTGCCATCCCAACTGGAAAGCCCCTGCCTCTGCCTCCATACAGCTGAATACTGCTGCGGACATTCCCAAACACAACCCTATCTCCCTGAGGTCGAGAGCAACTGCCTTCCTTCATACCCCTCATAAAACTTCCTAAAGTCTGTTACTCTGCACCTCAAAACATCTCACCCTTGTGAGGAGAAAAAAGGTTCAAAGTGTTTCCTAGGAGAAGAAAGTAAAGCAGGGTCACTTCAAATTGTTTACACAATGACCCACCAGTAAGCCATATACAACGCAATGAAGAACATGGATCAGTAGCATAAATATATCTGAAACAAATATTTTGCAATGTTCTAAGTTCTCAGGATCTACGACACTAACTCTGATCCTTTTCTCTTAAATTCCATTCTATTTGCTTCTTTTTAAAAACGTTGGTCCTGATCCACTAAACTGATTTCACACTCACTTAAGGGTCATAACCCACAGTTTGAAAACCTCTGGATAGGACAGAAGGTTCAGAATTTACCTCTGGGGCCAGAATAGCACATTCTTTCCAGACCTGGCTCCTCTTTGCTCCCATCCTGCCACCTCCAATCCTGAAACACGAGCCGCCAGCTGCATGGGCAACATGAGCAACTCACAGCTGTGAGCAAATCTTCAGCAGAGACTCTGAAGGAGGGCTCTGGGCACCAGGCAGCTGTCAGAAAGGGCTCAAGAGGCTCCGGAGGGTGCAAAGCCCCTACAGAGACCAGGCCTCTCTCACCCAACCCCAGCTCCCTCTGGCGGCCATGTCTCCCACACCCCGAGGGAAGCCCTGAACCCTGGTTTTAAGGAAGTTGGCTTTTTGTCCTACACACCTTCCTCGACCACTGCTTTCACTTCAGTCTGCTGTCCTTAACCCACCACCCAAAAGGGCTTGACTTTTGCTGGCTTCACCATTATCTCCATCAAATTCTAATCGGCCATCACAACCTTCATCCTGACCGCTTTCCCACACAGGTCCTCTACTACTCCACCCCCGCAAAGACTCGAGAGAGAGGCTTACGCCCATTCTAAACTATGTTAGTCAAACTAAGCCTTCCGGCAACAGGGCTTTGTGATGAGCTCTGGTCTGAGTGAGGGGAAGAGGATTACAGGTTACAGAGAAAAACTAGAGTAAGAAGAGAACGGCTCCTGCCCTCAGACTCATGGAGGAGAAAACAGAACCTCCACTCAATAAGAATGATAATAAACATCCCAACTAACAGCCACTGAGCAAAGCAGGGAAGTGCCGTGTCTTCTGGGTGTGAGGACCGCTGGACACCATCAGAGCAGCGACTCTCAAACCCATTCTGGTGGTGGCACCCCAGGGGGGTACGATGTTCTATGAGGAACTGCTAGCCCATGAATGTGAAATGAAGCAATAATTTTGTACTAAAACTCAGATGACACTGGATGCCAGATTCTGGAAAAGATAAGTAGCAGCAGATGTCAAATTTTAAGATAACAGTTATGGAAGAAAACCTCAGAGTTGAGATAATTCTATCCAACTAACCTCGTCTGCTCTGAACATAAGGTGGACAGCCAGCCACTGTTCAGTGTTAAAGCCCACACATCAGGCCAGCACCCAGAGGGCCAGGAACACAGAGCCAATTTTGAACAAAGAGAAAGATGGGTTTTCAAAAGAGAAGAGCAGCCAGGGAAAAGAGTGAGCCTGATGTACAGTCTATAGGAGGGGAGACGTACAGACCAAGAAAGCAAAAGGCAGGCAGTAATAGCTCAGACAGGTGAGTGGGCCTTCATGACGAGTCAGCACTGGCATCGACAGGAGCCAATGAGACCTCTGCCACACACAGCCTTGCACTTGCCCAGCAAGGGTATATGAATCAAGCTGCCAGAGCTGATTGCCATAATAATACCATACTTTCATTAAAGTATGAATGGAGAACCTACTAAGGACAAGCAAGCTTTAGAGAAGTCATTCCATCTTCAAGTAGAACCACTGCAAAGGACAGCACTTTCAACAGAAATATTTTGGTCAGCGAATAAGCACCAGATAGACAACACAACATCACAAAAGCAGATACAACTGCTGTGAATCTTCATTATAAGATGATCCTCCAATATAGACAAAGAGAGCACAGATGTATTGCACACAAACTCCCAAAGGAAAGGACAAACTCACAATTCTACGGGGTATTAAAATGGACAGCAGCAGCTCAGGGCCAACACACCTCAATATCATTCTACTGGAGCCCACAGCCCTGTGGGAATCAGCAAGTAGCTCCCCAAAGGACTGGGCAAAACTACTGTGTCCAGGAGCCAAGCAGCCCCACTGTCCCACCTCCTCTCTGCGGGGCCTCCGGAGGCCTGAGTGAGAAGCTGATGCTGCAGACGCTGCCCCACAAGAAGCAAAGCCGCAGTCACAGCACAGCATCAGCCACACCCCACTGATCCCCAGGGGTGAGATGAGGTAGTGACTGGATCACTCACAATCACATTGGATCCTATGAATGTTTTCACATTGATGGAAAACATCCAAGAATGGCAAACACAGGAGCTACCACCCTCCCCAGGACACCCGTGGGTCCCCATCCTTCCCGCCTCACAAAGGCCCCATGGCAGCCTCAGCTCCTCTCGCCAGGACTAGCACCTTACCTCCAAAGTTAGCCAGCCGCCCAATACGTGTAACTGGTACCTTCCGCTCACGAGCATGCTCACTGAGCTAGAGGGAGAAGAGAAGACCCTTCATGGCATCAGTGACCAGGAACAGGACCAACCTTCAGGGTCCATGCTGCCCCCCACAGCCCCTCTCCACCCCAAGGGCAGCACACTCCACCCACAAGAGGCATCCGTGTGCCTGAAACTCCAGGCCACAGACCTGGACAGTGTCCCCAGAGGCTGCGCCTGACACAGCAGGACTGTGGGGACCACTCCAGCCCACCCCAGGGGCCTCCTGCACGCACTGCCTGCTTGTGGGGCTTGCTCTCGGGGCGAGCCTTGGCCTGCCGGGCCTTCTCAATGTCCTCAGCCGTGAGGCCTCCCATGGACGACTGGTCCTGGTGGTAGACCCTCCGCTGAAGGCCCGGGGCAGAGAATGGGTCTCTGGGACTTGCGAAGAGCCTCCCATTCACCCTGCCCAGAGGGGAGGCGGCCTGGCCCAGGACCCCGCCTTCCCGAAAGGGTGCGCTGGCAACATAGGCAGGAGCCGGGCCCTCGCTGCCTGTGGCGTGAGCCCAGGGCGGAGGTGACTGCTCCGGGGAGGAGGCTGCAGAGACATCCGCAGAGGCGCTCTCGGCCCTCATCCCTGAGAAGTGGAATGCTCCTTCTGGGTCATCGAGGCTCTCGGAGTAATATTCTTCAGGCGTCTCCTGACCCTGCAGGAAACAAAAGCCGGCGTGAGAGGAGCAAGAGGGCAGCCAGGAGCAAATCCCTGTGTGCACCCTGTTCCACCCAGGACAGCACACCCTCCAGGGGGTTCTACTGTGTCACCCCATAGCCCGTTCTAGAGGTGAGCAGCAGCCTGGAATCCAGGAGGACCAGATTCCACACCAGCTCCCACCAGGGCTCCCACCCTGTGGGCCAGGCAAGCCAGTCGCACATGGCCCCAGCTGGATGCCCAGACCAGACCACGTGAGTGACCACCCGCCTGGAGTACGCGCCTCACCTGTAAATCCACACTAAGGAGAGGCTACCAGGGGCTTTGGAGAGGGTGAGCCAGGGCAAAAGATGGGGAAAGCTTTGCAAAGTAAAAGCGTGACCATTGACCAGCAGAGGGAAGGGCAGCACAAAGGTAGGCCCTCCCTGCCTCTCAAGGCCAGTGCCTTGCTGCATCTCTGCCAGTCAGCCTTGGTTGCCCCCTCAGAGGCTCTCGCCAGAGGGCTTGTCACAGCCAGGACCAGACCCGGCTCTTACAGGGGGTCACAGCGCAGGCGAGGAGGGTGATACACCAGGTTTCCCTGTTAACAGTTGCTGAGACTTGAGCTTCAGGCCCGGGGTCTTTCTACTTCTGAACCCCTAGTGGCCTGGTGAGTTCCTGACCCCTCTCTACCGCTTCCTTCTCTGAAAATAGGGCTCCCCCCAGTCACAGAGTTACGTGAGGCACAGACAGGGCCAAGAGAACAGTGCTGAGAAGGCTATAATTAGAACAGCACCGACTCCTGAAGTGAGGTCAGTGACCTGGATTCCCTGAATCCAGGATTCTCTGAAATGGATTCATCACACAGAGCATTGCCTGCAGATCCTGCAGAAACAGCAGCAGACCCCAAAGCCTTTTCACTCTCAGCTTGATAAGATACTGGGGAATCTAGACAGATAAGACATGCTCTCCAGTGGAAGAAAAGAGACAAGTTATCACTGTCCCTAAGTGAGAAACTGAGGCTGAGAGCTGAAGTAGCCTGGTAGTGGCCCACCAGGCAGAGCAAGCACCTGGAGCCAAGGCTGGCCCCACCGGCCACCCCAAGGCCACCTGACAGCACCTTCCTCAGAGAAGAAGTGAGCTGAATTTGGAATCAAGAGGCACCTCTCAAGGTGGCCAGGGAGGCCCTGGGAAGAGGGAGCCTGGGGCAGGGTCCCGCAAGCCATGTAAGTCCTGTAACTCCCCTGCTGGCCACCAGCCCTGCATCACCATGACCTGATTATGCGGCAGTCAAGGGACCTCAGCGTCTCAAGGGGACCAGAGTCAGTAAGTGTCTGCTGAATGAGTAAGTGAACAAACCCCCTAAGAAAGTAGAGGGAGAGCAGCTTCTGGGGTATCTGGCCCTCCACCCCTCCCAGTGTGTAGAGGAAAGTGGAGCACGCTGGAGACCACTGCGCAGGGCCTCCTTCCAGGCGGGGAACCATCACTCCCTCCTACTGCCAAGTGGCTGTGCCGGTAGATGCCCTGGTCTCCTCCCAGGACCAGGAACCGGCCTGTCCGAGGGGAGCCAGGGCTCCCTCGCCTCTCAGGGAAGCCTGCCCACACCTTCCTTACACGCTCCTCGCTCCCAGGAGGCCCAAGTGAGTCGGGCAACCTCACTTCGGGTGTTCCACATGCAAACGCCCAACAGGAAGGTGATGGCTCCTCACTAGCCAGGACACCGAGCGAGGCAGCCAGGGCACAGCCCCGCCTCAGCAGAGGGAGCTTGGGCAGAGACAGCGTGTGGAGAGGACACAGGATTCCGGGCCTGTCAATCAATGATCGCATCAGACTGCTGAGACTCAGCTTCCCCATCTGAAACAGGGGGTAAGCATCTGGGCCTGCAGCCTTCCCAAGACAACGGTGAGGCTCATAAGAGACCACAGGAGTGAAGACCTCTGCAAGGTGAAGGCGTCTGTGTAGAGAGAGACACGGTAGGACCTCAGAGAGCAGGAGGGGAGGCTGGCAATCCTAACCTAAGACTGGCCGGAGGCTGGCAGCCCAGAGCCTGGAGGAGTGTGCGTGTCCTTGTCTAGAAGGACAGGGCAGAAATGGAAGGGGAGCGGCAGTGGGGCTCCCTCACAGCATGGCTCCCAACGCACATTTGCCCAGGCACACGTGAGTGCACACACGTCCATGCAAGCACATGCGGACCCTCCCCACACCCTCAGACTGTCAGGAACGGGGTGTGGACCACGCGGGTGACGCCGCGGTGGGCGGCGCTCTGCCACAGCAACCCTGTTGACCACCACGACTCCAGTGCTCAATTCTGCTTACAGAAGAATTGGACAGTAAAGCGTCGAGGTCTCTGGACTCAGCACGAGACAACATGAGGGACGAGAGGGAGGCGGGAGGTGAGGCTGCTGCCCTGGAAGCAGCAGGGCTCCCGAGTCAGCTCCCGGAGACCCCAGCCTGTGAAGGGGCAAAACGAAGCCCAGCCCCGCCGGGAGGGGTGGGGTGGGCGGCGGGGAGGGGCAAGGGATTCGAAGTCCCAGTTAGACCTGCTGACACTCGACCCTGTGACACTGATGCTGAGGCCTGACGTCCAACAAAATATGCCCGCCCCACCCACCCACACAT
>NW_011494889.1:4828492-4835058 GCF_000754665.1 Bison bison bison | reverse complement strand
AGAGAAGGAAGTGTATCTGGCCTTCCAGATACACTGGAATCCTTCCAGCTGCCTCTCCTAAGAACACAGGGGACGATGAGTTTCATCTTTGTGGCTTTTTTTTAATTCCCAAAATTAAAAAGGCCTCTCTTCAGTACCCTGAGGACAGGCCCAGGAACTGAACCCCGGCCAGGCAGAGTGAACAGAGCAAGCCACAGGCAGCCCCCGGCGGGGCAGGGCCTGTCTCTCCCCTCTGCGCCCCATGCCTGGCACCAGTAGGCACAGGGTAAGTGCTGGTGAGTTACTGGTCAGAGACTTACTGGAGAGCACGCTGGGCTTCATGTTCCTGGGGTTCTTCCCAGCTCTGTGAAGCCTCGTATAACTGAAACTCCAGTCACATGGCGGCAGCCTCCCCCTCACACCCAGGACAGTGGGCTACGCTAAACATTGGGCTGTCTGGCCCTGGCCACAAGGAGACTGGCCATCCTGGAGGTGTCCTGGCTCACCCCCTGGTCTCACCAAGATCTCTAAGTCCAGCTCCCCGCCCACCGCCAAGCAGCCTCCTTACCTGCACCTGCCCAAAGACCATGCCGACCTGCTCTGTAGCAGTGGACTGCAGGGCCCTGACCGCCATGAGGAGCTCCCCGCTGAGGCCCAGGTGCTGCAGGTGGGTCTCCACGGCCGCCTGGGTCAGCTTGACAAAGCCTTTGATCAACATGATGGCGTCCCCCAACACGGCCGCCATCCTTCAGGGCTGGAAGAGAGTGGGGTGGGCCAAGTCAGGGTAGGGGCTCCATGCCCCACACAGGGTCACACTCACACGGACCACCTCTACCCCAAACTCTGGCTGTTTGGTTTTTCCAGTGACCTCCACTTCTGATTCGGGGGGAGAGAGAGAGGCAGGGAGGGTCCAGGGCTCAAGGCAGACTGGGTGGCTCCCCACGCTGCGGGGCGCTGAGCAGAGAGGGTCTGTGGAGTTGGGGCTGTGCACCGGGCCCATGTTTCCTCACCTCACGCCCACCCTGTGGCACAGGGTGAAGGGATTTGTCCAAAGCTGCTCAGCCACCAAGTGGCAGAACTAGGACTTGAACCTGGGAGCCCCTGATTTAGTTCATTGTTCTTCCCTCTGAACCAAGACTGTAGGCTGGGGAGGGAACACCTCTCTGCAGGGCTCTGGGGCCCCCAACCCCGACTCCTCAGCAGCTGTCTGTCCGTGCCCAGCCACTCTTGCTCTGCCCTGAAGCCCCTGAAGACGCCCACCAAGGGACAACCACAATCCCTCCCCACACTCAGGCAATGCCCTTGGAAAATCCTAACCAGCATTAAAAACCAGCATTAAAAAACCACCAACATGATATAGGACATGGTGCGGGAACAATGCAGGCAGGACCCAGCCTGAAACCTGGGTCCCCTCCATGCGCATGCGGGCTATGCTGTCCTTTCTCCTGGGTCACAGCATAAAACGTGTTTCTTTATGTCAGCAGTGAAGAAGTGGAAAGCCAGTGTACTCATGCCTCACAGGGTGGGGCGTGTGCTGGCACTCTCCCAGGCATTGCTCAAGACCTACCTGGGGCTGTGCTGCTGGGAAGGGTAAGATAAGTTAAAATGAAGTTGGGGGGGGGGGAGGCGCTGAAGAAAAAACACAAAAAGCAAAGGAGCAGGAGACCCCAGGGTGGGCAGGAGCACTCTGGCCAGGGGGCAGGGAGGAGCTGGGATCTGCCAGGAGTCCCAGAGACAAGAGGATGTGAAGGTTCAGTGGGCAGAGACCCACAGGAACAAACCTGGAAACAAACACAAGGAGGCTGAGAAGCACAGATACACCCTGGACACAGGGCTGGGCCAGCAAGAGGGAGGGGACCGTCCCAGAGACGCCTTCAGGATTCTCATCAGATTCATTAACAGAAGTGCAGACGGGAAGGCCAGGCGAGAGCGCTGACAAGGATCTCAATCAGAACCCTCAGGATTTTAAAGACGCAGGCTCGCTCCTGGCTGCCCTTCATGGGGAAGCAGCCCGTCAGTCCAGAGACACCTGCGGGGATCCGCTTGGCTTCTAAGCATGGGCACAGCTACTTTTACTTAAAAGAAGAGAAGCCCACAAATGCACAGGAGCCTGGAAAGTTAAGATGACCCACCCAACCTGCCCTCAAAGACCCCTTCACCTTCATAGGAAGACAGTTCCAAGGCACTAGGCTGGGGTGCTTTCCACACTCCATCTCCTTTTAATCTTCATAAGCCACCTAATGACATGGATATTATTGCCCCCATTTCACAAAGGAGAAAACCAAAGTCAGAGGCATTAACGAACCGGCTAAGGCCATTCAGCTCCAAACACTCTGTCCACCGACCCCAAGGCACTCCCACAGGGAGGCACTGATTAGACACAAATGAACCTCCTGTACCCTAATCACAGCCAAGGAGGTTTCTGGAAGGTGACCATACCCTTGAGGGAGACGGGAACGAGGGGGGAAGCTAGCCCTGCCCATCACCCAGTGCTATTTCACACCCTGGGCTCCACTCTGGGCTCCTGCTCCTATGGCAATAAACAAGTGTGTGCCCCATAGACCAAATGTCCAGGACTGGGAAAAGATCACGTAATCAGAGCTCAAATGCAGATGGTGCCAGCTCTCAACAGCGTCCCTGCCCACGGGCCCACCCCTGACACATTTCACTCACAAAGAGAGAAGTTTTGAAAGAGACATCAGGGACACGCAATGGCAGAGGCCAGGGGCCCAGCCCCCTCTGTTCAGAAGGACCCTTGCAGGCAGTCCCAGGACCATCCACCATACCCCACTGCTGCAGCAGTCCCCAGAAACAGATCTTCCCCTTGCTCACCTCTAAATCCAATCCAGATAACCAAGGCAGGAGACTCTCATAGGTCATGTGCGTACGTGCTAAGTCGCTTCAGTTGTGTCCGACTCTTTGGGACCCCATGGACTGTAGCCCGCCAGGCTCGTCTGTCCATGGGATTCTCCAGGCAAGAATATTAGAGTGGGTTGCCATGCCCTCCCCCAGGGGATCTTCCCGCATCTCCTGTGGCTCCTGCATTGCAGGCAGATTCTTTACCACTGAGCCACCAGGGAAGCACCTCACAGGCCACAAGCCTCGATAATTCCAAAACCTCACCTTGTCTGCTAACTGACAGACCTATTTAATTCTGTTTTTAGGCTTAAAACTAATTCTACTGAATTTCTCATCCAAGTTATCATAAGCACGTAACTAAAGTTTTGCTAGAGCAAAGCTGATAAGTGGGTTTTTTGGCCAACTTCCCCTGCCTAGCTTGACGGGGGAGCTCACTGTGAAATGCCCAGGTGTGGTCCTGCACTCTGAAGAGGCAGGTCTGGAACCACCAGAGTCCAGTCCTCACTCTCTCGGTTCCTAAGTATGTCGGCTCTGAGCATAGTTCCCTGATGGGCCAGGATGACACCTACATTACAATGATGATTTTTTAAAAATTCAAAAGAGGAAAAAAAATGTTAAACTGACCGTTTTTTTTTTAATTAAATTCCTGCATTTGGGAAATATAAGTAATAACAATCTCCTTCAATATTTTCCTAACCGTATTTCATTAACTTTTAGTTCACATATTCCACTTTCAAAGTGGCAAATAAATATGTCATCTTTAAAAAGTACACATTAAAAATTAATTAGCTATGCCTTTCTTCTTGCCTGCATGGTTGAATCCTCATACCGGAGAATTTCCATGGGTGCCTGTCTCACCCTGGACAGCGAGTGCCATCATGGAGGAAGATTAGAGCCAGTTCCCTGGGAAGGCAGGTTCCATCCACATGGAAATGACATCATGGAAATACACCTTCCCACTACTGTGGGGCAATACCACCTCTTCTCACGTTAACAGATGCTGTTCATAAATAGTCTGGCCTCGTGAACAGATTCACAGGTGGATGCATATTTCAAAATCACAGCCCAGGCCAGCCCCCTTGAGGATTATTCATCTAACGTGCAGGGACCACTGCCCCCAAACCTCCCCACATGCTGCTCTGCTGTGTACAAAGTGAAACGTTCAAACCTTAGTCAACACCGGGTATTTTTTGACAAAGGAATGTCTACCCTCAAGGAGCAGGGATGGGAAGGTGGACAACTGCCAGAGGAAATACCTTTCCAGAACTGTGTTCACCTTCTGATTTTCAAAAACTGGCTCTCATAAATCCTACTTTTAATACACCAGAACCCCAACATGACTCAGAATTCAGCTATCCTGAATGTTGGTGCAAAACCCCTGCAGGAATGCACAGGCACCAGGCACTCAGCTACACCAGCAGGCATTTTCATCAGGATCTTAGATAAATAAAATCAAAAGCCCCGAAAGTACATTAACCACAAGATTCAAATCTTATCCTCATCATGATTTCAGCTACAAGTATTAGAGCCCTCACCCCAGCCTGCTTCACCCTGCTGGTTCTTAAATGGGTTTTGGGGACCTTGCTGGGGAACAATACAGGGATGAAGGGTATTTTCAGGCTCCTCACCCACTTGGCACCATGCACCCCAGACAACCTGGGCGCTTCCCACTCTCCTCTGAGCGAACACCAGTGAATATAGCAGTGGGGGTGGAGGACGGGCACTCACAATCAGGGGCGCCCACTAAGGCACCCGCACCAAAATAGAGTCATTCGGTCTATTTTCTCAACACATTTCCCCCCTGGTGCTCTGGGCTAGTCTGTGCAGGTCCTGGGATGAACCTGCCCTTGGCCCCGGAGCTCACAGCTGTGGTGGCATGCACACACATCTATAATGGGCACAGCCACCACGGCGACAACCAGAGGCCAACTGAGACTAACACGCGAGGATCAGGTGCAAAGGAAGCAGCTGAACAGCAGCAAAGCCTGGGAGCCCAGACAGCCCAGCCACGGACACAGCGCACTGCTCACCTCCCCAGCAGGAGGGCGCTGCAGGCGGTTGGGGGCCGGGAGGGGGTCTCCAGGCCCCTTTTCCGGTCTAACATGCTAACGGGCTATAAAGGAAGTAAACAAAGTTGTTGTCTAGAGAGAAAGAACTGGAACAAATGCAGCTCACCACTCCCCAGGGGCAGACACTGAAAAAGAAGCACAGCCAGCGTCCCCTGACATGGGAATCCTCGCGCTCCAAGAGGAAATCTTCCTGCTGAACCTTCACTCTCTGACCTTCCCCACGAGCCTTCATTCACGTTGAAAAACAGATTCTGAGATCCTTTAGCTGGAAATTACCTGTAGTGTGAGAGCCTTCAAATCTAGCCTCCAGAACTGGGGGAAAAAAAAAAATCCACCAAGTCATGCCTACCTGGCCAGTTACAGTAAGATGTATCAGCAGGACAATGAGCTGTGTTTTTTTAAAAAATAAATGGGACTTCTCCGGCTGTCCAGTGGTTGGGGCTCAGCGCTTTCACTGCAGTGGCCTGGGTTCAAGCCCTGTTCGGGGAACTAAGATCTCACAAGCCTCATGGTGTATCTCCATGCGGGGATACATACCCCATGCGGGGATACAAAATACATACCTACATAAAACAGACAATCCTGACAAGCATTAAGCAAATAAAGCCACCATAAATTTTCCATCAGGACCCACACGGGAGAATTTTATTTGGGGGGAGGGTTCCCACATGCATCCCCAAGCCCCTCCTTCACTGCCAGAATTCACAATCTGTCACTTGTCTCGTCTCACGAGGTGACAGAAAGCCAGGGACAGTGAGTAAATTTATTAAGCCACTGTTCAATCCCCTCTGTGAGTATGAAGTGTGACAAGACAGACCAGCTCCCATCCAAGGAAAGCCCCAGAGTGTGTCTCTCTAAAAGCGAGCACGCCCTCCTCTGATCTCTTCCCGTCCTGAGCTGGCCGGGAAGCCACGGGATGCCCGGTGTAAGGACCCCAAAGCAAGCTGCGCAGCAAGCCCTTTGTCTCGAGGAGTGTGTGTGAAGCTCACTGACAAGCCTTCCCGAGCAGGCTTCAAGCCTCGGCTGCTGCGTGCATGTCACCCAGTGGCCCACGGACACATCCGGGACTGATTTCACTCCCCTTACCCGCCCACCCAGGCTCCCCATCCTGAGGACTGCGACCACCTCTCCTAATCCCCCCAGGTGCTCCCAGCTGGGCAACCACAGCAGTCCCTAACTGACCTTTCTGCCCCCCAACCCCCGCTATCTCGTGCAAGAATGCACGTCTTTCCTTCTCACCACACCTCAGTGCAAACATAATTAAAAGACGCTCCTTGGGAGAAAAGTTATGACCAACCTAGAAAGCATATTAAAAAGCAGAGGCATTACTTTGCCGACAAAGGCCCGTCTGGTCAAAATTGTGGTTTTTCCAGGAGTCATGTTTGGATGTGAGAGTTAGACCATAAAGAAAGCTGAGCACCAAAGAATTGATGCTTTTGAACTGTGGTGCTGGAGAAAGACTCTTGAGAGTCCCTTGGACAGCAAGGAGCTCAACCCACTCAATCCTAAAGGAAATCAACCCTGAATATTCATTGGAAGGACTGATGCTGAAGGTGAAACTCCAATACTTCGGTCACCTGACATGAAGACTTGACTCATTGGAAAAGACCCTGATGCTGGGAAAGACTGAAGGCAGGAGGAGAAGGGGACAACAGAGGA
>NW_011494889.1:4818227-4828392 GCF_000754665.1 Bison bison bison | reverse complement strand
ATCTTGTGCAAGAATGCACGTCTTTCCTTCTCACCACACCTCAGTGCAAACAGCACCTCTTTTAGGACGCTCTCCCCAACATGTCCCATCCCCAAAGCCCATCCACATCCCTCCATGGCTCCTTGTTCCATCCCCAGGTAGCAGTGACTGTGCTCTAAATCTCCTGTGGGTCCCACACACTGAGCTGTGAGCCAAAGGAGGGCACAGACCACACCTGTGGTCTCCCCTCCGTGTCTCCAGCAACTCGCACCACATTGACACAGAGCAGACAGAAATGAACTCAGCTGGCCCCCCCCAAGATTTAAGAAAGCCTGCCATTTCTGGGACAGGCTCACACCTGCTTACAGCTTTCAATCTACATATGGACTCAAAGGTCTCCTAGGAGCCTTGTCTGAGGCAGAGGTCTCATACTTTAGGGGGCATCAGAAATCACCCAGGAGACTCGCTGAAATACAGCTTGCTGCTCCCCAACCCCAGGTTTCTGATTCTCTAGGTCTGAAATGGAACCTGTAAACCTACATTTCTAATAGATTCCCACCTGCTGCTGCTGGTGGTCCTGGAAACTTACCTTAAGAATCCTGTCCTGGAAGAAGAGGCAAAAAGGAACCAAGGTGGCCCACACTCAAGGCCAGGCAGGAAGTCTAAAGAGAGACCCTTTCCTCAAAGCTTCTCCCTGCTACTCCCTAAAAGTCTGGCTTTGTCCCTAAGTGGAAACCTTCCACTGCCCCTTCCTTTCCCATTACTCTTCCTCAAGAAACTGAAAAAGGAGACAGCCACCAAAGGAATCTCAAGACTGCCACTTAGTGTTCCTGGGAAAAGACCGTTTAATGACCTCCAGGAGGCCCAGGATGGGGGCTCACAGGTGGCCAAGAGCAATCTTTTTTTTACTTTGGGCATGAAAAGTCCCAATTTCTAGTCTGCATGGACACTGGAAAGTTCCTTTACATGCCTGAAATTTTTCCTTCTTGCTTTCCCTCTTAGAAAATGAAAATACCAGTGGACTGTTTCCTCCAAGGACTGATAAGAGTGTGTGTGTCAGAGAAAAGACTTAAACCTCTGAAGCCCAAATCCATGAACTTCTGTAGATATGCCCTTCACTTCGGCCTTTAAAATCACACCCCAGGGGCCAATATCTCAGACCCGGAAGGCTCCTACCTAGTGAGGTCCGCCCTGAGGGCCCATTCATCAGCAGGTTCAGAAACATCCTAACACACATCAATTTTCAAAGCCAACTGAAAACAGGAAGAACCACCCAGGGGAAGAGACAGAGAAAAAGAGCCTGTGCCCCTCTCCAACCCCACCTCGTACCCACCCCTCCGCTGTCAGTCAGTCCCAGCCAGACCTGGTGAGTCAAGCTTCCACAATGGGGAACGGGCGACTAGGGTCATTCATGCCCGACAGCTACAAGCCACCTCTGGAATACCCCAAACCTGTGTGCCTACTACGAAGTCCCCTTTCCCTGTCGCCCTCCCAGGCCATCCTTTCTGGGAGATATCCAAGCATCCCTGTCAAACTGCATTTCCTTAACATTGAATGTGTGATAATTCAGCCACAAGAACATAAATTACAACACTCAGACTGGCTACATAAATAGTGGTCCACCCATAGATGGACTGCTGTGCAGCCACTTAAAATGACACCAAGAAAGGTGTTTACTAGCAAATAAGAAAGTTTACTATATGTTCCCACATAGGAAGGAAGCAGCTTACACAACAATATTATCCTTTGTTTTGGAAGGACAGAAGGAGGAGGAAAGAAGTTTCAAAGAAGGGTGATGGGTGATAAGCAAACATGCAAAACAGGTCTTCTCTGGGTGGTGGGGTGATAAATTTCTTTTTACTTTCTTCATTTGCTTTATTTCCTAAAGTTTTCAACAAAGAACATACACTACTTCTGTAACAGAAAATAAGTTACAGAAAAATAATCTTCAATATCTATTGTTAAAATGAAAAATACAAGCAAGCACACAGAGGTGTGATTTAAAGCAACTATCCCACATCCCTCAAGTGTCTGTCCTGGGTGCGATGGGCAGAGGGCTGGAGGCAGATCAGAAAGCTATAAATAAGGCCTCTCCACACCCTTGTTTAGCCACTCTCCTTCATCAGAAGACAACTGCCCCTAACAGGCCACCAGGAAGATGGAACATGGCCATCCCTCTTTTGGGAAAGAAGCTCAACTGCCCTTCTCAGGAAGTGGTGAGAAAATCACTGGGCACAGGTAGGTCTAATGCTGGCCCTGTGTTAAAAGACAGAAACGATTAATGGGCACTTTCCCCCAAAACAGGATCCTAGTTTAGAATAATGTAGTAAGTGCAGTGATCACATTTTTCTGACCCAGAAGTTAAGAGATGTAATATGACTGGTGCCCTTCTAGATCAGGGGTCAGCAAACCATGGGGACAAATCCAGCCCTGCTGCCTGTTTTTTTAAATATGCATTTACTGGAACACAAATGTTTTAAATAAGGATTTACTGGAACACAAATTACTGCTCATTCCTTTAGGTATTGTCAACAGCTCATTGATATGTATTACCTACGGCTGTTTGGGGTTTTGGGGTTTGATTTGGTTTTAAGCTATAACACCAAGTTGAGTAGTTGCAAGTGAGAACTATGGCTCACAAAGCTTAAAATATCCCCTTATCTGGTTCTTTCAGGGAAGTGTGTTGACCCCGATTCTAGGGCAACAGAGTAAAACATAACCTCAACTGTCCCAGGAAATCTGGAAAGGCCACTGGAGTTAGAGCAGTCCACCAGAGCTGGCACTGGGGTGAGCACACCTCAGCACAGCTCTGCTCCTGACCCCAAGAGATGGGCACCTTCCCAGGCATAGAGCTGCCCACTACCCAGAGGCCCCAGGCAGGGGCTGGACAGAGGGAGGGGCTCTGAGGTGACCACCTTTTACTGGCTCACCCAGAGCAGGATGATCTGAGAGCTGCTAATGAAGGAGTCAGGCCAGGGGTGGGGTGGGGTCAGATGCCGACTTCCTGTTCTCCTTCCTCCTGCCTTTCCCAAGGTTTTCAGCCATACAGCTGCCTCCTGCGTCCCCTCATCTCACATT
The DNA here is from genome assembly GCF_000754665.1 of Bison bison bison. Classification (NCBI taxonomy): domain Eukaryota; kingdom Metazoa; phylum Chordata; class Mammalia; order Artiodactyla; family Bovidae; genus Bison; species Bison bison. Next base: position 4,825,335 of record NW_011494889.1, on the reverse strand, counting down.
AAAATGACAAGTGCACTGTCAGTCCACTGCTTGAGACCAGTCCTCCATTCCAGAACTTTCACCGTATCACTAACAGGAGCCCCCTCTGCCAGGCAAGCACCAGTGTGTGCCTGGGAGGGGAGAGGCAGGCAGACAGGATGCCCACTGCCGCTCCCACCCTCAGCTGCCCACCGAGCCCCCACTGCAGGACAGGGCAGCCTCCTGCCCTGGTCCAGGCTGCTCACCACAGACTCCACGCGGGGCTGAAGACGCAGCCCTTGGCTGGCGCAGCAGAACTGTCCCCTGTAAGGAAAGAAGTTCATTTCTGGGCCTCAAGTTGTCTCCTACGCTAAGGACTTCATGTTCCTTCAAAAGCCATTTCCAGACTATTGGGATTTTTTTGGAAACCATTTAAAAAGTATAGACTCTTATGCTAACACACTCAAGGGCTTGTTGAATAGCGGGCACTCTGACATTCTCCAGTGAATTTCACTGGTTCCCCAAACATCTGAAGCAGAGACCAGCATAATGTGACGTTAACTGTAGCTTCTATTTTTCACTCAGAGTTTATTATATGCCAGGCTGTGTGCTAAGTGTTCTATGTGTATTACCTCCCTTACTTTTCTTTCTTCCCTAACCAGGGATTGAACCCACAACCCCTGCATTAGAAGCTTGGAGTCTTAACCACTGGACTGCCAGGGAAGTCCCCTATGTCCATCGTACAGTGAAGGAACTAAGGTAGAGAGAGGTTAAGTGACTTGCCCAAAGTCACACAACAAGTCACACCACTTGCCCAAAGTCAAAATAAGAGCTAGAACTCGAATCTATCACGGCTCAGGAACCAGGCAACCATTTAACAGGTAAAAGGAGAAAACAAGCAAAAGAGTGATATCCTCAATGGCAAGCCTCCATTCTTCACCCTTCGGGAAATTAAGATATTCTTAGGACTCCCTGGTATGTTGCCCCAAAGTGGACACTGGGCTGGGGGCAGCAAGAGGGAATCGAAAAAGCAGCAGCAGGAGTAGTTCCAGCCTCTAATGACAATCCAGAGAGAAACTCAGGCCATGAATGGACCTGCACGGGCCCAGGGCTCCAGAGCACAGGTAGGTACCTCAGAGGGCCCCAGGTGACCTTTCCTCTCACTGGGGAGCAAATGTAACTGATTACAAACACCAACATGCCAAGCATGGGGTCCTGAGTGCAGTCTCACTGTCTGATTATAAACCAACGTATTCTGCTTAAAAGATTAAAAAAGATTTGGTCCAGGAAGTGATACTGATGAAGCAGTCAAGATGCTCTGGAGTTGGGCGCTCCCGGTTAAAATTCTGACTCTGCTGCTGACCTAAGTAGTCATTTAAGCTCAACTTTGCACCTCAGTTTCCCTCATCTGTTCTCAAGAGGAGTGGGTTAGATAATCCATATAATAGTACTTAGGACCCCGAATGCCTGGCACATACAGAAGGTGCTCAAAACCTGCCAGCTGATGATCATTATTATTAAGACCACACAGACACCCTGGAATGAGGTCTGGACTTGGTGAGACCAGGGCGAGCATGAATGAGACCAGTGTGGACAACTCTCTTACTGATTTACACTCCCAGCAGCCGGGCCGGGTACAGTACCAGATGTGACTCAGGGAGGGCAGACTCACCCTCTCCTGGGGACCAGTGTGGCTTATATGGCTGTGGTGTGAGGCATTACTCAGGAAAGGCAGTCTGGCATGCTGGCAGCCCGCATGCAGTGCCCAGGACAAGCAGGATAAAAATACCACTGGTAATCCTCAGCACGGTCGATGCCACTCTCAGAGAAGATAACTGCACGGGAGGCTTTCGCTAGGTATTTTCATGGAGGGACAGTGCAGGGAAACCCCTCTGACACCCACAAGTTCCCTGGCTCCATCCTACAGCCCATCTGCCGCCAGATTAATCCTCAAAGCCATGTGCATCACATTTCACCCTCGGCTCAAATGGCTCCTAGTTTTCTACAGAATAAGCCCCAAACTCCTGAGCCTGAAGGTGGAGGCTGAAGTCAGGACCCAGGCCTCCCATCCAATCTCTACTTACACCTATGTACCCCCACCACACACAGACACATACACGCACGCACGCATGTACCTGCTCCTTCACCTGTGCACTTCACCTATGCACCCATCAGCCATGCAGACTATGCATGATGCCAGCCTCTGGGCCTGGGCATCAGCTCTGTGCGTGCGTGCACACACACACGCATGCACACACACACACGCATGTGCACACATGCATGCACACGCACACACACACACCTGCTCCTTCACCTGTGCACTTCACCTATGCACCCATCAGCCATGAAGACTGTCTGCATGATGCCAGCCTCTGGGCCTGGGCATCAGCTCTGCTCTGACCAGCCAGGATGCTCCAGGTCCCTGAACCCGCTTCCTATAACCTCACCTGAATACTAATGATGGCCTAAGTCCAATCTAAATAAGAGAGACAGAAGTACTTTGAAATGTACGAATATATTCAACATTCCTTGAATATATTCAAGGACATATGTCTAAATTGGGCCCTCATTTTTTCTCAGCTCTTCTGAATTTAACACTTTCCATTGATTGACCAATCCAGCTCTGGTCAGATTCTGCCCCATTCGTAAGTTACCTTTAGCACATAGAAGTCTTTTCAGTAACAAGCCTCTTGAGGGAGGCTCACATCTCATACACCTCTGACTCTTTCCACCCCCACTCCCCCCGACATTCACACAGACTGACCTTGACCACACAAACACCAATGTCATCTACACGGTCACACAGCGGTGAGGAAGGACCCTGGTGCTGTAGTTGAGGAGTTCCTCTTAAACTAAAATCAGGTATTTACGCGGTTGTGTTAAAATCTGGCCAAAATACTGCGGGTGGCTGTGGCCGGCTGAATGACGGCCACCCAGAGATGTTCACACAGATGAACACACATGTTCTAATCCCCAGAATCTGTGACTAAGGCCTGTTTTCAGCAGTGACACCACCATCTACCCCAAACAGTGCTCCCCTCACTAGACATCTCAGCCCGGGTTAAGCAGTCACTTGAGAGATTCCACCTGCACAGAGTTATACTCTCTGGAATCTACGCTTTCATTCCACCTCCCCAAGGCCTGCCACCTGGGACTCAGGCCGCCCTCACTTCTTACAGGCCACCTCACTAGGCTCCCCTTCATCTACCCTGAGCCCTCCACCATAATCCAGTCCCCATTCTGCACAGTTTGCCTACTGAGTGCCCTCCCCTCCCCAGAGCGGCATCCACTTTTGCCCCTTCCTGCTCGGGCCTCAGCTTTGGATCCTTTCTCTCCCACAGAAACCCAGGCACCCTTCAGGCCGCAGCTCCTCATGTGGTGACAGGGACTTTGCAGGTGTGATGAATTAAAGAACTTGAGATGGAGGGGGCTATCCACCTGGGCCCAGTGTAATCAGGGGTCCTTACGAGAAAGGCAGGAGGATCCAAGTCAGAAGAGGGAGATGTGAGAGAGGCAGAGGCTGGAGCGATGCAGTTGTGGAGACAGAGACTCGGCCAAGGGAGGCAGGCGGCTCTCAGAAGCTGGAAAGAGGAGGGGAGCGGCTCTGTCCTAGGGCCCCCAGAGAGTCTGCTGACTCCTTGGTCTTAGCCAGGTGAGACCCACATCAGACTTCTGACCTCCAGAATATTAAGATAATCAATCTGTAGTGTTTTAAGTCCCTGAGTTTGTGGTCATTTCTTACAGCAACAATGGAAACTAATGTAGTGGCTATCTTTTAAAAGGTAGATTCCTGGGTTGGGAAGAAGGGCTGTATCCTAGAATAATTTCGAGATCATTCCTCTAAAATAACTTCGTGTGGTCACTCCACAAGCGGCACTGAGTGCTGGCTAGTGCCCGGTGCTGTGCTGGGTGCTGGCATGTCCCACGGGCCGCTTGAGACACATTCCTGCTCCTGATGACAGAGTCCTGCTTGCGTTCAGTATAAACATGCCCCACTTGTCCACCGGCTTCGGGTCAACACTGAGAACACCACAGAGCACCTGTGTTACACACCAGGCACTGCACAGCGTGGGGCCCCGCACCCTCCGAGTAAGAGCCCCCAGCCTCAAAACGCTGTCACCACTTATATTCTTAACCTTTTAAAACACGTTCACTGCAGATTAAACATTTCAATTAAATAATATTAATAATAAGAACAGCTAACAGTCATTATTCCCCTTATGCATGCGTCACTTTGTGCTGCTCCTAATCTTACAACCAGGGCTTCCCTGGTGGTTCAGATGGTAAAGAATCTGCCTGGAATGTGGGAGACCTGGGTTGGATCCCTGGGTCGGAAGGATCCCCTGGAGGAGGACATGACAACCCACTCCAGTATTCTTGCCTGGAGAATCCCATGGACAGAGGAGCCTGGTGGGCTACAGTCTATGGGGTCATCAAGACTCAGACATGACTGAGCGACCTTCACTTCACTTTCATCTCACAACAACCCTGTACAAAATTACGGTCTCGACTTGCTGATGAGGCAGAGCTCCACACGGTAAAGAGAACTCGTCCCAACACTCTCAAGAGCTGGCCAATCTACACCTGCCTGACCCCTGGCTCCCTCAGCCCTTTCCTCTTGTGGCCTAGGAAGTGAGAGCAAATAAGAAAACTTCACCCCAGTCAGAAACATGTTTTTAAATCAGTAGTCACTCTCCTGGAAACACAGCAAGATTCACGCCTTGGAAAGTGTCCAACTGGTTGCAGAAAATTATGAGTCATAAAAATCCAGGAGCTGGCTGGGCTCTCAAGGGCCACCTGGCCAAACTGCCTTACTGGAAAGTTCCTCAGCTACCAGACTGAGAGTGTCAGGCTTCTCAGCACCAGCAATCCCACCCTGGTTCTATCTCAGACACAGTGGGAGAAAGAGGCAGGAGTCTCACACTGGGTCCACGCTGGGTATGCGCTCCACTGGGTATGTGGCCCCAGTCCTACCATGTACCAACCTTTATCAGCAGCACCTCCAAACACCACATGCAGGCCAGGCACAGACACTTATGCACATCACTGGTGTAAAGGTTAAATTAATGACTCCTGCCACGGAGAGCCGATGCAACCCTTTGGCACTATGTGCTCAGTCGCTCAGTTGTGTCCGACTCTTTGCGACCCCATGGACTGTAGCTCACCAGGCTTCTCTGCCCATGGCGATTCTCCAGGCAAGAGTACTGGAGTGGTGTGCCATGCCCTCCTCCAGGGGATCTTCCCAACCCAGGGATCGAACCCAGAGCTCCTGTATTGCGGGCGGATTCTTTACCATCTGAGCCACCAGGGAAGTGTACACAAAACCCCAATAGTTTTTAAAACCAGTGAGTTAACCTACAAAGGACAACTCCAGACAAATGACTGTAGGCAGGAAGAGAATGAGAAAAGGACAGACAGAGGGCGAGGCAGCTGCCTCCTCGCTGACCTCCACTCTTCTTTGCTGGAAGAACTAAGGCCTGGCCCTCAAGGTTCTTCACTGTGGACCACAAGACATCTTTCCAGTGCTTATTTCCCACTATCTCCCCCACACCAGGGCTTCAGCCAGAATGGCTCATCCTCAACACACACACAGACATACCCCCACCCCACACACACACACACTCACACGTCTTCCTGCTTCCACATGCTGCCTCTGCCTCCCCCAGAACACCCTTTCCTCTACCAAAGTCCTACTCATCCTCATGAAACATTAAGACGCTCCACAGCAGTCCCCTGCTCCATCCTAAAGCCACCTCTCTTCCTCTAAAGTCCCTCTTGCCATGCCCTGTATGACTCTTGGTGTATCCATCCCATCTCCCGGGGTTGCATGGTGCCTTCCTGGAGAGGGGACTCTCTTACCCAGACCCTGACTCCTGCTGAGGGCTGGCACTTCACTACACCCTCACCAGGAGTGTCATACCCACGGGCACCCAGGGGCTCCCCAGCTTCCCAAGCTCCATCTTTTGAACCCACAACTCAAGTGACACCAGGGATGCTCAGCACCTGGGAAACGCTTTCTGTCCACAATCTCTGTGAACCACCTCAATGCAGAGGCATGGACACAGCAGTGGGATCAGCACCCCAGTGTTTTAACAGGCAGAAGAGGGGGAAACCGAGGAAGAACAACGTTCATAAGGGGACACTTGGGAGCCTGCTCCCATGCTCATGCAGACACGGGGAGCGAGTGGTGTGGTCCACCCAGGATACCCTATTCGGCCCCACTCCCTCCTTAGAAGAAGAGTGGGAGGGAAGACGGAAAAGAGAGCAGGTCTGGCCCACTAACAGTGCGTTCATGTGGGCTGCAACAGGGGCATAGCAGGCGTGACCCATCGTGGTACCCAGCCCTCAGCTTTACCAAACGTTGGCTATAAACACAGCAGGGAGCAAGAGCCACAAACTGCTTTTTTGATCTCACACAGATGGGAGATGTTTGCTCCAGAATCTGTCAAACAGTAACCACTTGTGGGTCACAGGGCAACCCATTCTTACCTTCACCCTCCCCTGAGCCAGGCCTGGTGCCAAACAGAGAAAATGTGCCAGGCAGAAAGCAAACCAGGCTTAACCCCAGGATCTGGGTTTAATGTAAAAGTTCTGTGTGTGAACAACCCCCAGGACCTCACATCTTGCCCAGCAGATGGCAGGAACCCTCTGGCTCCCGGTCCGCGAGGGCGGCCAGCCAGCCCCAGGTTCGAAGCCCACCCTGGGCACCAGCCACATGTGACAACGGGCCCTCCTGCTCTCCCTTGGGCTGAGCTTCCTCGTTTCCTCACATATAAGAAGCTGAGACTGACCTAGATGACCTCAAGATTTGAGATTAGGTCATGGCCTTTCATCCCCTGAGTGGATCAGTATGACCCAGGGCTGTGCTAAAAATTGGGATTTAACAGGGTCTAGAGAGAATCACAGGCTTCCCAAGTGGCGTGAGTGGTAAAGAACTTGTTTGCCAATCCAGGAGGCATAAGAGACCTGAGTTTGATCCCGAAGTAGGGAAGATCCCCTGGAGGAGGGTATGGCTACCCACTCCAGTATTCTTGCCTAGAGAATCCCATGGACAGAGGAGCCTGGCAACTACAGTCCATGGGGTCACAAAGAATCGGAAATGACTGAAGCGACCTTGCACACACACACACACACACACACAAAGATTTTC
>NW_011494889.1:4810681-4818127 GCF_000754665.1 Bison bison bison | reverse complement strand
GGGTGGGATGGGGGGTACGGGGGTGGGCAGACTTGCTTCTCAGGGGTGGAGAGGTGGGGACCACAACCTCTTTCAGGCAACACCTCTGGGAAAGTCCAGTAGGAGGGGCAGGGAGCAGGGAAGGGATTTGGGCCCCTTCTCAGAGAACCAGGAAACACTTCCCTGCCCCACTTACACACACACACACATACACACACCAGGAAACACTTTCCTGCCCCACTTACACACACACACACATACACACACCAGGAAACACTTTCCTGCCTCACTTACACACACACACACACACACACACACACCCCCGCCTCCTGCCCTCCTCAGCAGCTGCCAGGAGCCTGACTTCCCCTTTGAGCACCACCCCAGGCCAGCCTCCCCTCTCACACCAAGCAGAGGGCCTCACTCACATCTAGCTGACCTCTTGCTTCCCTAAAACAGAGGCAATCAGCTGTGCTCGCCCTCAAGCCCTGGTCCAGGCCTCAGCCCTCCCCCGGCTTCCCTTATCTCCTATCTCCTCATCCTATCTCCTCCCCGCACTGCCATCCCGAAATTCTTCCCTCTCCCTCCTCCTCTAGGACCTTGTCTCTGACCTATTTTTTGTTTTGCCTTCAATCTCTCCTTCCACAAAAGCTTTCCCCCTCAAGCCCACAAACCTGCTCTCAGCTTTCATGCACCAAATATGAAAAAACCTCCTGTTGATTCTGTCTCTCCTTCCATCTCACCTCTGCCAACGTTCCAGGGACAGAGGGCACCTCCCGTCTTGTCCTTCCTCCTCCCTCAGCACAGGCTGTCTGGCCCAGACCCCAAGCTCTCCACCACCACCCCCCACACCATGACACTCACAATGGCTACCTGATGGCTCCATCCACCTAAGCCACCCCAACACCATCCTCCCCAGCCTTTCCCGCTGGCCCCACTCTCTCGGGAAATCTTGACCTGGGTTTCCGTCACTCTGTCAGCCCCTCAGCTCAGCTTCTTTCACCAGCTCCTCATCCTCACAGCACAGGTGTCCCCAGGCCTGGTCCCCAGCCTCTCCACCCGGCTCCCTACACTGTTCCCTGGGAACAGGCTTCAGCCTCCCCATGGGCTGGTGGCTCCCCCAGGCCTGTGCATGCCATTCCCAGCTGGGGCAGGGCAGGCCAACCCAACCACTGAATCAATTCTAGAACCAAACCAGTTATACATACATGACATCTCTCCCTCCAAGTCCTATGGACACCAATGAAGGGGTCCAGGGAACTGGGGGTGGGGGGAACGGAGCAGTTCTAGACCTTGACTGTGATAATGGTTACATGATTCTATGCATTTACCAAACCACCCAACTGCACACCAGAAAGTGTGAACCTACTGTATGCAAACTGTACCTTAATAACAAAACAATACAGGGGAAAATCCCACAAGGCACCTCGACCCCTTTGCTTCTAAAACGATCACCATCTTCCTTCCGCCAGTCCAGGTCCTCCTCCCCTGACCCTGTTTTCAGCAGTGACACCACCATCTACCCCAAACAGTGCTCCCCTCACTAGACATCTCAGCCCGGGTTAAGCAGTCACTTAAGAGATTCCACCTGCACAGAGTTATATTCTCTGGAATCTACGCTTTCATTCCACCTCCCCAAGGCCTGCCACCTGGGACTCAGGCCGCCCTCACTTCTTACAGGACACCTCACTAGGCTCCCCTTCATCTACCCTGAGCCCTCCACCATAATCCAGTCCCCATTCTGCACAGTTTGCCTACTGAGTGCCCTCCCCTCCCCAGAGCGGCATCCACTTTTGCCCCTTCCTGCTCGGGCCTCAGCTTTGGATCCTTTCTCTCCCACAGAAACCCAGGCACCCTTCAGGCCGCAGCTCCTAGACCTCCCAGCACAGGAATCCACTTCGTTAGCCCTCTCCCAACAGAGCCAGTAGCACTGCACCCTGGGTTCCCACAGCAGAAGGCCGCCCCCGCTCCCCACAGCCCCCGGTCCTGCACAGTCCGCCCAATACCCTCGGATACCCACGTCCACTGCACAAATGCCACGGCACGGAGCCACCTCCCTCTCTGTCAGGGCCCCCCAGGCTGCAACTGAGCTGTGGGCGCTTTCCAGCCTGAACTATCAGCTGAAAAGTAGGAGGGCTAGGCCAAGCCCGCCTGGCCCCCTGACCCCACTGCTGAGATTAAATGCCACAACAGAAGTACTAGTGGACTATCCTAAATTCCTAAGGGTGATCGCACAGGCTACTTCAACAGGAAATAGGGACTCACCCCATCCACTCCCTAGCCCAGCCCCCTACCGCTCCCCTCCAACTCCTAACCCTCCTACCAAGCTGCACTCACCCCCACCAGGCAGTCCCCGGCCCCAGGGCTTCTGCTCAAAGAGCCCACTGCCTGGACAGATGCCACTCAAAGAATGGTCCTGGGACTAAAGGTGTCATCCTTGATGAAATAACAGGAGTAAGCAGAGATCAAATTGCCAACATCCACTGGATCATGGAAAAAGCAAGAGAGTTCCAGGAAAACATCTTCTTCTTACTTATTGACTATGCCACTGATGCTTTTGAACTGTGGTGTTGGAGAAGACTCTTGAGAGTCCCTTGGACTGCAAGGAGATCCAACCAGTCCATTCTAAAGGAGATCGGCCCTCGGTGTTCTTTGGAAGGAATGATGCTAAAGCTGAAACTCCAGTAATTTGGCCACCTCATGCAAAGAGTTGACTCATTGGAAAAGACTCTGATGCTGGGAGGGATTGGGGGCAGGAGGAAAAGGGGACGACAGAGGATGAGATGGCTGGATGGCACTACCGACTCGATGGATGTGAGTTTGAGTGAACTCCAGGAGATGGTGATGGACAGGGAGGCCTGGCATGCTGCAATTCATGGGGTCGCAAAGAGTCTGACATGACTGAGCGACTGAACTGAACTGAACTGAACTGAAGCACTTAGAAAGGCTTCCCTGGTAGCTCAGCTGGTAAAGAATCTGCCTGCAATGCAGGAGACCCCAGTTAGATTCCTGGACCAGGGAGTTCCCCTGGAGAAGGGACAGGCTACCCACTCCAGCATTCTTGGGCTTCCCTGGTGGTGGCTCAGATGGTCAAGAATTCACTTGCAATGTGGAAGACCTGAGTTCAATCCCTAGGTTGGGAAGACTCCCTGGAGGAGGGCATGGTAACCGACTCCAGTATTCTTGCCTGGAGAATCCCCATAGACAGAGGAGTCCATGGGGCTACAAAGAGTCAGACACGACTGAGTGACTAAGCACAAGCACTCAGAAACCCTCACAGCAATTTAGCACGGCCATGATGTGAAGAACTGACTCGTTGGAAAAGACCCTGATGCTGGGAAAGATTGAAGGTGGGAGGAGAAGGGGACAACAGAGGATGAGATGGTTGGATGGCATCACCGACTCGATGGACATGAGTTTGAGTAAGCTCCAGGAGTTGGTGATGGACAGGGAAGCCTAGCGTGCTGCGGTCCATGGGGTCTCAAAGAATCGGACACGAATGAGCGACTGAACTGAACTGATGACACTTTTAGTGTGTTTTACAAAAGTACTGGTCTGCAGCAAATTGGGGAAAAATAAAACCTGGCCTTTAGCATAGAGTCTTGGAAGCACTGGCCCCTCACTCCTCTACACTCCTGCCTCTTTCTGCTAAAATCCTGCTCATCGTCAGTGTCCCAGTTAATACGCCTTCTCCTCCAAGAGTCACTAGCCAGAAGTGGTCTCACTCAGAGCCCCTAGTTCAAACCACACTGAGGGTGCTTAGGTGGTATCTGCATACCACTTATTACAATTCCCAGAGGCCAGGGACCCAGAGAACTGTTCAGTTGTATATTCCCAATACCACACTCAAGGAATACAATCAACTGATACTTGTTCAACAATGAGTAAATAACCAGCTGCTGCTGTTGCTGCTAAAATGCTTCAGTTGTGTCCAACTCTTTGCGACCCCATGGACTGTAGGCAACCAGGCTCCTCTGTCCATGGGATACTCCAGGCAAGGATACTGGAGTGGGTTGCCATGCCCTCCTCCAGCGGATCTTCCCAACCCAGGGATCGAACCCACGTCTCTTACATCTCCTGCATTGACAGGTGGATTCTTTACCACTAGTGCCACCTGGGAAGCTCACCCACAATGTCACAGAGGGCTTTTCTTCAGGGCAGGACATGGAGGGGCACCAACCCTGAGGGTACACATGATTTCCCAGGTTTGGACAAAACGCAGCCCCTCTCCCTCCACCCAGAAGGAAACGGAACAATGTTTTAAAAAGCAAGTTGAGGGCTCTGGAGACAAGAACTCAGTCACTATTCACTACAAGAGAATCTACAATACTCTGAAATGGCAAGTTGAGAGAAAAACCCTCAGCTTTCTCATGAATCCTTCTCTGCATGGACAGAAGAAAAAAAAAATAAATCATATCCAAGTATGAAGAATAAAAAGATTTTTTTTAGGGTCATTTCCAACTTTAAATATACTATAGGCCCATGACCTCAAAGCAAAAAGGTCAAGAGCTCAGGAGCCTACAACCCCACAAGGAACAGCATGCTTATTAACAGACCACTCAGGTGTGAAAATTGTGGGGAGAAGCCCACCAGACGCACCCCTCTCAGGGTTCTGACCCTGCCTCAGAGTCAGCTGACCCCATTCCCGCTACCCCCTCTCCCTGCATGGGCGCAACTCCTAACGCAGCAGGACCCTCACATTCCCCCCTCCCACAGGCTCTTCTTTCTCTGGCTCTCCCAAGTTCCTGGCTGTTGTTTAGCAAGAATGCTGGAACTATTTCCAGATGCCACTGTCAGATCAAGACAACTCTCTATCTAAATATTCCTGTCTAATTTTGCACACAGCTCTTGTTTCAACTGACAAAGATAATGACTCAGTGTCCACAGCTCTTGATGGAAAATCATCCTGCCGAGTTTGGAGCTTCCCAATAATAAGCTTCTCTAAACTTCTTTTTGAGAAAGGAAGACTGACCTCCCTGTCCAGATTCTGTTCTGCAGGCAAGAAAGGGTACCCAAAAGACCCCCTAACAAACCAAGGAGTGTTATGGGAAAATCCTGATACATCCCCATAGGACCAATCAATGACAAGAAAAGGAAATCCACGGTATGGACTTGGGGTGTTTTTCCTGTCCAATAACCATTGTTTCTTCACTTTTCTGCATCCCCGTCAGTTTGTGACTTTGGAATTTGGGGCATAAATTCTGGGTTAAAGTGGAAGACAAACTCTAGACTCAGAAGTAAGTGTCTTTCCCTGCAAAAACAAATGGCTCATTGTCTCCGACATTGTCTCTGATGCTTTGATCAACTGGAAAAGCACTCTACAAATTGTACATGTGTCCCTTCTGCACCAGTACACTTCTGGGTAGCCTCTTTCAGGAGGAGTACATGGTACAAGTAAATACACCCACATATATGTTTGAAATGCAGACACTTTCTCTCTGCAGACATGGGCCTAGCCCCCTCTCACATCATAAGACATAAGGGATGTCTCAGTAAATAAGTGAGGATGAACAAAGTATCACTTTGCAAAAGCCACTTAGGGAAAACTGAATTGGCCTTTCAGTCACCACTGACAGCTTAAACCTCTTTGCTCACTGTTTACAAAACACCCCGTGGTTATTTCACATGCATATCTCCCACAGTCTTGCAAACACCCCAAAGACAGAAACCACGAGTCTCCCACTTCTTTTGGGGCTTCCCAGGTGGCGCTAGTGGTAAAGAACCCACCTGCCAATGCAGGAGACATAACAGACCTGGGCTGGATCCTTGGGTTGGGAAGATCCCCTGGAGAAGGGCATGGCAACCCATTCTAGTAGTCTTACCTGGAGAATCCCATGGACAGAGGAGCCTGGCAGGCTACAGTGCACAGGGTCAAAAAGAGTCGGACACGACTGAAGCGACTTAGTATGCATCCCCGCTTCTTTTGTATTCTGGACTCAGTCTCTGCCATGCATTCAGCAGGCACAGCTAATGCCCATAGGTTTCTAACCTCCTATCTCACCCCTATCCCCCAGGTATGGAGCAGGGGGTAAGGAAATTCCCTTGAAGCCCAACCAACATGGCTTCTATCATTGTTTTGGGACAGAGAGCACAATGCTATCTGCTACGTAAACCTCTCAGCTACTCATGGACAGGTCCCAGGGGGGCCTTTGGCAGCATGGGAACTCTTACAGTTTTATCTCTGTGGTTCTCAATCAAGGTTGACTGAGTCCTCCAGGAGACATCTGGCAATGTGTGGAGACATTTTTGGTTGTCACAACTAGTGGGGGAAGATGAGGGGGGTACTACTAGCATCTAATGGATAGAGGCCAGGGATGCTGCTGAAAATTAAGAAACCCTGGCTTATGTGACACACAGGAAGCATTCAGACCACCTTAATTCACTTTTCCTTTGAGTTATCCAAGGTCAGGTCCAAAATCATAACCCTGTTTTGTCTGCATCATTTGCAAAGTTGAAAATGCCCAAAGCCATCATCAATCATAAAGGTGTTTCCCCTGAGAATCACCAGTTTCCCCACCCCTCCTCCCGCTTTGTACCTTCTCCAGAGATGGGCCCTCCTGCCAGCATAACAACTGGCAAGCTGGCATCCTGCACGCTCAAATCCTTTAACAACAAGTTAGACCTGGCAGGTCCAACTCTTCAGTCTTCTGTCACGCACACCCAAGGCCCAAGTGAGCATGGACGAGTTTCCCAATGGGCTGCAGGCCCTACCTAGGATGAAAGGCTGCACAGAAGCCGCTCACCCTTCAGAGGACTGGCACCTGTCATCCAAATGGAGAGTTCCAGCATCCAGACCTGCCCCCCAGCAGCATTCTCCATCCCACAAGGTCCATGGGAGGACCGGCCTCCGTTTGGCAGAGGGGCAGGCACTGGGGAAAGGCACGACCATTGACAAGATCCCCAGCGTTTGAAGCTGCAGGAGGACGGGCCAAAGAAAAGGCAGCGGAGAACATAACCAAAAAGGACCCTCAGTCCCATGTTCATACAAAACCCTCACCAGTGAAACCCAACAGCTGGCTAGGGCCAAGGGCGTCAAAATCCTGACACAAACCTCGGGCCAGGGACAATTAGCGCCCCTGAGACAGTGCAAAGGGGTCTAGGCGTGAAGAGAAATGTCATCGTAAGAAAGCGAGGCAAGAAAGCAGTACTGGCAACCAAGAAACAAGGCATCAGGTCACCAGGGCTGCTAGGCGAGTTCCGAGGACCCAAGGTTCCGGCACGCAGCCTTCGCACCCTCCCCGAGACAGATATGGGCTGTGGGAACGGGGGTAGCAGACAGCCGTAGGCGCCCACCCTGCATTCTGAGGCGCGCCCACGGCGCCGTGGCCTGGAACTCCGGGCAAATGAAACTCGCAAAGGGGAAGCCGCTCTGTCACTTGAGGATGCAAGAAGGGCCCAAGCGGGAGGTGAGCCCTGCTCTGGCCTCAGGCAGACGGCGCCCAGGGCACGCGGCGCCCGGCGGGCAGCAGC
>NW_011494889.1:4786484-4810352 GCF_000754665.1 Bison bison bison | reverse complement strand
TGCCCTCGACCCGCGGCCAATGGGGTCTGAGGGCGGAGAGAGAGGAGCCAATGGGAGGCCCGCCAGCGCTCAGGGCCCCTCCCATTCTTCCCCTTGCTGCTGCCCTCTTCCCTAGTTAAAAAAGCCGGACTGAAGACCACGCGCTGGGTCTAGAGAGACATCTCGCGTGCTCCCGGAGACCTCAGTCTTCTCCAGACCGGACGGCAAACGCAGCTGCGGTGACCGCTGTCGGCTGTCTTGTCCCGGGCTGGTACTCCCCGGGCTTTCTAGAGGCCGAGAAAGGAGCCGTCGCGACTACAGCGGGCCGGCTCCGCGCTGGCCGTTTTGTAATGAGGAGAGGAGCCCTCTCCTGGTTCCCCAGGAAGGACTCACAGAGCTGGGAAGCCTTGCGGGCCTGCTGAATGCACGTCCGCCTCCGGCCCCCGGCCCCGCCCACTTGTCGCGTTTCGCTTTGGGCTGGCAGCGTTGGCCGGCCTCCCACGCCCCAGGCCGGGTCGCCCTAGCAGTGGCCCCAAAGCATGTGGGGTTATTTGCCTGGGTCCTTGTGGGGGCCCTAGGTAAAGGGGCCCCACCAGCACATGGAAGGAGCTACCCCGGAAGGAAGTGCGTGGACTGAAGTGGAGTGGCCCCAAGTCTACGCGTCAACCAGTGTTTCAGACCCGAGCCCCAAATGTCTGACAGTTTCCACTCCCTGATCATAAAGATAAATATTCAAGTCAAAGCATTGTCCTTTATGCTGAGCTGATTTTGAGGAATTAGTATATAACATTATGCAAGCTAGTTTATTTTTTTAAGTTTTATTTTATATTGAAATATAGTTGAGTGAAAGAAGAGAGTGAAAAATTTGGCTTAAAGCTCAACATTCAGAAAACTAAGATCATGGCATCCGGTCCCATCACTTCATGGCAAATAGATGGGGAAACTGGAAACCGTGGCTGACTTTATTTTTCTGGGCTCCAAAATCACTGCAGATGGTGATTGCAGCCATGAAATTAAAAGACGCTTACTCCTTGGAAGGAAAGTTATGACCAACCTAGGTAGCATATTGAAAAGCAGAGACATTACTTTGCCAACAACGGTATGTCTAGTCAAGGCTATGGTTTTTCCAGTAGTCATGTATGGATGTGAGTTGGACTATAAAGAAAGCTGAGTGCTGAAGAATTGATGCTTTTGAACTGTGGTGTTGGAGAAGACTCTTGAGAGTCCCTTGGACTGCAAGGAGATCCAACCAGTCCATCCTAAAGGAGATCAGTCCTGGGTGTTCTTTGGAGGGACTGATGTTGAAGCTGAAACTCCAGTACTTTGGCCACCTGATGTGGAGAGCTGACTCATTTGAAAAGACCCTGATGCTGGGAAAGACTGAGGGCAGGAGGAGAAGGGGACAACAGAGGATGAGATGGTTGGATGGCATCACCGACTCAATGGACATGGGTTTGGGTGGACTTCGAGAGTTGGTGATGGACAGGGAGGCCTGGCGTGCTGCAGTTCATGGGGTCACAAAGAGTCGGACATGACTGAGTGACTGAACTGAACTGAATAGGGGTTGATTTACCATGTTGTGTTCAGATTCTTTTCCATTATAGGTCATTATAGAGTATTGAGTAGACTTCCCTATGCTATATGGTAGGTCCTTGTTGATTGTATATAGTAGTCTGTATATATTAATCTCAGCCTCCTAATGAAACTGGTTTATTTTTATTATTAGTCAGAAAACTTGAAAGCCATTGTATACTGACGCCTGAAATGAAGGAGGGGGGAGAACTGAAAAAAAAAGAAGTGTGAAGTGTGTTAGTCCCTCAGTTGTGTCCAACTCGTCACACCCCATGGAGCCCACCAGGCTCCTCTGTCCATGAAATTCTCTAGGCAAGAAATGGGTGGGGGGGGTATTAAAAATAACAGAATTCAGATGTGAACCTAACTTCACAGTTTGGACCAGAGCTGCGGCAACATGTACCCTGGAGGGCAGAACAGAGCCTGCGGGTCCTGGGTGGGGGAGCTGTGAATTTCCATGGCCTGATCACTGGGGTGCTGGATCTCCTCTGCAGAAACGTTCATATACTCTCTTGCCAGTCCAAGTTCTGCCCCAACCCCCCAATCTTCTGCACACAAAATAGAACATGTTTTTTTGAGAGATAATTAAGGAGTTTTTGACAAGTTTCAAGGAACTGCCACAAATAGTACAGGGCTAACTGGGACCTTGCCTTGAATAGGAAACTGGCTCCCTTTTAGCACACTGAAGAGAAAGTTTCAGCCCCTATTTGGGCCTTCAAAGGGTGTTCATTGCTCCCTCCCAAGCTAACTGTTCCCTTAACTGCCTGCATTCCTTCAACTCCTGCCAGCTTAGTGACCCTCCATCACTGCCCATGGGATGGTGGAGTCCCTGGTTCATCCCTTCCTGTAGTGTACAATACAGACCCTACCTCCATCAGACTTCACTTGGATGAGGATGTGATTTTCATCAGCTCCAGCTTCTGCCTTTGAAAGTGGAGAGAGGATGTGGTTCCTTGTGGGAGGGAATTGGTTGCTTCCAGGCCAATTCAGTCTCACTCCGCTAGCAATGCCAGGGTTAACTTTTCTCTTCCCAGGTGGCACTAGAGGTAACAAAACAAAACAAAAAACCTGCCTTCCAATACAGGAGTCAAGACAGGCTTGGATCCCTGGGTAGGGAAGATCCCCTGGAGGAGGGCATGGCAACCCACTCCAGTATTCTTGCCTGGAGAATCCCATGGACAGAGGAGCCTGGCGGGCTACAGTCCATAGGGTCACAAAGAGTGACTACTGAATAACTTAGCACACACAGAGTACCTGAAGACCAGCATAACCCACTACCATAAACATCAGTTTTTCATCAGAGACTACCACTAGTTTATGCAAAGAAGGAATCTTCATCAGATTGATATTATTTTGATCTTACTCCTTGTGAATAATGACCTCAGCTTTTTTATGCTAAAAACACATTTCTTTCCTGACCTGATTTTTTATTGCAAAGATTCCTCCATTACTTCAAGTTAAAGATTCCTTCAAATTATTTTTTAGTTACACTAATGGCATGGTAGTTAGGTTTTTTTTTCTTTTTTTTAAAGAGTTCTTGTGTTTTAGATATACACACTGAATTATTTCCAAGTGAAATCATAACTATGTGGGATTAGCTTCAAAATACTACAAAATACTACAGGGCTGAGAAGTCATAAGTTGATAATTAAAGAAGGAGAATGATGGATATACTGGGGTTCATATTCTGTGTTTGTTTGAATTCTCCATAAAAAAAGTTAAAAAAGAAATTGGGCCAAAAAAACAAAAACAAAAACCCAGTTGGAAGATAATACTAATGCAGGCAGGGTGAATAACAAGAAAACAAAGAAAGATCAGTTACTACTCTTTTAGGTATAAAAGAGTTACATTACAAAGTAAGAGCAAGGATGAATCTAACTGTAGCTGATAAAAAGACAGCCAGAAAATTCAAAATTAGCAAAAAGTCAATTGAAGCATGGATTTTATTCACTACGTACCTTGCTCTGAGTGTCTGAGCGCCTGAGGTGTTAGTGATTATATGATACACCATCTTATTTATCGACTTTTTTTTTTCCAAATTTATCTTAAACTTCTAAAAATTTAATTTTTATCTTTTCTAGTGGACATAATATATTAATACAGTGTTATTCAATACCCACAAATATGTGTATACATACATACACACGTATATATAGGCATATTCTCCCAATAACCAAAGATGCCGATTCCTGGGACATTTGGGTAAGAAGCAAGGTGCTGTAATAATTCCCTTCTGATCTCAAAATTTCTTCCTTAATAACAGTGACAGAGAAGGCAATTATCAATTTTTCTCACTCTGCTCAATTATTGTTATCAGCACACAAACCTGTTAACTATCTCTCACTCTTCATCCCACTTCCATTTCTCTTCTCCCATTTTCAGCAAACTCATGAAAGAATTATATTTTTCTTTTTTAAGAAAAAATAATTTTCTCCCCCTCTTTTTTTTCCATTCTACTTGGGCCAATCTAGTCTGCCTTACGCCCCACCCTGCCTGTGAAACTGCTCACCAGTGATCTCCAAGTTGCCAAATCAAGCAGTCAGTCCTCAGATTTCATCATAGATAGATCTCTATCAGCAGCATTTGACACAGCTGATCACTCCCTGCTTTTTTTCTTAGCCATTGCCTGAAGTATAATTAACATAATCCTCTAGTTCAGATTAATTCTAACTTAATTTCAATAATATTTTCAAAAATATAATTTCAATAATATACAAAAACTTTGTATGTTATATATATACACACACACACACACATACGGTTCATTCTCCCCCTTCTTTTGTGCTGTTATCATACAAGTTATATCTCTGTTCATGGTATGCCCACCC
This sequence comes from Bison bison bison, assembly GCF_000754665.1. Classification (NCBI taxonomy): domain Eukaryota; kingdom Metazoa; phylum Chordata; class Mammalia; order Artiodactyla; family Bovidae; genus Bison; species Bison bison. The sequence goes on along the minus strand of NW_011494889.1, from coordinate 4,805,973 downwards.
CCACAGATTTATCATTGTTGCTTTACGCAGTTATTGTATTTTTTTTGGCTGCACTGGTCTCAGTTGCACCACTCGGGATCTTTGTCAAGTCACGTGGGAGCTTCCGTTGCCGTGCATGTACTCTCTAGTTGTGGCATGTGGGCTCTCTAGTGGTTGTGCGTGGTCCCAGTTGCTCCGCAGCATGTGGGTTCCTGGTTTTCCAACCAGGGGTCAAACCCATGTCCCCTGAATTGCAAAGAAGACTCTCAACCACTGGATCACCAGGGAAGTCCCTGCAGTGATTTTTTAAAATCAGGTGAAATGACCAACAGAAATCGACCTTTGCTGCCCTTTTTATGTTTACCTGTATAGTTTCTTTCACCCTTTTCTATATTTCACCATGCGGATTTGCGTTATTGTTCTTTTATCTCTGCCTGATGGACGCTCTTTCTTTCTTACAGAGTGTATAAACTAGTGATGAATGACCGTGGTTTTGTTTATTTATATAGAATGTTGGATTGGCAGGGTTTTTTTCCTTCCGTACTTTAAATATATTATGCCACAGCCTTCTGTCTTCCACGTGTCTGATGAGAAATGAGATGTTAATCTTATTAAGGATCTTTGTGCTTGATGCTTTGTGAGTTGCTTCTTTCTTGCTATTTTTAAGACTCTCTCTCTGTCTTTTGACAGTTTGATTATCATGTGTCTAGGTGTTTATCCTGTGTGTGTGTGTGTGTGTGTGTGTGTGTTCATCCCTCAGTCATGTCCAACTCTTTGAAAGACCATGGACTGTAGCTTACAAGGCTCCTCTGCCCATGGAATTCTCCAGACAAGAATACTGGAGTGGGTTGCCATGCCCTCCTCCAGGGGATCTTCCCAACCCAGGGATTGAACCCAGATCTCCTATATTGCAGACAGATTCTTTACCATCTGACCATCAGGGAAGCCCTGTGTTTATCCTATCTGAGTTTAGTGTGGAGTTATGTGGAGTTCAGTGTGCTTTTTGGACATATAGACTAATGTTTTTTTAATCAAAATTGGGAAGTTTTCTGCCATTATTTTCTCTAAATACTTTTTCTGTTCCCTTTTTCTCTCTCTTCACCTTCTAGAACTCCCATTCTATGTATGTTGCTATATTTGATGACATCCGACAGATTTCTGAGGCTCTGCTAATTGTTTAAAAATTCTTTTTTTTTCTCTCTTTCTTTTCTTCAAACTGGATCATCTGAATTGGTTCCTGTTTTCAAGTTCATTGATTCTTTTTCTTGCCTGTTCAAATCCCATGTTGAGCTCCTGTAGTAAATTTTTCATTTTAGTTATTATATTTTTCAACTCTAAAGCTTCTATTTGACTATTTTCTTTATAATTTCTATCTTTTTATATTCCTTATTTGGTGAGGTATCATTTGCATATAAACCCAGGGTTTGTTATTGTTGCTGCTTATTGTTCTTTGTTTAGTGATTTTTCTGAACTAATTCTATAAAGTCTGATTTTGTTGCGTATGGCCACTGATGTCTCTACTCAGTTAACTTAAGGTCAACTAATGATAAGACAGATTTGCTTAAATGCCTGGAACTAATAAATCATCCAGTGTTTGTTGAGAGACTCTGTGTGCATGTTGGGGCATGCTTTCAACACTCAACCAGGCAGTTGACAACTCTTCCTTAATCTAACTTCCTGCTTGTGCGGAGTCTCACAGTCACAGGTGAGATCTTAGGGCCTTCCCTAAGCATATGCCCAGCCCTGCCATGTGTGTGGCCTTCTAGAGTTCCAAGAATAGGTCAGTTTTTCACAGTCCCTGTGGATATCTCATTCCTCAGCTCTCCTTAAGCTTTTTAAATAGTCTATTATTTGTCTCAACTGTGATCCACTATATCAGGCAGCTGCAAAGATAAAACACGTCTGTAATTTTTTTTTTTTTTTTTGACAAATGCTTCTTAGGAAAAAATGCTTTTCACACTGAGTAAGCTCGAGTCAGGTCACAGACAGCCTTGCAAGTGGTGTTTTCCAGAGAAGTACCAGACAAGTAGAATAATGACGATTCTCTGAGAACTGGCTTTGAAAAGTTCCAGCTCTATTATGCTCCCTGAGCCAGTTTGAACCGGGAATGTCAACTGTTATATTCCAAACTACTACCTAGCTCAGCCGTTTGTTTTAGTAAACACTCCCCAGGTTAGTGTAAGCCTTTGGTTAGTTTGCAGAGTTCTGAAAAGAAGATTTTGAATATTTTTGCCAGTTTGTAATTTTTTTGTGGAGGACAGAATTTTCAAATGCCCTTCCTTTGCCATTTCCACTCACTCTTGAAAGTTTTTTCAGTTTAGCCCCTGGAACATTATACTCTCTTGTCTATCTTTCTGAGAACCAGCCTTTTAGCCTCAGTTGCAATTGCTGCTCCTCCTCATCGTCCTAACTTGTAAATGTTGGAGGGCCTCAGGACTCAATCCTTGTATCCCCTTCTCTGTCTACACCCACTCTCTGAGTGAGCTCATCCACTTCCCATAACCTGAAAACTTCCAAATTTGTAATCTCAGGCATTGACCTCTTTTTCATACTATAAGAATCTTCACTATGGTGTCCACTGGGTAACAAACTCAAAAAAGTGTCCAAAACTGAACCCTTGATCTACCACCCCATTCCTGCTCCTTCCTTAAGACGCTGCCTCAAATAAATGACCTTCATTCAGTGCTCAGACCTAAAACCCTGGCATTCTCCATGTCCACTCTTTCTTTCATACCTCACATCAAATCCATGAGCAAATTCTTCTACTCCATCTATAAAATACACCCTGAATCAGCCAATTTTTGCCTCAGTATCACTGCCATCCTAGTTGAAACCAACATATTTTTCACCTGAATTATTCTAAATAGCCAATGAACTGGTGTTGTTTCCAAAAATCCCCTTAGAGTGATCCTTTTCTGTTTGTCTCTTTGTTGGAAAGGAAAAGTCAGATCATGTTATTTCTAAATTCAAACCCCTCTGATGGTTTCTCATCTCACTCAGAATGAAATCCAAAATCATTGCATTACTTTACAAGACCCAGCATGATCTTACCACCAGGTATCTTTTAAACATTTATGGAGTTTTTTTTAAATCACTTTATTTGTTTGTTTGGTTTTGGCTATGCTAGCTCTTCATTGCTGCCAGACTTCTCTCTAGTCCCCAGCAGCAGCTACTCTTTGTTGTGATGTGTGGGCTTCTCATTGCAATAGCTCCTCTTGTTGCGGAGCACAGGCTCTAGGGCACTCGGGCGTCAGTCGTTGCAGCACATGGGCTCAATAGTTGCGGTTCCCAGGCTCTAGAGCACAGGCTCAATAGTTGTGGCACACAGGCTTAGTTGCTCTGAGGTACGTGGGATCTTCCCAGATCAGGGATCAAAACCTGTGTCTCCTGCATTGGTGAGTAGATTCTTTACTACTGAACCACCAGGAAAACGCCTCAGATGTTATTTTGAACTGCCCTCTCCTCTAATTTTATTCCAACCAAAAAAGGCTTCCTTTCAGCATTCTCCTAACATCCCGAGAACAGTCCCATGTGAGACATTGCACTTTGCCTGGAATGCTCCTCCCTAGACATCCTCTTGGCTCACTCCCATGCTTTATGGGGTTCTCTGACAAAATGTCATTAGGGAGTCCTTTCCTAATCATCCTACCAAAATATGACCCATCCTATTCCTTAACTTTGGAGAAGGCGATGGCACCCCACTCCAGTACTCTTGCCTGGAAAATCCCATGGACAGAAAATCCCTGGTAGGCTGCAGTCCATGGGGTCGCTAGGGGTCGGACACGACTGAGCGACTTCACTTTCACTTTTCACTTTCCTGCATTGGAGAAGGAAACGGCTACCCACTCCAGTGCTCTTGCCTGGAGAATCCCAGGGACGGGGGAGCCTGGTGGGCTACCGTCTATGGGGTTGCAAAGAGTCGGACACGACTGAAGCAACTTAACAGCATTCCTTAGCTTGTCCTAAGAGGACTCTCTAGTCCCTTATCTTGTTTTCTAGTTCTTCCTAGAACTTTTTTATCACCTAACATTATACCAACATCTGTTGGATCATCAAAAAAGCAAGAGAGTTCCAGAAAAACATCTGCTTTATCGACTATGCCAAAGCCTTTGACTGTGTGGATCACAACAAACTATGGAAAATTCTTCAAGAGATGGGAATACCAGACCACCTTACCTTTAACATATATGTAGAGTACATCATGTGAAATGCTGGGCTGGATGAAGCACAAGCTGGAATCAAGATTGCTGGGAGAAATATCAATAACCTCAGATATGCAAATGACAACATCCTTATGGCAGAAAGTGAAGAAGAACTAAAGAGCCTCTTGATGAAAGTGAAAGAGTAGAGTGAAGAAGTTGGCTTAAAACCCAACGTTCAGAAAACTAAGATCATGGCATCTGGTCCCATCACTTCATGGAAAATAGATGGGGACAGTGAGAGACTTTATTTTGGGGGCTCCAAAATCACTGTAGATGGTAACTGCAGCCCTGAAATTAAAAGACACTTGCTCCTTTAAAGAAAAGCTATGATCAACCTAGACAGCATATTAAAAAGCAGAGACATTACTTTGCTGACGAAGGTCCATCTAGTTGAAGCTGTGGTTTTTCTAGTAGTCATGTATGGATCTGAGAGTTGGACTATAAAGAAGGTTGAGCACCGAATAACTGATGCTTATGGACTGTGGTGTTGGAGAAGACTCTTGAGAGTCCCTTGCACCGTGAGGAGATCCAACCAGTCTATCCTAAAGGAAATCAGTCCTGAATATTCATTGGAAGGACTGATGCTAAAACTGAAACTCCCATACTTTGGCCACCTGATGCGAAGAAATGACTCATTTGAAAAGACCCTGATGCCGGGAAAGATTGAAGGCGAGAGGAGAAAGGGGATGACAGAGGATGAGATGGTTGGATGGCATCACCGACTCGATGAACGTGAGTTTGAGTAAGCTCCAGGAGATAGTGATGGGCAGAGAAACCTGGCGTGCTGCTTTTTGTGTCCATGGGGTCGCAAAGAGTTGGACACGACTGAGCGACTAAATTGAACTGAACTAAACATATTATCCATTTGTCTGTATCCCCCAACTGGAATGTAAGTTTTAGAGAGCAAAATCTTTGTTTCTTTCGTTCCCCATTGTACTTCCAGAACCTAGAACAGTTCCTGGCAGATAGTAAGTGCTCAATGAATATTTATGGCTAAGAACATTGACCCTGGATCCAGAATGTCTGGGTTAGAATCCCCACTCTGCTACTTACTTGTGAACCTGAGTTAGTTACTAAACTTTTCTGAGCCTCAGTTCCCTCCTTGGTAAAATGAAGGTAATACTAGTATTTATATGTAATAGAGTTGTTGAGGATTAATGAATTAACATATGTAAAGTACATAATATGGTGCCTATCATGTAGTACACATTATATAACTTTAGTTATTATTTTTACTTAATAAATGATTGATAAACCCAACATTGTAATATGTATTTGGCAAGATAGTGTATTGATATCAATTTTTTGTCTAAATTGTTACCATACATAACCTCAAAATGACTTCTAGATTTTGAAATGAAAAAAATTAAAAAGGACCACATTTTCTGAAATTTCGTCTAATTTATTAGCTATGGTGTTTCAAATACTTTTAGACCGTCTTGGTATTACTAACCCATAGTAAAAGTCAACTAGTTTACTTAATAATTGCATCTTTATTTCTAAATAAGTCAAAGTTTAGTCTTTATTCATAATACCCAGAAAATTAATTTGTATACGGGTTGCAGTATTTTCTCTTTAACACTAGATTTTAAAGTAAAAAAGCTTAATTTTCAAGAAGTTGATAAATCATAACTTTCAGGCCTGGAGAAAAGATTCTGAGACATATTTCTAGAATTATGGTTTTCTTGCTCTACATTACCTAGTAGTGTTCAACATCAGTATTTTTTTTTTGATTCTGTTAAAGCAAAAAGAATTTATGATACTTGTTTAAAGATAGTAAAGCAGACATCATTCAGGGCCATTGCTGTAGGTATGGGACCACTGCAGTAGGAATTTGCAGAGGGGAGAGACTGGGCTCAACTCTGAATACAGCATGGACAAATGGGAGTTTATAGCCAAGAAGCAGGGTTGGGGGTTGGAGTAGGAAGTTCTCAGTGTATGGAAAATCACTAAGAGGAAACATTAAGGGTAAAGGCTGCTGCAGCTGCTAAGTCACTTCAGTCGTGTCTGACTCTGTGCAACCCCAGAGATGGCCTCCTATCAGGCTCCTCTGTCCCTGGGATTCTCCAGGCAAGAACACTGGAGTGGGTTGCCATTTCCTTCTCCAATGCATGAAACTGAAAAGTGAAAGTGAAGTCGGTCAGTCGTGTCCAACTCTTAGCGATCTCATGGACTGCAGCCTACCAGGCTCCTCTGTCCATGGGATTTTCCAGGCAAGAGTACTGGGGTGGGGTGCCATTGCCTTCTCCGAGGGTAAAGGCAATTCTAGCTAAATTAACCTAAAAGGATTCTTGCTGAAGGCGGGCTCCGGTGATCAATGCACACCTGGGGGATCGTGGCAGATGAGCAGCCTGATCAGGTATCAAGAGTGATCAGATAGGGAAGATGGGGGTTCTTGCTAAACTGACTTAGCTGGGTTCTTGATAAAACTGGATTTTACAAGGAAATACACAGATGGGCCTAGGAGATTTAGGAGCCTGACTAAAGTTTGGTCAAGCAAAGCATCTTTGTCAATTCCTGGACCATTTCGCATATATTTTAAACCACACGTGGTTAAGAATAAAAACAACTCATAACTGTGTGATGGTCAAAACCGCCCACTCAGGAGGAGTGGGAAGATGCCTGAGCAACTGGGTCACAGGCTGCACACCCCTCTCCACAGGCTGCCTGGGGTGCACACCCACACCCCCAGGGCTCTATTACAGGAAAACAATCACTTAGTACCTATTTTATTCCTTAGCTGTAACAAAGTAGGAATTAAAACAAATTCCACTCTTCTTTAAGTACATGAATTTCCCACGACACCTTCTCAAACTACTGTGGGAATGCTGGATAAGGTGAAAACTTCTTTTTCCTATTTTTATAAACTTATGAACATTTCAATAGATTTCAGTCTTCCACTGTGCATGCTAAGTCACCTCTGTCACGTCCAACTCTTTTCAACCCTATGGACTGTAGCCCACCAGGCTCTCTGTCCATGGGATTTCCCTGGTACGAATACTGAAGTGGCTTGCTATTTCCTTCTCCAGGGGATCTTCCAGACCCATAGATTGAAACTGCTTTTCCTGCATTGCAAGCAGATTCTTTACCACTAGCAAAATGCATTCACGTGATTTTTTAAAAAAACTATTTGAAAAGGTTTGTGTGAAAATTCTCCCCCTGTTCCATCTCTCTTTCAATCACTCGCCAACCCAATGCCCCCACACCCATACAACCTCCCCACTCAAATACAACCACTGTTCTTAAGATTTTTTTCTCTGTTTCCAAAATGTCTTTAGACATATATAAAAGCAAATACAAACATAAAACCTCGTATTTTATACTAACAGTCACACTCTACACTACATTCTCTTTTTTTATTTAAGATTATGTATAGCTTGAAGCTCTTTCCAAATTAGTACATGGAGAAGCGTCCTCACTCTTTGTTCAGTATTACGTTACGAGCATGAACCGTAATTTATTTATCCAGGCTCCTACTGATGTTCATCAGACTGTTTCAGTCCTTGTGTTATTTCAAACAGTGCTGCAGTGAATAATCCTGTTTTCAAAATGTGATTAATTTGGGCCTAAGCAAAGCTGGGTTGGCACACCAAGAGAGCAGTGCCAGTGCAGAGCCCACAAGTGCCCTCGCTGTGCTCTGAGGCCTGACACCATGACTCACTGGCTCCAAGATTAGTCACGTAAGCCCAGACACCCCAGGGTGAAAACGGATCATCTCTGGAGCACCAGGGATGTGCCATCACAGGCCGCAATCTGAGGAGGTCTCGGGACTCAGAAAAGTCCAACCCAGTCCACTAACGGAATAAATGTAAGGGGTTCCCAAACCTTTTCCACTAAGGAAAGACTAATGACTGTAATTAGCTGACTGCACAATTAGAAGTGATTAAGCCTGTTACAGAAGAGGCTCAGATCCCCACAGCTGGAAGCGTCCCAGCGTGGCCAGCTTGAAAGGTTTACTGCTTTCCTCTCTGTTTTCTTAGACTATACTTGTAGCACATGTCTACCCTCACAGTAGGGGTATTATTTTTCTTTTCCATATTAGTTTCTTTTCAACATACTGCCGCATACAGACATTAGCCAAGTGTGCCAAATCGTCAGTTTAATTTTTCTACTTTAAAACTAAAATATAGAATTCCTTGGCAGTCCAGTGACTAGGACTCGGCACTTTCACTGCCAGGGGCCTGGGTTCAATTCCTGGTCAAGGAATTAAGATCCCACAAGCTATAAGGAGTGGCCAAAACATAAAAGTTGAAATATAATTTATATGCAGTACAATGCACCGATGTTAAGTCTGTAGTTTATAAGTTTCATAAATGAATATGTCAGGTAACCAACACCCCAATTAAAATATAGGAGAATTTGTTCCCTCCAAAAAGTCCTTCATGCCCTTTTTTCCATCACCCCCTTCCTTGCTCCAGGCCAACTGTTGTTTGCATGTGAAAGTCAGGCCAACCCCACCCCCGGTTAAAAAGAGTATGTAATTCATTCTCTTGTCCTTAAATTCGCGAGTGGGTCTGGGCAGCCATCCTAATTGCTGAATATGTATTTTACTTTGTTTTCCTTCGAACAGTCACTGAATACTTTTTTAAAACTTCTAAAAAATTCACTTAAGTTTAGGAGTAGTTTCCAGACTCAGGGCCAAGTTTGCAGACTAGAGCAGCAACAAACACACCGGAAGCTGAGAACCAGGAGCAGAGCCTGCTGTGTGTCAGCCTCTTGCACCACGTCCTTCTGAGCTTTCCAGGGTCAGGGTTTAAGAGAGTGGGGCTGCAAAGGGAAGTTAGAAAAGAGAGGAACAGTGTGCCCCCAAACAGAAAGAGCCATCTACAGGCAGGAATGTCAATCAAGGCAGGTAGGAGGGCTGCAAGAAAAAAAACCCCAACCTAAAGGAGAGGACAGACCAAGGGCACACACAGGGGCTCCGTTTTGCCAATGACCAAGAAGGCTGAAAGTCAGCGTGAACTTTCAGTAAGAGTGCAGGGGGGCCTGCTTCCCTTGGATGAAATAAACAATCTGTGAAAGAGACTAAGGTGTCAACCTGCAAGTCTGGGTAGGGCAGCGGGTCCCACTGGCAAATGAACTTTGGGTGTTATTTTCTTTCTCTGTGCCAGTAACAGAGGTGTCAGACAGTCACCGTGGTAATGGTAAAGCATCTCACATAGTTGTCCCCACCCCAAGGATCCCAGGAGTGAGTGTGTGTGCTGGGAAATGTATGCAGGGAGGCAATCATTAAAGGGAGTGCTGCTGCTGCTGCTGCTAAGTCGCTTCAGTCGTGTCCGACTCTGTGCGACCCCAGAGATGGCAGGCTCTTCTGTCCCTGGGATTCTCCAGGCAAGAACACTGGAGTGGGTTGCCATTTCCTTCTCCAACGCATGAGAGTGAAAAGTGAAAATGATGTCGCTCAGTCGTGTCTGACTCTTCTCGATCCCATGGACTGCAACCCCTCCAGGCTCCTCCGTCCCTGGGATTTTCCAAGCAAGAGTACTAGAGTGGGGTGCCATTGCCTTCTCCGAAAAGGGAGTGCAAAAAGCTGTAATGTTACAGGGCTTGTAGCTGAGAAGGAAAAATTCCTGCCTCCTGATGCCTTAGACCCCAGGGAAGTATAGCGGATGGGAGTTATGCATCCACATGGAGACCCCAAACTACCTCTTACCCAGAGTCCCTGGGAGGGTGGAGGAACCGCGAATTTAACTGAGGGGCAGAGCTCCAAGATTATGGTCCTGGACCACCGGTGGGGAATGCTGTTCCCCAAACTCAAGGTGACAGGACTGGAATTGTCTTTCCTGGGGAGCCACAGAGACCTGGGGACTCATATGGCCACTAGACTGACCAGAGACCAGTAGTCCTTGCTTACACGTGAAAGTCAGACCAACCCCACCCACTGCCTTGGACTGTGTAAGCCTTTGGGTTTGAAGAAGAGCAAGTGAAGTAACCCCATGGATGAGACTATGAAGTTCCTGCTAACCATGCAAATGGGGTATTGATTAATTAATTAATTTTCTTTACAGGAGAAAAGAAAAGGTTTGTTTTGCACCCTAACTTTGTGGGGTGGTCATCCCATGTACTCAGGTATCACCTGAACTCCAAGACCTTTTTGTAGTGGGGTAACATGTCCTGCCTTTGCAGCATCTCTAGAACTTGAGCTCCAACTGTTGCCTTGCTTCCAGTGTCCTCCCTTCCTACCTGTAATCTCTAAAATGCTGCTTATTCTTTAAGACCTAATTCCAGTGTAATTTTCTACATGGTACTCTTCTGATCACCTCACCCAGAAACAGTCTGACTCTCTCCTTTACGTTCTCCATTACCTTTCTAGTACTTTGTTTTAGCATTTGCATACCTCTTTCATCTTGTCTTTTTATACCTAATAAATTGTAAACTGCATATCTTAATACCTCCTATAGTGCCTTGTACCTAGCAAGTAGTCCTTATATTAAAAAAAATTTTTTTTAATTGCTACAAAGTTGTGGTAGACATTGAGAGTGTCTTTGCCACACCTCTTGTCCCCTCCCCACTGTGTAATCACCATAAGGTGAGTGGGATTGACCTTACCTGATTCCAGGGGCAGTCCCTTGTGGTGTATGCCAATTCCAACAAACTTGCCAAAGTGATAGGTTTTTGAGCCTGAGCCAGACAGAATATGGCACACCCATAGTGATTGGTCCTTAGGGTGATTCAATCAGAACGAAGCATGGCACTCACCCACAATGGCTACAGGCAGCAGTAGTCTTTCTCTCCCTGGACTAATTGTCAAGCAATTTTGACTGAGCTGTTCAATTCCAACTGGGCTGCTATTCACAGGCATCTTGAACCCAGTAAGAAAGTCAGCCTAAAAAGGAATTGGGCCCACAAAGGTGGGCAGGGCCGAGAGAGTCAGAGATGGAGCCAGACCCCTGATTAACCCATTTTAGAAGGCTTCCCTAACTTAACTGTAGTCATCTGAACTAATAAATTCTCTTCATGGTTTCTCCTACTTGCAACCCAAAGCATCCCAGCCAGTGCATTGGGAAGGCAGCCCCGCAGTGAGCATTCTAGGTTCATACATGTTGTGTGCACACGCTCCCCACCCCCCAGGCTGAATCTTCCTAGGGAGAGGGAAAAATATACACCTCTCCAGTTCCTGGGATGCGGGCAACATCTGGTTTTATAAAACTACACATTTTAAAGCTTTTGCAAATAATTACCAAAACGTGGAACTGATGTTTTTGATAAGTTTTAACTAATTTCTGTATTAAAAACAATTTGCAATTATAACCTAAATTTTTAAGAATATCTCAGACTCTAACAACTAGTAATTAACTACACATTTTTTTTCTTAAAAAAATAAAATCATGTACTGTTTGGGACTCTGTAACAGTACTTAGAGTAATAGAATCAGCTTTTAGCTTTTTGTGAAATTTGTACTTTCAACATCTTTCTTAGAAGATGAAATGGGGTTGAAATAATTGGAAGGCGATCTTGACTTTTTCTTGGTCAAGGTTTCATGCCTTGACCTTATTTACAATGTTAAGGTCTTCTAGTCTGCTGGTTCACTTGCTTTCTTGGCAAGCATCATCCTTAAGTCTCCTCTCTAGGGGCTTAGCTGCTTGTGACCTGGGACCACATCTTGTGCCTCTTTCATAACCAGTGTCTTCCTCCTGCCATGAGGAGTTCTAGAGCTTCCCAAATGCTGGTGAATGGCCCATGGAAATTTCCACAGCAGCTGCCTAGCCCTGGCCCCCCCACCTGGGCCCTGGCCTACAAGTCCTACAGCCCAAGGACACTGAGCCTGGCTCTGGGTCAGGCCTGTGGTCTATTTATGACTTTTTATCTCAGGCTTTGTGCCTTGGCACTTTGCACTCAAGAAACTTCCGCCCCTCCTCACCAGTCAACACACGTCCTTATCTAGAGAAGAGAACAGTGGGGTGATAAACAAACTCTCTTTCTCCACGGCTACCCAGATGGCCCCAATGTCTCTCTGCCTTTGGTTCATTCCTCTTGTTCAGGGGCCCAGATCCTTTCATGGGAGCAAAGAAAACCTTCTGACATTCAGATAAAATATCTTTATGAACACTGATGGGATTGTTGATGAATTTGTTTCTCACATGTGTCCCCTTAGTGTGTTAGTATTAGTCACTCATGCATACGTGCTAAGTTGCTTCAGTCGTGTCCAACTCCTTGTGACTCTATGGACTGTAGCCCGCCAGGCTCCTCTGTCCATGGGATTCTCCAGGCAAGAATACTGGAGTGGGTTGCCATGCCCTCCTCCAGGGGATCTTCCCTGCCCGGGGATTGAACCCGAGTCAATTATGCCTCCTGCATTGGCAGGTGGGTTCTTTACAACTAGCGCCACCTGGGAAGCCCACGTTAGTCCCTCAGTCGTGTCCACCTTGTTGTGACCCCATGGACTGTACCTTGCCAGGCTCCTCTATCCATGGGACTCTCCAGACAAGAATACTGAGGTGGGTAGACATTCCCTTCTCCAGAGGATCTTCCTGACCCAGAGATTGAACCCAGGTCTCCTGTATTTCAGGCAGACTCTTTACTTTCTGAGCCACCAGAGAAGCCCTCCCTTTACTAGGGAAAATTTGTCTCCCAAGTGGAAGGAACCTCTCGCTCACTCCCACCGGGTATAGTCCTGAGCTCAGCTCAGGGGCAGAACTAGTCACTGATGGATCCCAAACAGCTCAGGGAAGAGCTGGCTCAGGAGGTACTAGGAGCACACAGGGCCTGAGGAGCTGTCCTGCTTCCAGCCCTGTAGCATTGCTCTCTCCTCTCGGGTGTGGAGCGAGAACGAGGGACCAGGAGCCAGAGAACCTGAGAACAGACCAGAGCTCTACAATTACATCAGGTAGGTCTCTTGGGTACCTTACGTAACCTCTCTGGGCCTCAGTGTTCTAAGGTGCCAAATACCTGAGCTACCTACTTAATTCTTAATTTAATCTTATGATATTACCACACTTTTTTTGTTTTTAGCAATGACCATGTTTATTATCTGACTCAGATGTCAGCTGAAGCCTCCCGGAATAAGATTGGTTCAATCATCCATTCCACATCCTATGGAAGCCTAAAATCCTGCCCCCCAAGTTTGGCCAATTCCCAGGAGACCAGGGTGGAAGGTGCGAGAAGGCTTATGTACACAGTCACCTCTGGCCCTGAGCCCCTGAGAGTGCTGAGGTCCACCAATTTGTGGACAGTCTCACCATCTGTGTACCGTCCCTAGGCAGAGCTGTGCTGACCCCTTTGGGGAATGAAAGGGATCTATGTGACGTCGGACGAAAGAGTAGACACCGCTGTCCTTAGAAGTCTTTTAGCTATCCCATTCTATGAGGACTTCTATCAGCTGATTGCCTCATGGAGTTTCCAATTAGTGGATTTCTTTTTTTCTCCCTTACTTTCTCATCTCTAGGGCTTTACTGGTGGCTCAGATGGTAAAGCATCTGCCTGCAATGCAGGAGACTTGGGTTCAATCCCTGATTCGAGAAGATCCCCTGGAGAAGGAAATGGCAACCCACTCCAGTACTCTTGCCTGGAAAATTCCATGGACTAAGGAGCCTGGTAAACTACAGTCCATGGGGTCGCAAAGAGTGGGACATGACTGAGTGGCTTCACTTTCTTTCTTATCTCTCCCCCTTATCCCTTCTCTTTGAGACTGCCTCCAGAATACCAAATGCTTCTTACTGTATTCTGTAGAGTCATCTATTTCTCTACCATTCCTTCTGCCAAACTCAGCCTTTCAAACTAATCAAGGTGTGAAATAATACAGCAAGATCAACTCTCCTTATGTACCAGGCAATTGGGGCTATATGTGTTTTCTTATCACTCTATTAACAGCATCTGCTAAATTCTTGCCTAAATGACAATTCCATTCCTTAGAAAGCAGAGAAAATAAACAGGAGCAGCATTTCGGTTCTAATTCTGCACAACCTGGGGAGGTTGCTCATCGGGGGAAAATGACAGAAATCTCACTGTCACACAGGAGTGTATGACCGCGGGGAAGGCCTGCTAGATGGTCCAGTGTGTGCCAAGACTCAAGAAGGAGTTGTTGTTGTTCAGTTGCTCAGTTGTGTCTGACTCTTTGCGACCCCATGCCAGGGAGGGTCTGCAGCATGCCAGGCTTCCCTGTTCTTCACTATTTCCCAGAGTTTGCTCAAACTCATGTCCATTGAGTTGATGATAGCATCCAACCATCTCATCCTCTGTTGTCCCTTTCTCCTCCTGCCTTCAATCTTTCCCAGCATCAGCGTCTTTCCCAATGAATTGGCTCTTTGCATCAGGTGGCCAAAGTATTGGAGCTTTAGCATCAATCCTTCCAGTGAATGTTCAGGGTTGATTTCTGTTAGGATTGACTGGAATCAATCCTTTAGGACTTATCTCCTTGCAGTCAAAGGGACTCTCAGGAGTCTTCTCCAGCACCACAACTTGAAAGCATCAATTCTCTGGCACCCAGCCCTCTTTATGGTCCTACTCTCAGGAAGGAGACTCCTATGGTATTTGGAGAAAAGTTAGGTGTGATTGATCTCAAGTGCCAAGAATAAAGGAAAGACAGCTCAAGCAGGACTGAGTGGTCCTGTTACAGATGATCCCTCCACAGTCAAATACACCCATAGGTAGGTGAATGGGTCAGCAAGGTGTTTCCGCACTGGCCAACAAGAGCTCCAGCATCTTCACCACGTGACTTGAAGGTTGCCCTGGGGACTGTCTCCACTCCTGTGGGAGATCAGTGGGCCTGGCCCAGTAGCAGCACACAGACTTCTGCTCACGCTCCCTGCACTGATCACGTGGTCACACCCGCTGCAGGGGAATGTGGGAATGGAGTCTAAGTGTGCTCTCAGAAGAGCCAGACGGCAACAGCAAGGTGTCGCCCAGTAGGAAGCAGTCTCTGCCACACACTTCTTCAATTGCCTTATCAAGTGTGCAAAGTTGAGGAACAGTGTCAGTAAGAGGATATGGAAGCAGATAGAAAGACAGCACCTTGATGCCCCAGGAGAGCTACTGGAAGGCTGAAGAGACAGGCACTATCATCCCGATATTTATAAAGACTAAGAAATCTAGAAAGTACACAGTGACGAACTTGACATAAATACAGGATGAGTGGCTCAAAGAGATAGTCAGATGGGTGGTCTTGAACATTGAGAAGGAAAGCAATGACCACGAAGAGCCAGCATGTAGTCCAGGCTAACCTCGTTTTCTCTTTTGAGAGGATTATCTTTAATAATGTTTGTATCTTTAGTCTTCATAATACTCCTTCAGGAAGTTTGTGCTATGGAATCAATGCAAATTATGGACAAAGTTATTTTGCACAAAATGATATTATCACTATTTTTATTTTTGGCTATACCATGCTACTTGCAGAATCTTAGTTCCCTGACCAGGGATTGAACTTGAGGCCCTGGCAGTGAGAGACCCAAGCCCTAACCACTGGACCAGCAGGGAACCCTCACTATTTTATTTATAATGCAAAAAATTATATATGATCTAAAAGTACAGCAATAGGGGAATGGTTATGTAAATCATTAATCATTAATACAATGAACTATTGTACAGACTTTAAAACTGTTTTTGAAGAGTAATAATGATATGAGAAAATACATATGAAATACTGTCAATGATAAAATCAGGATGCAAATATCAGAGAATGTATGCTTTCAGTGATGTGAAAAATATCAGCATAGAAAAATGATGGATAAAATAGGCAGAAATGTTAACAGTAGTTATCTCAGATGGCAGAATTATTGGTCGTTGTTAATTTCCTCCATGTACTTCCCTATATTTTGCAACAGTGAGTATGTATGACTTCCACAAAAAGAGAAAAAAACCTATTCTTTGAAAAAGAAAAAAAATCACCAAGCTGATAGAGCAGGGCCACCACACATATAAACAGGACATCATCATTTCACAAGGTATTTGAAAAAGAATTTCAATGCTATTCACTGCACTTATAGATAAAATTGTGAGTCAGTTATTATGAATATAGGTGGTTGTTAATCCCTGAATGACCATCCATCCCCAATCTAGACTTAGGTCTGCAGAGGCAGGAATAGGCTTGTCTCGGGTGAACATCTGCACTGTCCAACGTGCTATCCACTAACCATGTGTGAATAATTGGTTCTACATTAATTAATCAAATTAAATGCAATTTAGGAGAATTCCCTACTGCTCCAGGGGTTAAAACTCTGCTTCTGTTGCAGGGAGCCTGGGCTGGATCCCTGGTCAAGGAACGAAGATCCCACATGCCACGTGGCCAAAAACAAACAGAAACCCCCCCGCAAAATTCTCAGTAACTAAAATTAAATGCGCTTTAAAATTCAGTCCCTCAGTTGCCCTAGCCTCATTTTAAGTGTTCAATAGGCACACATGGCTAGTGACCACTGTATTGTACAGCTTAGATATACAGCATGTCCATCATTCTAGAACATTCTTTTGGAAAGTGCTGATCTTGGGGTAATGATGATCCGCTTCACAGAGCACACCAGGCTGAAGGAAAGTCGGCCTCTCAGGTGATTACCACAGGCTGGCACAATGAGCCAGGTCTAATCAGATGAACCTGAACAGTTCTAAGCATGACATCCACCACTGGACCACCACAGAAGTCCCTGGGGGTGGGGAGATATTAATTTTTGTTGAAGACAAACTCTATATGTACTTGTGAGATAATGCAACTAAACCAAAATACGAACTCTTGAGTTGAATTAATGAAGTATAAGGTTCAGGACAAGTGATAGTTCCAAGCTATGTTGGTCAAACTACACTGAGAATTCAAGTGTTTTTCCATCAGTGGTGTTTTCAGAACTAGAATTGGCCAGAATGAAACGGATTAAATACAAAAAATAGTTTGTATCGCTTGAGACTGCTGTTGGTTATAAGTGGATGGAAACTGGAAACCAGCACAGCATATGAGGGAAAAAAAAGACTGTTAGGAACAGTCCAGCTACTGGGTTTTAGTGGCTTTGTGCCTAGTTTGGTAAACAATGAGGTAATAAGCCATACAGGTAATAGAAGTGGTGAGACTGGTGAGAAATTGCACTAACATGGTGCTGGTGTGGGGAGAGAAAGAGAGAACCAAGACTGATACCTAGAGCAAAAGCCAGAGGTAATCAAGCGATGTTTAAGGTTTAATAGCAATTCAACCAGAGCTATGAAACAGCTTTATTATCAAACCACTTGCAGGAAGATGAATTTTGTTACTGTACATCTAAAACTTTCTATTCCTAACCTCGTCTTGATTCTTTTTTTTTTTTTTTAAGCCACACACAGTACTGGGATCTTAGTTCCTCAGCCAGGGATTAAACTCATGCCCCTTAACATTAGAAATATGGAGTCTTATCCATATGGCAGTCTTATGGACTGCCAGGGAAGTCCCTATACTTGCTTCCTTTTTGTTCCTAACCTTGTCTTAAAACAGTTCTTACACTAGATAAGAACTCCTCTAAACAAAGTTGTTTTTTGATAATGTGTGATTTCCCCAAAATGCAACTATCATATTTTATATAGTGGAGCAGACGCAATTGTCTTCAACTTGAGTATTTTGGTCCAAAAGAGATGCTGGATTACTTAAGCAAGTCAAGAGAAAAAGGATAAAGTTCTAGAAACAAAAACAACAGAAGATATGTAGAGCTGAAACTGCTGTGTGGACACCTATAGAAAGGGAAGTGATGGGAACTGAATCTTAGTTTGATACAAGGAAGGCACTTCCAACTGTCAAAGGTGAGGCAGCAGCTGCAGGAAGCAGTATGGGATGCAGGTGGGTGGAGGAGGGCCAGGTAAAGGGTCAACCTGAGTTTGTGCCTGGTACTTGCTAGCCATGGGACCTCAGGCCAAGTTACTTAACTCTTCTAAGCCTTGGTTTCTTCACCTGTAAAAGGAGATAATAACTCTTGGTGTTATTCAGTTCAGTTCAGTTCAGTCACTCAGTCATGTCCGACTCTTTGCGACCCCATGAATTGCAGCACGCCAGGCCTCCCTGTCCATCACCAACTCCCGGAGTTCACTCAGACTCACGTCCATTGAGTCAGTGATGCCATCCAGCCATCTCATCCTCTGTCATCCCCTTTTCCTCCTGCCCCCAATCCCTCCCAGCATCAGTCTTTTCCAATGAGTCAACTCTTCGCATGAGGTGGCCAAAGTACTGGAGTTTCAGCTTTAGCATCATTCCTTCCAAAGAAATCCCAGGGCTGATCTCCTTCACAATGGACTGGTTGGATCTCCTTGCAGTCCAAGGGACTCTCAAGAGTCTTCTCCAACACCACAGTTCAAAAGCATCAATTCTTCAGCGCTCAGCTTTCTTCACAGTCCAACTCTCACATCCATACATGACCACTGGAAAAACCATAGCCTTGACTAGACGGACCTTTGTTGGCAAAGTAATGTCTCTGCTTTTCAATATGCTACCTAGGTTGGTCATAACTTTCCTTCCAAGGAGTAAGCGTCTTTTAATTTCATGGCTGCAGTCACCAT
Source organism: Bison bison bison (assembly GCF_000754665.1). Classification (NCBI taxonomy): domain Eukaryota; kingdom Metazoa; phylum Chordata; class Mammalia; order Artiodactyla; family Bovidae; genus Bison; species Bison bison. Next base: position 4,787,359 of record NW_011494889.1, on the reverse strand, counting down.
CTGCAGTGATTTTGGAGCCCAGAAAAATAAAGTCTGACACTGTTTCCACTGTTTCCCCATCTATTTCCCATGAAGTGATGGGACCAGATGCCATAATCTTTATTTTCTGAATGTTGAGCTTTAAGCCAACTTTTTCACTCTCCACTTTCACTTTCATCAAGAGGCTTTTGAGTTCCTCTTCACTTTCTGCCGTAAGGGTGGTGTCATCTGCATATCAGGAGAAGGCAATGGCACCCCACTCCAGTACTCTTGCCTGGAAAATCCCATGGACAGAGGAGCCTGGTAGGCTGCAGTCCATGGGGTTGCTAAGAGTCGGACACGACTGAGCAACTTCACTTTCACTTTTCACTTTCACGCATTGGAGAAGGAAATGGCTCCAGTGTCCTTGCCTGGAGAATCCCAGAGACTAGGGAGCCTGCTGGGCTGCCATCTATGGGGTCGCACAGAGTCGGACACGACTGAAGCGACTTAGCAGCAGCAGCAGCAGTAGCATCTGCATATCTGAGGTTATTGATATTTCTCCCAGCAATCTTGATTCCAGATTGTGCTTCTTCCAGCCTAGCGTTTCTCATGATGTACTCTGCATATAAGTTAAATAAGCAGGGTGACAATATACAGCCTTGACATACTCCTTTTCCTATTTGGAACCAGTCTGTTGTTCCATGCCCAGTTCTAACTGTTGCTTCCTGACCTGCATACAAATTTCTCAAGAGACAGGTCAGGTGGTCTGGTATTCCCATCTCTTTCAGAATTTGCCACAGTGCATTGTGATCCACACAGTCAAAGGCTTTGGCATAGTCAATAAAGCAGAAATAGATGTTTTTCTGGAACTCTCTTGCTTTTTCCATGATCCAGCGGATGTTGGCAATTTGATC
>NW_011494889.1:4782887-4786384 GCF_000754665.1 Bison bison bison | reverse complement strand
CTAAAACCAGCTTGAACATCTGGAAGTTCACGGTTCACATATTGCTGAAGCCTGGCTTGGAGAATTTTGAGCATTACTTTACTAGCGTGTGAAATCAGTGCAATTGTGCAGTAGTTGAGCATTCTTTGGCATTGCCTTTCTTTGGGATTGGAATGAAAACTGACCTTTTCCAGTCCTGTAGCCACTGCTGAGTTTTCCAAATTTGCTGGCATATTGAGTGCAGCACTTTCACAGCATCATCTTTCAGGATTTGAAATAGCTCAATTGGAATTCCATCACCTCCACTAGCTTTGTTCGAAGTGATGCTTTCTAAGGCCCACTTGACTTCACATTCCAGGATGTCTGGCTCTAGGTCAGTGATCACACCATCGTGATAATCTGGGTCGTGAAGATCTTTTTTGTACAGTTCTTCTGTATATTCTTGCCATCTCTTCTTAATATCTTCTGCTTCTGTTAGGTCCATACCATTTCTGTCCTTTATCGAGCCCATCTTTGCGTGAAATGTTCCCTTGGTATCTCTTGGTGTTATTATAAGAATGAAATAAACTAACACATGCCTAGTGCTTACTGTACCACCTGGCACATGCCAAACCCTCCAGTGTTACTTATAGCCTGTTATGATTGTTTGTGTAAGCTCCTTGTCTCTGAATGTTCCAGCAAACCTCCTGGATCACTGGTTGGGAGAATCATAGGATGGATTTCTACACTGCATTGGTAGACGGTTAGGATGTGCTGTACGGATACTAGCAACCTAGAACTTAAGAGGTGGTGTAGGAAAAGGGTTCTGTGGTCAGATCAGTTGACAAGTGCTGGAATAATCAAAATTCAACAGCTCTCTTTCCTCTGTGACTTCTCTGAGCCTTTAATATCACTTGCTCATGTCTGACTCTTAGCGACCCTTTGGGCTGTAGCCCTCTAGGCTCTTGTGTCCATGGGATTCTCTAGGCAAGGATACTGGAGTGGGTTGCCATTTCCTCCTCCAGGGGATCTTCCCAACCCAGGGATCGAACCCGAGTCTCCTTTGTCATGGGGTGATTCTTTACCACTGAGCCATCGCTGAGCCCCGTTACTACCCTGATATTTAAATTCCTATCATACTTGGCCACAGAACCCTTTTCATAGAATATCTTGAGGGAAGAGAGTGTTTTGAACACATTTTAGGAAATATTGAATTAGATAATTTCTGAGATTCTTTCTGATTCTGGCATCTGAAAAAGTTGTGAACTGCAAATGCAGTGATGTTTACAGCTACTGTTTATTGAGCACTATTTATGAGCCATGCACTGATTTGAGCATTTTAGATATGTCACATGATTCTCACGGTAACCCTTAACATTTCATCAGCCTCTTTTTACAGCTGAGAAGATTGAGACTCAGAGAGGTTATGCAGTTTGCCCAAGTTCACACAGCTAACACATGGTGGAACCAGGAATACATCCTTGCCTGCTCTTCAAAACCCTGCTCTTAACTGCTAGACCATGCATTAGCAGAAGCTCCTGATTTTTTTTATGTAGCAGTATAAATATGATGATGTATATTTAGGGGAAAAAAACAATGTGGGGTTGACATTTTAAGAAAAGGGAGAAAACACAGTCCAGGAGCCAGGAGACTTGGGAGGTGAAGCCTTATCTTACAAATTTAGATCTCATGCCCTTTCTACCGACCAGCATTCAAGCCAACTACTCATGCCAGTTTGCTTTAAGGTTATCAGTGAGGTCATTGGAACCACCGGCTACCAGGAAGTGAGAGGACTGTCTGTGTTAAATGGCCAGGAGATGTTTTTTCCTTTAGTAGAATTTCCATGGCTGATGAGAAATGAAGCCCTTCACAACATATGCCCTTTATCTCTACCTTCATCCAAGATGAGATCAAAGGGCAGAGGAATTCCTTGGCTCCCTCTCTTGCTGTGCTTACCCATTTACTGTGATAACTACATGCTACTTAACAGTAAGAAGAGCAAGTGCCCCTTCCTCATGGGCTATGCTGATGAGAAGAAGCACATCCAGATTAAAGCTGAGAACCTGAAAAGTGGGCTTCTTAACTCAGCTTGACCCATCAAGGTCACGTTCTTTCCCAAGCATGTCAACCCCTGCAGTGTGGTCGGCCTCTGGCCTGGGCCTCTAACTGAATCAAGCCTAGTCCTCTCCTGGCTCCTCAGCTCACTGGGAGGGAGCACAGGGTGGCTGCACTTTCTGAATCAAGCCTAGTCCTCTCCTGGCTCCTCAGCTCACTGGGAGGGAGCACAGGGTGGCTGCACTTTCTGAATCAAGCCTAGTCCTCTCCTGGCTCCTCAGCTCACTGGGAGGGAGCACAGGGTGGCTGCGCTTTCTGAAGGCAAGGACTTGGGTTTATCACCTTTGCTTCTCCAGCACCAGTGGTCAGAGATCCGACAGGAACTCAGTGCTGCAGACTGAAGCCTGAACATCAGGGCTTGAGGGCCTCCCTGTGGCTCCAGGTGGAATCTGCTGCCCTCGTGTGGCCATCCTGGCTCAGCGCTAACCGAAGGAAAATTGAAGGCAAACGGGCCCTTGAGAGGCCGGGAAGACAGTTGAACTGAGTGACCTGGTCAAAGTAGCAGGTTTAGGGGTCCAGTAGTGCTCCAACTTTTTAGTCCCCGTTCTATTTACACTCATAAAAATTACTGAAGATCCCAGAGATCTCTTATATGGATTGATTCTCTCCTATTTAGAAATTACAACTGAGAAACTTCTTAAAATGCTGACATAGCAATTCTTTAAAAGATAACAATAAACATTTCATGTTAACAAAAATAACATATTTAGGTAAAAAATTGTATTTTGCAAAGTGAAAAGAAACTTTAATAAAAAGAGTAGCACTTATTTGCATTTTTGCAATTCTCTTTGATAGAATACAATATTTCAATAGAAGACAGCGAGACCCTCACTTCTTTTGCTTTCAGTTGTTTCTAGAAAATTCCTGTGTACATTCATGAGAGAAGAATGAAAAAGGCAGAGTATCTTCATATTATTATGAAATAGTTTTGACTTTGTTATCCCCCCGGGACCACATTCTGAGAACTAACCCTGACTCAGAGTCCTCCTCTCTCAGCTCAAGAGTCCAGGTAGGGGAAGTTGGGAAAGGAAGCACCCGAGGTGGCTTCTACTCCAAGAGGAAACATCCATAGAAACAGGTAGTAAAGTCTTCACATTTTTTTTTTCTTTTATGTTTAAAAGAGCTGGACTTTTGTAAGACAGAGAAGATGGGGAAGAATATTGATTGAGTCACTGTTTCCCTCTTTCCCCTTCAGAGCTAAGATTTTTAAGAGACAACTTCACTTGCTTTATTTTTCATGCACTCTTTAAAAAAATTTTTTTATTTATCTGGCTACACTCGGTCTTAGTTGTGGCATGTGGGATCCAGTTCCCTGACCAGAGATCTAACCTGGACCCCTGCATTGGGAACAAATAGTCTTAGCCACTGGACCACCAGGGAAGTCCCTTCACACACTTCATTTTTCTGTTTTTTTTTTTTTTTTT
>NW_011494889.1:4776177-4782732 GCF_000754665.1 Bison bison bison | reverse complement strand
TTAATAGAAAATTTAGAAATGGTGGCATGATACATATAACATAAAATTACCATTTTGAACATTTTAAAGCATGTAATTTAGTGGTTTTTAGTACATTCACAATGTTACACAAACATCACCGCTGTCTGGCCCTGGAACATTTTCAGCACCGCAAAAGGAACCCACGCCCGTGAGCAGTCATTTCCCACTACCCACTCCCCCTGGTCCCTGGCAGCCACCAGTCTGCACCCCGTGTATGTGGTTTGCCTTTTCTGGAGAGTTCATATTGGGAGAGTTCATATAAATGGTATCATACAATATGTGGCTTCTGGTATCTGGCTTCTTTTACTTATCCTAGTGTTTTCAAGTTTCATCTATACAGTAGCAGGAATCGATACTTCATTCCTTTTCATGGCTGAATATTTCCTTGTAAGGATATAGCCATTTTACTTATCCAAGTTTTGGCTATTGTGACTAGTGATGTATCACCATTTTGTACAGGTATTTGAACACTTGTTCTCAATTCTTTTGAGTGGAAATGTTCAGTCATTTGACAATTTTATGTTTAACTTACCAAGGAACCACCAAACTGTTTAGGGTGCCACATTTTACTATGTAAATGTTTCTTCAGAGAATCATTAAAATAACATATTCAAGAGGCTTCCTGCATCAGTGGAAATGAGGTGGGCAACCCAGGTCCCACTGTAATATTAATAATTGCTGTTGTTAGTTTAGAATCATGCTTCTGGTTATAAAGTACATTATGATTTTTCACATGCTTTGATGATCATTATTTATTTGAGCTCGACAACACTGCAAAATGGGAAGCAAAGCTAGTCACGTACTCATGCCATGCATGTGTGAGCTCAGGTGCTCAGTTGTGTCTGACTCTTCTTGTGACCCCATGGACTGTAGCCCACCAGGCTCCTCTGTCCATGGAATTCTCCAGGGAAAAATACTGGAGCAGGTTGCCATTTCCTTTTCTAGGGGATCTTCCTGGACCAGAGATCAAACCCATGTCTCTTGCGTCTCCTGCATTGGCAGGTGGGTTCTTCACCACTAGCACCACTTGGGATGCCCCGCTCATGCCATAGCTTCTTAAAAAACTTAAAGTACAATTTGGATCACCTTTACTACTCTTCAGATCACTAATTTGGGAATCACTAACGTTTTAAACCTTCCTCTTTATAAATGTGCAAAACTGAGATCCAGAGAGGTAAATTGGCCAGCTGGCCATGGCTATGGGTAGCTGATTATAAACTTTCTAGGCACCAAACAACCATACATTTTACTGTAACACAGTCTTGTTAGGAAGCTGTGACTAGAGAGGAATTTCATGTATATTTCCTTTGCTGCTGCTAAGTTGCTTCAGTCGTGTCCGACTCTTAGAAACCCCATGGACTGCAGCCTACCAGGCTCCTCCATCCATGGGATTTTCCAGGCAAGAGAACTGGAGTGGGGTGCCACTGCCTTCTCCAATATTTCCTTTAGGAAGATACAATTTTTTTAGTGTAATGAGAAGGTAGAGGGAGACACTGGTTATACTCAGGCAGGTCTTGTTGCAGTTTGGCTCCCCTAGCAGCTGACGTGAGCCAAGGACTGAGAGCAGGCGGCTCCTGTGCACCGTGGAGGGGATTCCGCTACGGAGGGTGGGGATGTGGGGAAGACAGGGTTGAGGGCAGGGGCAAGGGAGGCAGCAGGTCGAGGTGCATCATCAGGCCTCTCACATGGAGGCCTGCACAGGAGGCAAGGAGTGTCAACCGAACCACTCCCCAGCCCACCCCAAACTCACACTCCCAGATCCTATTCTAGTTCTTCATTGCTAAATGTGAACTGTCAGGCAAGAATCATCGGCCACTTCAGAACAGGTATAAAAAAGAAAAGGATGGGCAGATGAAGAAAAAGATGACCAGGGACTGGGGAGCCTGGTGGGCTGCCGTCTATGGGGTCACATAGAGTCGGAGACGACTGAAGTGACTTAGCAGCAGCAGCAGAGAAAACTTGAGAGGATTCAGAGTAGAACACTTTTTAAAACAATTAGTTTTTCCAGAGAGATCTGAGATGATATTAAATTTATCAAAACATTAGTAGATCAGCTGTGAGAAAGGAACAAATAGAGGTGAACACTTTGGGGAAATTTTTTAAAATATGCCATTCATCTCACACACACACACACACACACACACACACACTTCTGTTAACTGTGTGTGGTGACGGATGTTAACTAGGCTCACTGTGGTGAGCATTTCATAACATATACTCTTAACAAAGAGACAACAGGCCCCAGATAGAGTCACTTGTGTTAAGTCCACATTCCCAAACAGAGACTTAATACCTAATTACAGTGTGTCCAGAATTGTAATCTTAACCTGCCAGTCTGGAATTTCCTGGTCGGCACTAGTGAGATCATCTGCCAGCTAGACCCCTGCCATCCCCCAAAGGCAGGTGATCTTCCCTGAAACAATCTACTCTTTTAACTTCCTTGTCCTGCCTCGTTCTTCCATTTTGTACAGCAATTCAGAGCTCCTTTCTATCTGCAAGATAGGATGCTGCCTGATTCATAAATCATTGAATAAAGCCAATTAGATCTTTACATTTACTTTAGCTGAATTTGTTTGAATACAAGTAGAGAACAATAGAGAACAGACATGGCGGGACGGGGGTTGGGGGGTTGGGGGGTAGGGAGGAAGGAGAGTGTGGGATGTATGGAGAGAGTCACATGGAAACTTACATTACTATATGCAAAATAGATAGCCAATGGGAGTTTGCTGTATGACTCAGGGAACTCAAACAGGGGCTCTGTAACAACCTAGAGGGCTGGGATGGGGAGGGAGATGGGAGGGAGGTTCAAAAGGGAGGGGATATATGTATACCTATGGCTGATTCATGTTGAGGTTTGACAGAAAACAACAAAATTCTGTAAAGCAATTAACCTTCAATTAAAAAATAAATTTTTAAAAAGATAAAAAATTTAAAAAATACAAATATCAAATCATTCATTATGTTGTACATCTGAAACTAATATATGTCAATTAGATCTAAATTTTTTAAAATGTGATTGCCAAAAAATAAAGTGTTGGAAGGCTGAGAGATAAATTAGAATATGGATGGGTGGAGAGACAAAGAGAAGGCACAAGAAAATAGTTTAGAAAAAATAACAATATGAGAGATCTAACAGAAGTCTCAAAAAAGCAAAGCTAAAAAAACTGTAAAAATCCTAAGAGACCATCTACCTTAATCTCTGGCTGTCATCTGCCATCTCCCACTTCCACCTTCTTTGAAGACACCACCCTGTGGTCCACACTCCCTCATGACCTTGTTCTCTCATACTATATTGCTAACTTCAAGATCTATGTTGGCGAACCAGAAGATACACCATAGCCACATACTTCCTTATCCTCTTTAGATGGATATATAGTAATTTGAAATAAAGATATTTCCCAGTCTCCCTTGTGGCAAGGTGTGGTCATGGCCACAGAATATAAGCAGAAGTGCTGTGGGCAAGTTCAAGAGAAGAAAGTGCATCCATTTCTCATCCTCCTTTTATGCCAGATGGAGTGTTGGCTTGACGACTAGAGCCTGGCAGCCAATTTGGACCATGAGGTGAAAGCTACCTACTGAGGACATCGAACAAGAAGAGAGAAGCCTGACCCCTGATACCTATCATGGTATAGGTCAAGCTATCATGACCTCCATGAGCTGCTTGTTTGTGAGAGAACAATAGCCATCTTGTTTAAATCCCTGCTATTTTTGTTATATACAGTTTATCCTGATCCTATTCTCAGGAGGTTTCAAAGGTGTCCCTCAGGTCACACAGTAAGTAACTGGCAGAGCCAAAATTTGAATGCTGATCATTCTATTCCAGAGCCCATACAGAAACTCAGGAAAGTGGGCTTTACCCTATCTCGAGGCCTTACAGAGGAGACACAGAACAAGGGACTGCAGTAATGAGCTCTCGGTGGAGGGAGGGCAACAAGAAGCCAAGTGAGCATGTGATGGAGAAAGAAGAAAAAGCAAGAGGCGCATACAGCACAGAGAGAGCAGACAAGCTTCACCGCACACTTGGCAGCCTCATTTCCATGTTGCTGCGGGACAGGAGTGAGGGAAAGCTGGCACTTGGGTTGAACCATGATTGGTTGGTTCGATAAGGTGGGGGACAGAGGTGTTTGCATACCACTTCTCTGTTCTTCTCAGCATGTCTGGATTATCTTTTTTCATCTCCTCCACTTAGGTGTTGGGTTCCCCCGTCTCCCAGCTACTCAGGGACCAAGCTTCCCCACACAGAGTCTCCTCAGGCATCTCTGTTTTCTCTCCAAGGGCTCTCGCCCTTTTGCCTTCTGACATTTGCTTCTTCCCAGTCTTCAATAGGCTTCCCTATGGACTCAGTTGGTAAAGAATCTGTCTGCAATGCAGGAGACCCGGGTTCGATCCCAGGGTCGGGAAGATCCCCGAAGGAAATGGCAACTCACTCCAGTATTCTTGCCTGGAGAATTCCATGGACAGAGGAGCTAGGCAGGCTACAGTCCATGGGACTGCAGAGTCGGACACGACTGTGCAACTAACTTTCACTTTTCACATTAATCTTAACATCTAACCAGGGCACCGCTCACCTCTCCTTCCCTCATTGTTCACTTCCACTTTCTGCTGCTGCGGCTGCCAAGTCAATTCAGTCGTGTCCGACTCTGTGACCCCATAGACGGCAGCCTACCAGGCTCCTCTGTCCATGGGATTTTCCAGACAAGAGTATCCACCTTCTGCTTTAGCCTCTAAATGTGGCTTCTCTCCCAACATCCAGGTCAGGGCTTTGACAAAGGCCTTCTAAGCCTAACAAGTCAAAGCACTTGTCATACCTCCTCTTCAGAAGCCCCACCCTGAAACTACTCTTTCAAAGATAAACATCGCCCTACTTGCCAAACTGAATGATTTTCCCCAGTTTTTCTTCCCTTGTAATCTCCAGGGAGCTTTTACTCTCACAGACCAGTCCTCGTCGTCTTAAAATTCTGCCTACTTTTGGCTTTCACAGCAGCGATGGCACCTGAGTCCCGAGACAAGCCAGATTGAACTGCCACCCCTGGGTCAAGTGAGTCTGCCCTCTCGGCTTCCACATCTATCTCCCAGCCCAGGCGGGAAAGGAAGCTATGTCACAACACCAAAATACACAGTTCTTTCATCTCCTCATGATACGTAGCCAGCTTTGTGACTCTCGCAGCACTTCTGGGACAGCAGACAGCACTTCCGGTTTGAGCAGCAGTCTCAAACTGTTTTCTCAGGAGTCTGACAGCCATGCTTCCCACTCCCAGTGACTTGCTCTGTGAAGCCTCCAGGGGCTCAAGTCCTGGTAGGAGGGTGAGCTTCTCTTCGCAGCCTGTGAATGATGTAGAGGAAAAAAAAAACAGAAGGGACTCTCTGGTGGTCCAGCGGTTAAGACTTTGCCTCCCAATGCAGGAGGTGTGGGCTCCACCCCTGGTCGGGGAGCTAAGATCCTAACAGTCCTCCAGGCCAAAACACAAAAGAGAAGCAGCATTGTAACAAATTCAATAGAAACTTTCAAAATGACCCATCCTGGAAAAAAAAGGAAGAAAAAGGAAAAACCAATCTGCACCCCCACCTCGCCCCACGCAGTGCCCAGAGATATGACCACAGAAGGAAGGGAGAACAGGTTCCTGAGCTCCCCACCCCGACCCCCGCCCCGCCCCACCCCCTGCAGCCACTGCTGAGAACCAGCACTGCGCGTTCCTCCGGTGTTTTGGCAACCTTGCAGTGTTTCTGATGACAGCCGGCTGGCACCTGCCCAGCTGTCAGCCGGCATGCCTCTGCTTAGGAAACCTAGCTCAAGAAAACGATGCTCTACAAATAATAAATGCTGGAGAGGGTGTGGAGAAAAGGGAACCCTCTTACACTGTTGGTGGGAATGCAAACTAGTACAGCCACTATGGAGAACAGTGTGGAGATTCCTTAAAAAACTGGAAATAGAACTGCCTTATGATCCAGCAATCCCACTGCTGGGCATACACACTGAGGAAACCAGAAGGGAAAGAGACACGTGTACCCCAAGGTTCATCGCAGCACTGTTTATAATAGCCAGGACATGGAAGCAACCTGGATGTCCATCAGCAGATGAATGGATAAGAAAGCTATGGTACATATACACAATGGAGTATTACTCAGCCATTAAAAAGAATACATTTGAATCAGTTCTAATGAGGTGGATGAAACTGGAGCCTATTATACAGAGTGAAGTAAGCCAGAAGGAAAAACACCAATACAGTATACTAACGCATATATATGGAATTTAGAAAGATGGTAACGATAACCCTGTATACGAGACAGCAAAAGAGACACTGATGTATAGAACAGTCTTATGGACTCTGTGGGAGAGGGAGAGGGTGGGAAGATTTGGGAGAATGGCATTGAAACATGTGAAATGTCATGTATGAAACGAGATGCCAGTCCAGGTTCAATGCACGATGCTGGATGCTTGGGGCTGGTGCACTGGGACGACCCAGAGGGATGGTATGGGGAGGGAGGAGGGAGGAGGGTTCAGGATGGTGAACACATGTATCCCTGTGGTGGATT
>NW_011494889.1:4775506-4776077 GCF_000754665.1 Bison bison bison | reverse complement strand
TGATGGCCCAGGGTGTGGGCTCAGGAGGAGGGGAGCAGTTAGTGACGGCCCAGGGTGTGGGCTCAGGAGGAGGGGAGCAGTTAGTGATGGCCCAGGGTGTGGGCTCAGGAGGAGGGGAGCAGTTAGTGACGGCCCAGGGTGTGGGCTCAGGAGGAGGGGAGCAGTTAGTGATGGCCCAGGGTGTGGGCTCAGGAGGAGGGGAGCAGTTAGTGACGGCCCAGGGTGTGGGCTCAGGAGGAGGGGAGCAGTTAGTGATGGCCCAGGGTGTGGGCTCAGGAGGAGGGGAGCAGTTAGTGACGGCCCAGGGTGTGGGCTCAGGAGGAGGGGAGCAGTTAGTGATGGCCCAGGGTGTGGGCTCAGGAGGAGGGGAGCAGTTAGTGACGGCCCAGGGTGTGGGCTCAGGAGGAGGGGAGCAGTTAGTGATGGCCCAGGGTGTGGGCTCAGGAGGAGGGGAGCAGTTAGTGACGGCCCAGGGTGTGGGCTCAGGAGGAGGGGAGCAGTTAGTGATGGCCCAGGGTGTGGGCTCAGGAGGAGGGGAGCAGTTAGTGACGGCCCAGGGTGTGGGCTCAGG
>NW_011494889.1:4774053-4775406 GCF_000754665.1 Bison bison bison | reverse complement strand
TGTGGGAGAGGGAGAGGGTGGGAAGATTTGGGAGAATGGCATTGAAACATGTGAAATGTCATGTATGAAACGAGATGCCAGTCCAGGTTCAATGCACGATGCTGGATGCTTGGGGCTGGTGCACTGGGACGACCCAGAGGGATGGTATGGGGAGGGAGGAGGGAGGAGGGTTCAGGATGGGGAACACATGTATACCTGTGGTGGATTCAAAAATAAATTAATAGAAAAAAAAGAAAAGAAAACGATGCAGAAAGGGGGGCATTTAAGCCTCTCTCCTTCACAATGAGCAGATCTCTTCCCTTCCATGGCCAGAGCACACACGTTCTCCCAGGAGAGGCAGGGAGAGGGCCCACACTGACAAACAGACCAGACCCCAGCACTGTGACAGGATTCGGCTATTTATTGATGGTAATATTAAGACACTTCCCAGCAACGACTGCTGTGACAAGGACTCTAAAGGTAATCAGATAATGATGACATCATAGACAAAGCGTTGGGAACATTCCTTGCAGAGAAAATTGGCTTTTCCTCTCCAGTCAGAGTGACCAGGCGCTTCGTGCCATCCCGGGCACGGCCTCCTGGTCCCAGACAGCCTTGCCTCGTCCTCCGTCTTGGCGTTCTCCGAGGACAGGCTGGGGGGCTGAGAGCAGGGGGCCTTCCCCACGCCCCCCACGTCTCGGAACCGTCCTCAGCTCCTCTGGCCCGACTTCCCGGGTTTCCTGTCGGTGAAGCGAGTGCTCACGAGGGGGTGAGCCATGCCCCGCGACAAAGCCGCTAGCACCACAAAGCTGGCCCTTCCTCTTCACCAAGTTAACACAAGCCTTTTTCATCCTCACTTGCTTTTAAAGGAAAGAAAAGTCTTAAAAATATATGGCACTAGAGTGTAAAATCATACAGCTGCCTCCGGTTACCGCTTCCTACAGCTTCCAGCCCATGACGCCCGCGTCCCCTCAGATGTAGAGCTGATGGGAGGCCAGGGTGTCCATGAAAGGCCGCACCAGGTTGTCCGTGGAGAAGTAGAAGATGAGCCCGAACGTGATGGAGATGGGGAGGGCGGGCAGCGCCTTCTTGAACACGGCGAGCAGCAGGAGGGTCAGACACAAACCCTGCCGGACACAGAGGCGGGGGAGCGGGAGAAGGTGACCACCGGTTGGACGGGGGGGGGGGAGCAGTTAGTGACGGCCCAGGGTGTGGGCTCAGGAGGAGGGGAGCAGTTAGTGATGGCCCAGGGTGTGGGCTCAGGAGGAGGGGAGCAGTTAGTGACGGCCCAGGGTGTGGGCTCAGGAGCCCTGACACCCCAGCACCTCCCCTGGTCCTCTCGGCAGCTCCGTGGGGGGCGGGGGGGCGGGGGCC
>NW_011494889.1:4762604-4773953 GCF_000754665.1 Bison bison bison | reverse complement strand
GGCTCTCAGCCAGTACTAACGCCTTGCACACGAGTGGATGAACCAGCAAGCAGGCCTCATGAACTGGGCCGCTGCTACCGGACCACCTCCCCTGGCCGTGTGACCTGATGGCATGATGCCTTCCCCCAGGGGACATGTATTTATGCGAAAACTGGACGGGTCTGACTGAAAGGCAGCACTGTTCTCAGCGGACACCAAGGGAACCAAGATGCCGAGTGACCCCCCCCTGGCCCCCCCGCCGTAAGCAGGCGCAGTGGTTGCCTATCCTGTCCCTGCCCCAGCCAATGCAGGCAGTGGTCCAGGGTGGGGACAGGGAACCAGAGTGCCTGTCCTCTCCCCAGGGAGAGCAGGGCTTCAGGGCAGACAGTCTGGAAGTGGAGGAGCCTGGGCATCCCCTACCTGGTCCTTGACACACACTGTGGGCAAATAGAAATGTCCAAAGAACTGGAGCCTTGGTCCTAACCTGCCACGCGATGCCCCAGGTTCACCAGGCAGAGCACTGAGTGTGGGCCGTTCGGGGCCTCCGCCTCCACCAGTCATCACAGATGCGTCCCCATTACGTGTACCTGATCATGGTAAGTGACTATGGGTGCTGAGTCTCTGCAGTCGTGTCCGACTCTTTGTGACCCTATGGACTGTAGTCCGCTGAGCTCCTCTGTCCGTGGGATTCTCCAGGCAAGAATACTGGAGTGGATTGCCATTTCCTCCTCCAGGGGATCCTCCTGACCCAGGGATCAAACCTGCGTCCCTTGTGTCTCCTACATTGGCAGGTGGGTTCTTTTATCACTAGCGCCACCTGAGAAGCCCCTAAGTGACGATACGGGCCTTCAAATTTCACCGCTGGGGTTCAGAGTGAGGGGCCCCCCTCTCAAGCCCCAGGAGATCCCGTGGGGACTCAGAACTGCATGATGTCTGGGTGCTGTGGAGGGAAAACACACAGCCCCGGAGTCAGAGACCTCAGTTCACATCACAGCTCGGGCCTCGCAGCTTTGTGCCCATGGCCAGGCCCTCGCCCTGCTCCATCTTCCAAACATTTCAGGTCACTATCCCTACCTCAAGGTGCGGTGAGACAAACGTACAGAGTTAGCCAAGACCTTGGCACCCAGCACGCACACTCAGTAACGCCAGAGCTCCGGGTCACCCTCCCTGCACCATGCCTGCACCTACTGACGACCAGATCCTCCTGTGAACCTTGGTCTCATCCTGAGGATCTTTCTGGCAACCCTGCGCAGCCCTTCCGAGGGAGAGCAGCATCTGAAAACTCCCTGGGGTTCCTGGGCCCCCCATGAAGACCCCCACTGCCCAGGGGCGGGAGGGGAGCACCCTGGGCCCACTCACAATGAGGATGGCCACAAAGCAGGCCAGTGTGGTGTTCCAGTCCCCGCTGCCCGTGGCGGCCGCCTTGCCCACCAGCACACTGTAGAAGATGAAGTCTCCGAGGCCGAGCTTCACGCCCCCTGTGTGGTGGAGAGAGAGGGAACCCGTAGGTCTCAGAAGCCCTGGGAGGAAGCAGCAGAGAAGGCTGACCCCAGCCGAACAGCCCAGGCATGTGGCTCAGCCCAGGGGACCCAGGGCCCAGAGGCCTGGGGACCTCAGAGGGCTGATGGGTGGTGTCACTGCCTAGCCCACCTCACCTGGACTCTGGAACAAGGATTAGCTGTCTCAGAAAAACAGCAGCCAGTGGGGAAAAGGGGGAAACCTGTGGTCTGGCTGACTTGCATTCTGGGCTATGCAAAGCCAGCATTTCTGATAATTCATGCAAAACTGGTGCTTGGTACTTGGTTTGAGTAAAGACAAGAGTGAATATAATCCATTGTCCAGGGCTGGTGGGAAGTTAACCAACTGAGCGGTGAGTATGAATTATAAATGCTTTTTAGGAAATTTAATTTCTTTGCTTTTAAGAACATATATGATAACCGAGGTCCTCTAGAGACTAATATATAAGAGGTAAATGTATAAGAGATAAATGTATATTGTAAATCAACTCTGTTGTTATTGTGTAGCCGCTAAGTCATGTCCGATTCTTTCGGCCCCATGGACTGTAGCCTACCAGGCTTCTCTGTCCATGGAAATTTCCCAGGCAAGAGTACTGGAGTGGGTTGCTATTTCCTTCTCCAGGGGATCTTCCTGACCCAGGGATCAAATCCACTCTCCCACATTGTGGGCAGATTCTTTACCACTGAGCCACCAGGGAAGATAAACGTAACTTGTAACTAGTGTATCCATTAGTGAAAAGGAAATGAGCTTCTAGAATGTTTTGTTTCCTTTAGTACAATTGCCCTGTACACCTTCTTATAGGATAATTTCATTCATCATGGACAACAAAAATGCTTATGAAACAGACTCAAATGGAATTGAGCGGGTCTGCATCAAGGAAACATGCTCTGCCCCGTCTGAACCCAATCCCCTCTCCTCTCTGGGCTCCAAGCAAGAAGCACCTTACCCTTCCTTCCTTAGTCTGTCCCTTCCGTCAGCCCCACCACTCCCAACTTCCTCACTTTGGCAAACTTGTAAGCTCTGCCCTCTTACAGAGACCACTGCTCCTGCGGGTCTCTTGCTACCACCCCGGCTCCTGCCTCCCTGTTCTGCCTGCTCTCCCCTCCCTTCTCTCTCCCTTTTCAATCAGTTCTTTCTCAAAGGAACTGTGCTCACCTAGCAGGCACTTCGGAGACCTGAGGCAGCAAGTCCCACATCCACCAATCAGTGTGCTCAGGCAAGGCCATCACCAGGCCTCGGTGGACCACCACCCCCCATGCTGTCTATCTCAGCACCCTGCCCTGTCTACTCCCCAGGATTCTCCACAAGCGACCTTCCCTTCATCCCTTTAACATCGCCCACACAGGCCCTCTGGTCTCCACTCTGACCCTGCACCCTTCCTGGGTACCTTGTGGGGACCCACGTATTTCACAAGTACATCCTGGTGACTCCTCTTCGGGCCTGGAACCCTGACCTTCCTGAGCACTACTCCCCCTCCTGAGTCTCTGGCTTCTCCACCTGAGGTCCTCCAGAGCCTGCCACCTGCCGGCCCCTCCTCTCATCCCTCTCCCCGCCTCCCTGTCCATCCCTTGTCCAGCCGGGTCCTCCTGCTGCCTCCCATGCCGGTGGTGGTGCCCGAGTCGTGCCCTTCTGGCTCTTCCCTCACCCAATCCTCCAGCAGTCTGTGCTCCTGTGGCCACCTGGGATCTGTCTGGGATGCAGCTCTGCTCACTTTAATTCCCTGCAACAAACCCCTAATGGTTCCCCATAGCCTCCAGGATGAAGTCTGAACTCCCGTGAGTACCGCTCACCCTTGAAGGTCTGGCCCCCAGCTTCTCTGGCCATTAAACATCCCAGAGCTCCCAGATGGCTTCCTCCCCTCTCATCTGAGCCTTTGCCAATGCTGTTGTGGAACAGAATCTAACCAGCCTTTGTCCTTCATTCTGGGAGGGACACCAAATCCTTGGAATTTCCCCAGGGACGGGAGTATCTTTGTTGTTCAGCAGCCCCTTGGATCATTTATGCAAGTGAGAGGATGGCACTGCTGCTGTTGCTGCTGCTGCTAAGTCGCTTCAGTTGCGTCCAACTCTGTGCGACCCCATAGACGGGAGCCCACCAGAAAGACCAACCATGTGATAAGGAGGTTGGGACTCCAGGCTAGGCTGAGTCTGGGGAGAGGAGGCAGCCTGGAGATGAAGTCCAGTGTCATGAACAAGGACTCAATCCATTATGCCTATGTAATGAGACCCCAGTAAAAACTCTGGACACTGGAACTCGGTACACACATCCATGTGCAGGGGTGGGGGAGATTCCCGGGTCCCAGGGGCAGAGGGCACCTTCCCAGACCTCACCCTATGTGGCTCTTCATTTGGCCGGCTGGTCCTCATTTATATCCTTTATAATATCAATAAAGCTGTAATGATATGTATAGCACTTTTCTGAGTTCCGAGAGTCATTCTAGTACATTTTCCAACCTGATGGAGTTGTGAGAATCCCCAGATTTGTAGCCAGTCGGTCAGAAGTGTGGGTGGCCTGGAGACCCCCAGAGCTTGTGGCTGGCATGTGAAAGGTGGGTGTGGTCGTGTGGGGATGGTGCCCACGTGGGATCCGTGCTGATTAGGGCGGGGGCTCAGCGCCAGGCCTATCTCCGGCCCAGCTGCCTGTGTGCTGGGTGACTGCCGACTTGTCCTTCCAGTCCAGCCTCCAGCCAATTGTCTTCCCGACGTCCGTCCTGAGTACTTTTTACCTAACCTCCCCTGACTTGGGCTGCTCCGTGGGGAACTTCTCAAGGGCAGCAGCTGTGTTAATCCAGCAGCATCTCCCTGGCTCCCACGTGCCTCCCGGCACACACTAGTGGTCCATATATGTGTGCTGGTTGGTTATGTTAATCCACTTGGAAACATAACCATTTATCAGAAGGTCTTTGGGCGTGTCTTCAAGATTGTCTTCCACACCTGCTCCTTCTGCTCCCAGCCACTCGGGGCTCTGCCTGGGGGAAGCCTGCACCCCAACTCTGCCCGTCTTATGCTCCATAGCCCCAGTGTGGGGCAGTGCTGGTAGCGCCGGCCCGCGCAGCCCAGCTCACCCCCAGAACACAGGACCCACGCCTGCGACCCCACAGCTGCACTGGGACGGCCTCCGGCTACTCGAGCACACACTGTCCCAGCCACAGCCCTGCCCCTCCCCGTCGTCTCCCTCCTCCCGCACAGCTCAAACCCCTCCCCATCCCACGGCTCCCACTGCTCACAGGACACAGACGAGAACCCCCATCTTGATCCAGAAGGCCCCTGGAGCCCCTGTCTGTCTCCCAGCCCCATCTCTGCACTTGGGTCTCAGCATCCGGCTTCCACTTCCTCTAAGTCAGCCCCAGGGTCACTGCTCCCAAGGCACCCTCGGCTGGAAACCAAACCCCTTTGCACTGTGTGTTCCCCTCTGTGTCCTCAGCCTCTGGAGCTCAGCTTAGAAGTTACTTCCTCAAGAGACTTCCTCTGACCCCTTCAAGCAGGTCAACGGCCTTGTCAGTGCCCCTACCACCCTATGTTCTTCTGAGCGGTCCTCCCAGCTCCCGAGAGAGTGGTTAGTGCCCATGCCCACATAGCAGCACCCCCAGAGCAGCACCCGTACGATCACCCCCCAGTGCAGAGTGGGCATACGGCCAACATCTGTCACACACGAGGTAGCCTGGGCGTTAAGTCCCCATGGTCTGCCCATAGGACTGCGCCTTGGCGGGCTTCTCTCTGACTTTGTAAAGCATCTCTGATGTCAAACGGGCTCCTCCCTAACCTCAGGAAGCCCCACCCCGGGCCCCGCAGACCGTCCATCTGGACACCTTACTTTCCTCCTCTTCCTCCAGCTCCTCCCCCGGGTAGCCAGGCAGCGGGGGCTCAAAGACGTCAGGGTACGAGGGCTCCCCAAAACTGTCATAGGAGTCTTCTTCTGGGTGTCCGTTGTCATGTGAGGAGGGAGAGAGACAAGAGGGGGTCAAAGGGTTCTCTGAGCCCAGGGCTTCCCTGCCCCACCCTGCACCATGCCCAGCCCGACACAGAGGATTCTCCAGACCACACAGCAAGGGATGGGAAGGGAGAGAAGCGGGGCTGAGGCAGAGGAGCGAAGCTCCACCTGCACCCAATCCCTAGTGTGTGCGTGCCCGGAGGCAGTCTTCCCTGCCCTTCCTGTCCTTGTGCCTCTCAGAGGGGCCAGGCAGCTGAGCAGGGTGTAGTGAAAAGCACCCCCCATGATGACAGGCTGTCAGTCCCCTGATACTCACCCATCTCCGGGTCGTAGGGGAGCTGAAGGGCTCCCTGAGAGGAAGGGTCCAGCTTGGCCATGCCCACGGTCCAGACCATGGCGGCTGGGGAAGGAGAAAAGGGTCCAGCCTCAGACACTACTAACTATGGCTGCCCCCGGGGCGAGGGAGGCAAGTGGGACAGTCTGTGTCCCCAGAAAGCCTGCACGGGACCCTCAGTCCCTGTGGGTATTTGCTTATGGCCTCTGTTATGGGGCCTCTGGGGGTCCAGACTCCACTGCACATCCAACACGCAGCACAGTGCCCACCACAAAGTGCCCACCATCAGTGCATGCTTGCTGATGCTTTTATAAATAGAGATCCCTGCACACTGGCCCTGAGGCCAGCAGCAACCCCGAGAGTGCTTCTTTAGAGACTGAGCTTCAGTTGTTGAGAAAGCCCAGGGAAAGGCAGGCATCCTGCCACCCACCTCCCCAGACCCCTACCCTGAACAGTCCCTCCCCAAAGTCCCTTTCCAGGGGCCTGGAGAGCTGAGTGGGTGGCCTCGGGCTCATGGGAACGCGGCCCATGCCCACTGCATGAGTCTGGCTGAGATGAAACTGCGGGCGGGCCACACTCCTGGAAGCCCTCTTCCTGCTCTAAATGTCCAAGCTTCTTCCTGAGCCACAGCAGGACGCAGCCCACCTTCATCTCAGGAAGGTAGACCCCTTCTGGGATCACCAAGGCTGCCTCCCTTCCTTTGGTCAGGAAAAAGGTTAACTGTCTCCCCATCAACTCTGAAAGCCAAGGCCAATGCAAACCCTGGTTCCCACGTCTGAAGGAAGCACGGGGGTCACTCACATGAGTATATGAGGGCAGGGAATATGGGCTCATTTCTCTCCTGCGCGGTTTCCACGAGCATCCTCAGTGGCCCTTTGGGACACAGCACAGCCACAAGATCTGGGAAAGCAAAGTCATCCCTGGCACATTAAGAAAGACGTTTATTCCCAGCCAGCGCTCTAACACCAGGCCCAGGCGAGTGTATCCTGGAACCTCAGGGCAAGGCTCTCCAACCATGGCCCCCTGTTGTTTCAGCAACCCCACCCTTGGGTTTCAGCCTCAATCCCTAGAGCCTGCACTGGCTGGAGCCCATGGTGGGGTCTGAGCGGGCTAACTGCAAACAGGGACTGCTGTTGTGTGGCTCAGAGACCCAGAGGGTGGGCTTGAAGTCCCATTTCTCTGAGCCCCAAATTCCTTATCCTAAGAATGTAAGAAGCAGTACTGGTGATGGTAATCTCACTAATACAGTCGGCTTTCCAGATCTCTGGGTTCTGTATCCATAGATTCAACCAGCCGTGGATCAAAAATTTCAGAAAAAAATTCCAGCAAGTTCCCAAAACCAGTATTTGCTGCACACTGGCAATTGTAAATGTCATTTACATTAACAGCTATTTATATATCACTTATGTTGTACTATATAAGTAATCTAGAGATAATTTAAACTATTTGGGAGGGGACTTCCCTGGCCCAGTGGTAAAGACTTCGCCTTCCAATGCAGGGGTGTGGGTTTGATCCCTAGTAGGGTAGCTAAGATCCCACATGCCTCACAGCCAAAAAAGGTCAAAATATAAAACAGAAACAACACTGTAACAAATTCAATAAAGACTAAAAATGGTCCACATCAAAAAAAAAAGTCTTAAAAAAACATACAGTATTTGGGAGGATGTACATAAGTTATATGCAAATCCTATGTCATTTTATGTAAGAGATTTGAGCATCCTTGGACTTTGGTACCTCAGGGGATACTGGAACCAGTCCCCCAAGGATACCAAGACAACATTATACTAATTAAAGAGCAGCTCACATCTGGGGTACTCACTATTTACTGGTACTGTGCCCAATCTCAAGGTTGTTCTGAGAGTAAACGACATCTGACATACAAAGTGCTTAAGGGTGCGAGTGCTCAGTAAACATTTGCTGTTATTAGTAATCATGTCAACAGTCATGATTCCATAGGACCTGGTTTGTTTTTATGAAGGTGAACTTCTCAGAAGGGAGACCATCCAGGCCTCCCTGGGGGGTTGAAGGGAAGTGGGGGGCACGTCTCAGCACCCACCAAGCCTGTCTAGCAGTCAGGACTCAGCCCTGGATGTCACTCCACAGCCTCCCACCAGGCTGGCGGCCCACCTACCATACACGGAGATGGCGCCCAGAATGACCCAGGCGGACCACTCCGGGAGGTACTTGATGAACACCAAGGCCATGAGCGCGCTGATCATGATGAGGTAGGCCTGCTGCAGCACTAGGGGGCCCTTCCAGTGGATGCACACCATGCCCACCGCCCCGAAGTTCCAGACGGTCAGGAACAGGGTCGGGTAGTCCATGGCCACATTGTAGGTCTTGAGCACTTCCCTGTGGGACCAAAGTGGAGCCCGGGGGCTGGGGCACTCACTGGAGATGTCAGACCCTGAGGCAGGCAGTCCAACACCCTCAATCACCAAGTCCCAGCCTGGGTTTTCCCAATCTCTGGCTCATTTATTAACATCGCCTTCCCCATTTCCATGAGCCCTACAGGCAACCCCTTGAAATACTTTCTGAAACAAGGTGGGGAGTACACCAACATCTTGTCCTTGGGCTGGACGACCCTCTGCCCGAGGAAAAGATCTTTGGAAAAGTGTTTTCTCCTGTGCCTCCAGTCTTTTTGGGCCCCTGGGTTAGGCTGATGTCCTAAATACAGGGCAAGAGAGACCACCTTCCCCCAAAACTAGGAGGGACCCAGTCCCAGCCCAAAGATTGGAATGTAAATTTTGAGGCCTTTCTGATCCCTGCCTCTGCTGGGGTTCACAGCCTTCTCTGTGATGACTCTGAGTCTTTGTTTTAAATCAGGAACTAGAAGGAGACGTGTGGCCCAATGAAGGGCTCCACTCCAGTGTCAAGGAGGCCAGGCTCCTGGAGCAGCAACAAGGGGCAAGCATGGAGCCCGAGGGGCGCCCTTCCCTCCCAGGTCCTTCAGACCCACCCAGGCCACAGGGAAGGGGTCTCAGGGGACCTGCTGCCGCCGGCAGCCACTCACCCAAGGTCCTCCTGCCCCCCAGCGGCCACTCACCCGAGGTAGATGTAGGTGAAGAGGAAGAGCAACATCAGAGAGGACATGATCAGCCAACCGTGGATGAACTGGGTGGAAACAGGCATTGTGACGGCAGGCCCCCAGGCCCCTGGTCCTCGGGACTGACTCCCAAGCCTAGAAACCCTTCCTCCTTAGGCTCCTCCTGCCTATGCTGGAAGGTGGCTGTTTTACAGGTAAGGAGGGCACAGACATTCAAGGCATTCTCTCCAGGTAACCCAGCAAGCATACAAAGGAGCTGGAAATCCTTCATGCCTAAACACCTAGCTCTCTACTTGGTCACCTGGAAAGGACACGCTTGGCACATTCCAAGCTCTAGAGAGAAAGCTGGCTGGGTTTCTGTTCCCACGTGCTATGTCCCCAAGTGTGGGCAGTGAGACAACAGACACATAGACACACACTAGCAGGAAGAGATAAAGGCTGTGAAAAAAAAACTGGCTGGGCAAAGTGACAAGAGACCCACCGCTTCTATTTTAGACACAGTGGTCAGGGAAGGCTCCTCCTCTCCTGGCCCAAATAAGGGAGGGTCAAAGGTGATGGGGGGGGTCCCTGCAACCTGCCTCCTCAGAGGACAGACCCGTCAGTCACCAGCTCGGGCCACTGGGGACCGCAGCGGCCACGTGGTTGTCTGTTCAAAGCAGAAGGGGCAACGCCGGTATGTGCTGATCCTCCCTATCCCACCTGAGCCTGCCCAGACCACCGTCACCTCTTGTCCGTGTCGTGGAGTAAATCTGACTGAATGGAGGCTCAGCAGCCTCCCAGCAGGTCCTAGCGTGGTCATGTGACACCTGCTCACCACGGCACTGCTGGCTCTCCCCTGGCCCCACGCCTGGCTTGTCCTCATAAATATCTCTGCTCCAAACAAAAGCCCTCCACCCTACTTCCCACCATCCATGGCCACCTCTGCCTCAATCACAAACTCTGCCCTGGTTATACAGGCAGCTATTTACTAAGAAGCTCCAGCTCCTGGACGTGCCC
The DNA here is from genome assembly GCF_000754665.1 of Bison bison bison. Classification (NCBI taxonomy): domain Eukaryota; kingdom Metazoa; phylum Chordata; class Mammalia; order Artiodactyla; family Bovidae; genus Bison; species Bison bison. The sequence goes on along the minus strand of NW_011494889.1, from coordinate 4,764,150 downwards.
CTCCCACTGCTCACCCCCACGCTCACCCCCAGCCAGTCCCTCTCTATTTGAGGCTCTCCATCTCTCTCTACCTGCTCCACAGATGCCAGCAGCCTGAATATCCAGTACTGCACACGCCTGTGTGTGAACAGTTTAAAAATCAGTAACGTCTTGTTCAACTTCCTTTCAGTCCTCATGGCTTCAAAGCCTTTCTCGGGAGAAAAGCCTGAAACTCGTGCCTAAAAGCTTATGGATCTCTGTGAACGATTTGGGCTAGGTGGGACTCAACTCCCCTGTTCCTCCCCAGAGCTGCTGTGCAGAGCAGGGCCCACCCAAAGGTCTCTGGGAGCTGGAAGACCTTGGTATAGCAGTTGTACACCCCCAGCTGAAAGGCAAATGGGAAAATAAAAATAAGCTTGGAGGGGAAGTATATGTTGAAAGGAGCCTAAAATAGAAAATCTGACTTCTTCAGAAGGAGAGGCAAAATAAAATTAACTTCTGAATATGAGAAGTGACCCTATGAACGCAGCATGGAGGAACTCAGTGAAGTGGGATTAAGTGTAAGTGGAAAGCACAGGAGTATCGGGTAACCTGTGGTGGGGCAGGAGTCGGGTGGGAGAAAGTACAGGCAAACCTCAGGGATATTCGGGTTTGGTTTCAGATCACAATAAAGTGAGTATCACATGAAAAAGAGTCACAAATTTTTTGGTCTCCCACCTCATGCAAAAGTTAATGCTTGAACTGAGGTCAATTAAGTGTGCAATAGCATTATATCTAAAAAAATGTTAAAAACAGCATTAATTAGAAGATAATGCTGTTGCAAAAACAGCACCAACAGACTTGATCAATGTAGATTTGCCACAAACCTTCAATTTGTAAAAACAAAACAAAACAAAACACAGTATCTGTGAAACCCAATAAAATGAGGTATTGCTCTAAAACTCCGAGGTCTATTTTACAGGAAAAAAAGAACTCTGTTTAAAAAAAAAAAAAATCTAGGGCTGCAGCGTAAGAGGCCCTGAGGCATGAAAGCCAGGGCTGCTTTGTAAGAAGCCCTGAAGCATGAAAGCCAGGGCTGCTGCATGAGAGGCCCTGAGGCATGAAAGCCAGGGTTGCTGCATGAGAGGCCCTGAGGCCTGGCAGGCAGGCAGGAGGCAGACCGGCTCACCTTGTAGCAGCGGTACTTGTAGAGCACAACCAGGAAGATCGTCATGGTGACAATGACGCTGATCATGATGAGGGTGTTGAGCACGGAGTTGAGGAGCCGCTGGCCCACTGAGGGCGTGTCCTCGGAGAACGGGGTATAGATGCTGAGGAAGGAGACAAGGGCTAGAGCTCTGCACCCGGCCTGCTTGTGCCCCCCAGCCCAGGGAGATGCAGGCGCCCTGGGCACCCCCAGCCCTCAGCACAGCACTCTGGCTGTCCTGGTGAGTGCTGCCCACCATCCTCACGAGCTGTCCTGCCTCCCTGGCACCTAACTCCAGCTTCTAACTGAGCTGATGCAGCCACATGGGAGGGCCTGACTGGTCTTTACCACGGCTTCCCAGGCCCCCACACCAACTAAAAC
>NW_011494889.1:4751880-4762504 GCF_000754665.1 Bison bison bison | reverse complement strand
ATCCAGTAAAAATATGTAGAAATACTAAAAATACTCTCCCAGAAGTGCTTATCCCAGCTGACCCCACTCCCCAGTTCTGTACCCACTTCCCCATCAAGCCTAGGACGCCTCCACCCCGACTCCTGCCCCTACCCACACCCCATGTAGCCCAGTAGCTGCACAGGCAGCTATAAACTCAGGAGGCAATTCATTGACCCACACTCTTAGGGAAGCAAACTGTTTGCCAAGTTCTCAAGGTCTCAACACTTTTCGCCTGAGCTGCTCTGAGTCCCCAACAGACTATACGCTTCCTGAGGGCGAGGGCTTCTTTCTCTACTCCTTTCATTATCAAAATCATAAACAAAATGTAAAAAAAACTCCCTTAAAAAAGTTTCAAGAAGGTACTCAGCAGTGATACCATGGGAGGCTGGGGGAGGGAGCAGAGGGAAGCTTCCCATTTACCCAGGCTGCTCCTTCTTCCTGGATTCTCTTTATTAAGATAAATAAAATTTCCCTCCTGAGTCTGGGAGTGAGCTAAGAAATCGCGTGGTCCTCTTTAGTTTACATTCACAGGAGTGTGAATGAGAGGCCCAGAGAGAAAAAGACTTGTCTGTGGTCATGCAACGACAGGTGGCACCGCCACACCTGGGATGGAGCACAGAACCTACCTCCTGCAGTGAGAGCAGGCTGCAGGGGCTGCACATGGATTAACTCTCTCAGTTCTCCTGGTAACCTTGCTATCAAACCCATCATACAGATGAGGAGACTGAGGCCGAGAGCAGTTAGGAAGGTGCCTGGGCAGGTCACACAGCCAGGAGGCTGTGGACGAACCAGGGTGTGGACTCAGGCAGCTCCCCCCCCCTGCTCTTTGCTGTGGCTGCCACGGGGCCGCAGGTACAGTGGCCAACACAGGCTACACCCTCCTCCCCCAATCCTGCACCCGCACCCACCCCTGGCCCCCAACTCACAGCTGTCCATTCTTCTCTGTGTAGAAGCGCACGGACTTGATGGTGGCCACCACCACGATCATGCACAGTGTGACAGGCACAAACAACATGATCACGTGCTTTGCCCCGTATTTGAGGGTCAGCTCCTCCTCCAGGCCTGGCGGCCGCCCAGGAACCCCACTGCAGACATAGCGGTCAGGGTCCTCCTCCTCGTGGTCCTCCTCACTCTCCTGGCTTCTCTGTGGGAAACCATGCTGTGAGGACCATGGGATGCCCCCCAGCGGAGCCCTACTGACACAGAGCATGGGTGTGTGAACTGGAAACGAGAAGTTTGAATGTCACTTTTCAGATGTAAGAACCAGTCTATGGGCTACAGCTTAGATGTGGGAGTGGTGGCTTTCCAGGACATGGAGAAGTTTATGAGGACAACTAGAGACTAAGAGTTGGCACTAGCCACCACAGATGCAGGAAGGGAGGCCATGGTAGCCACGGACGAGGACAGTCTGCAGAATGGGTCTGCAGCAGGTCTGCAGATCTGTTCCCTCCCTCAGTGCAGGGACTCAGTTCTGGTCACACGGCCATATTAGTTTGGGAGGAGCTAGGCCAGGTGATGGGAGGAAGGCAGAGACTAAACATTTTTGGTTGAAAAATCACAAACCAAAATGGTCAGCACACATGGAGACTCTCTTTGATTGTATTAACAAATAAGGCACTGGGAATTTGCAGGGAAATAAATTACTTTAAAATTTTTGCCCCCGCCAAAACCAAGCATGCAAACTTTGCAGTTTTGAACCTGAGGCTAACTAGGCATTGAGCATCTGGGAGGATCCAGGTTAGGGAAAGTGGGAGAGTATAAACGAGGAAGCAGCAAAGGAGGATAGGATGCCTGCCAGACACTGACATACACTGATCTTCAAGAATGTGTTTCAGAATTGTGGCAGTTCAGGATCACTGGCTGCCTTGTTAATTACAGTAACAGCCAAGACAAAAGCCAAGTGAAACAGAAATCAAAAGTGACTGCTCTTTGGCATCAGTTTTTTGCAGAGAGAATTCCATCTAGATATTCAACTGAGAAGGAAAGGAAAGCTGTTAATGAACAGGAACTGAAACAACTGAAATGCACAAAAAGTCCAGGAGATTAAAGACAAAACACCTAGCAAGAATTGGCTAAGGAGTAGTGGGGCCATGGCCTTGAGCTGCTGAGATCTCTCTCGGAGCCCAGAGGGAGGACAGGCGAAGAAGTGAGTTCAAGCTACAGCAAAGGGGAATGAGGCTGGCTGGAAGAAAGAAAAATACTAGAATGGGCAAAATAGAGAATGGGTTTTAGGCAAATTCAGATACTGTTTTACCCTGATGAGGAGGGAGGTAGCTTGACTAAGTGACTTTCCCAAGTACACGCTCCACTTCATACTGTTATAATCTCCTGCCTTTTGGGCTGCAGAGGCAAAATCACACAGTGCAGCACACCCTTCCTGCTATGGGCTGCATGTTTGTGACCCCCAAATTCACATGTTGAAACCTAATGCCCAACATGATGGTGTTGGAGATACAGGCTTTGGGAGGTGATTAGGTCATGAGAGTGGAGCCCTCGAGAATGGCATTCGCACCCTTATAAAGGGTGTCCAGGAAAGCTCCCTAACCCTTCTGCCTTGTGAGGACACAGAGGGAACACAGCTGCCTACGACCCAGGAAGTGGGCCCTCATCAGACATCAGACCTGCCAGCGCCTTGACCTTGACCTCCCAACCTCCAGAGCAATGAAAAATACACTTCTGCTGTTTATAAGCCACCCAGTCTATGGTATTTTTGTTATGGCAGCCTGAACGAACTAAAACACATCCCCAGCTCAAAAGTCAAACACAAATCAGCTAATCTCTCGGTTCCCATCTCCAGCCATCTACCAAAAAAGGTTCCCTCCAGCCTCTGTGCTGCCTGCCCCAGCATCCACTCACTCTCAGATTCCTGTGGGAACAGTAACCTGCATAGGAAGGTGAACCGAAGGGGCAAGGCCAGGGTGGATGACGCCGTCTACTAGAGTCGGTCTGTGACAGGCTGTGCATGTGCAGAATCTACGATCAAGCCCTCGCAGACCTAGGATCCACCATGGTGGGCCACCTGCCCCTTTGACCAGTTCTCACCTTCACTTCCCCTCCCTCCCACATCAGGGAAGGCCTGGTTTCCATCCATGAGATATGGGACGCCAGCAGCCCGTCTGGAGACCACGGACTGCTGGCAGGAACCTACCCACTGGGCGGCACTCTCTCCGTCCTCCAGGCCCTGCCGGCCGTCCTGGCAGGAGCGCGGCGTGGGGCTCTCGGCTGACATCAGGGACGTCCGCTCATCACACACTTCTTCCTCGCTGTCAGAGGCCATGAATGTGAGCATGGCCCTGCCTCCGGAAGTGCCTGGAAAAGGAGCACAGGGGTCTTCGTGCCACTCTCCTGAGAGGCAAAGGCAGTGGAGGATGAGAGGTGGCTTTAAAACCTGGACACAGGTCCTGCCCACAGCGACCACCCAGGATGCATTTGTCAAAGGGCTGCTATAGGGCTTCCCGAGTGGCTCGGTGGTAAAGAATCCACCTACCAATGCAGGAGACATGGGTTCGATCCCTGATCCAGGAAGATCCCACGTGCCAAGGAGCAATGAAGCCCGTGTGTCCCAACTACTGAGCCTGTGCTCTAGAGCCCGGAAACCACAACTACCGAAGACGGAGTGCCCTAGACCCACGCTCCAAAACAACAGAAGTCGCTGCAATGAGAAGCCCGTGCACCGCAACGAGAGAGCAGCCCCTGCTCTCTGCAACTAGAGAAAAGCCTGAGCAGCAGTCAAGACCCAACAGAGCCATAAATAAATAAACATTTAAGAAAAAAGGACAGTCCCCAGGAGCCATGACTGAGGCTGCAGCAGTCTCGAGAGGGACTGGCTAGAGAGGATCCAGGCCATGGGGGCGAAACTCCCAACCAGAAACACCAGGGCCACTCTAAACTCTCAGCACAATCATTCGTTCAATCAACAAATATCTGACCACCATCTATCATGTGCCAAGGACATGTCTGTCCTAAAAGAATAAAAACCAGTCCAATGTGGCAAATTCTATAATCCAAGTGTTCACTAAAAGGCATAGAAGGGACTAAATCTCAGAGATCAGGAGTGTTTTCTGGAGAAGATAGCATCATGTGATGGACACAGACTCTCCCAGGTGGGAGGGAAGGGCAGAGGGCGTGAAGAACGTCTCAGCCTGAGCCTGGCAGTGCCAGGGCTGGGGAGGGGGTCACTGCTGTGGACAAGTGAAGGGTCTCCAGCGCCATGCTAAGGACACTGTGACAGATCAGATCTCTGGTTAGAAATCTCAGTCTGGTCACTGACTGAAAAGAGTAGAAAGAAGGAAAGGTGACCTCCTTGGAGACAATGATGGGTCGTGAACAGGGCCTAAGGTAGCAGCAAGATGCATGGGAGTGAGGGGAGACGATCCATACAGACAAGATGTCGGGGACACAACAGGACAGAGTCCAGGACCACGGCCAGGCGGGGAGTAGGACAGAGGAGGTGGGAGAACAAGGTGCTGGGGGAAATCTGCCGAATGTAAATGGTTGAAAGGAGGGAGCTGCCTGGGAGGCGGCTGAGGGCCAGTGTCTGAGCTGGAGGGGAGGGAGATGAGAGTCATAGGTTTAGATGCTGCGGCCACGGGGGCAGTGAGCCGAGACCACGAGAGAGGAGCGTGCATGCATGTGTGTGTGTGTGTGTGTGTGTGTTGGGGAAGTATAGCTGAGGGCAGGACCCACAGGAAAAACCAAAGCTGAAAGGGCCACAGAGGAGGGAGCCTGTCCCCTCGACACTGCTGTGCTGCCCTGAGTGGCGTGTGGACCCAGCAGCACCATGTGGATGCTGGGGCAGCTCGAACTCCTACCAACACCCTGGGCAGGTCAGCTGAGCTGCCAGCAGGGCCAGCTCCCCCATCACCTGCCTCCTGGGACCCTGGGGAAGACTCACGCCAGTAGGAACAGTTGGGTCTGCTCTCGTTTCAAAGTTCATCTCCATGTCAATGGCCCTCAAAATTTATGATCATTTTTATTCTATTTCCACAGTGTCTTTTTTTTTTTTTTTTTACTATATGGACCATTTTTAAAGACTTTATTGAATTTGTTACAATATCGCTTCTGTTTTATGTTTTGGTGTTTTGGGGAGAGGGGGCCACTAGGGACGCAGGATCTTAGTTCCCCGACCAGGGATCAAACCCACATCCCCTGCACTGGAAGGCTAAGTCTTAACCACTGGACCGCCAGGACAGTCCCTATGATTTTCAAGTGGAGAAGGCAGGCAGGTTCCTTCCACCGAGCCAGCCAGTTCTATTCATCTTGGCAGAGGCTCTGAGGCTGCTGCTTTGTTTTGAAGACAGTGTCCCAGGCTGTGGCCTGCATTACTCCCAGCTGGACTTCAGCTCCATCCCCAAGTCCAGGCCCACAGCAGAGCCTGATCCTACTCACTGACTTGGGCCCTTACAGAAGGCTTTCCCATAGCTCTTACAAAGAATTCGAAATGAGCAAGGTAAGCTCCCCTGGGTTCAGCAGAGAAACAAGTATAAGAGAGACAGCAGTAGTGACATCAGTAGGAAGCAGAATAAGGTAACTTCCAGGAGAGGTGACAAGGACGCTGTGCTACTGGAGTTAAGACTAAGCGGGGGGCAATCTATCAACAGTGGGGAGTAGACGTCTCAAGTCTTTAGGAGGAAGACACATGAAACAAGACACAAAGGTTAGGAATATCTTGCCAGGCAGAGGCTGAAGTAGGTGGGGCATGTGGAAGTAGCCTCATAAACAGATGGCGGGATGGGGGCTTTGAAATTCTGCAACATCCAGCAGGCTGAGGTGGCTGAAGCATGGGGACCACGGAGGCAGTGATGGGAGGTGGGACCATTCGAGGGAGGGGCGTGGGGGCCTGGCCAGGGGACGAGGAGCTGAAGCTAGCCAGGGGAGGGGGCAGCCAAGGTTTCTGAATTAAGGAGGGATGTGACCAGAGTGTGCTGTATGGGAACAGAGGGCCGGCTGAGCCCTCCTGCCTCTTCCCCGGAGCCACTTCCCTGGAGCCACCAGGGGCGGTGCCGCCCGGGACCCAGGAGGCAGATCTGCTCCTCAGCACCCAGACCTTGGGAAGTTCTTAGCGTCCTTCATCTAAGGTAACAGTAATGAAAGAAATTACCTAATGGAGACCCAGGCAGAAAAACTCTAAGGAGCTCCTCTGCAATGGTGGGCCCCATTAGATAAATCCTAAACATACACCTGCCCAGGCCCAGGAGATGCCCTCATTGACCCTGTGGCAATGCTGAGTCCATTCTTACTCAAAGAGCGACAGGGAACACAGAGCTGGCTGCACCTCAAGCTAAATTAGGACATTCTATCTTGAACAGTGTAGCAGCTCTTTCAATACTTTGTTTTGTCTGGGCTGTGAATTAATAATTTAGTTACCATCTCTCTCCTTCTGTTCTTCCCACGCCTTTAGAGGCCCTGGGATTTATCTTCGCAGTGACTGGAGGAGCAGATCAGGAGTTCCTGTATCTAAACGGCAGGGCTGCAGCCCCCAGGGCAGAGGCGAGCTCACCCTTCAGAACCACAGCTGCTGGCAGCCAGGCTGCCTCAGTCCCTAGAGCAAAGCATGAGGGGACTGGACAAATAAGAGGCTAGGATGCTTCTTAAAGGAGAAAGGGAGCTACAGGGCAGGTGGGGAGAGAAAAGCAGGGGACCCACGATCAAGTAGGAGTTAAATCCTTTCCAATTTCCATTTCTTCAGCTGGTCACCAAATCCCAGGAAAACACATCTGCCTCCCAAAGTCTGTGGACACACCCAGGGAGAGCACGTTTAAAAACAGACTATATCCCTTCCATGTGAAACTGCACTGCAGAGGGAGAAAGTCAGAAAGCTATAAAACATGCTTTGCTATCCACCACATGTAATGCATGGCCTCCTCACCAGAAAACAAATGCTTCCTGAGCAGATTCCCTCCCTCCCTGGATGCTGCCCACAACTCCCAGAAAAGCAGGGCATCGAGGGGTTGCAGCCAGGAAGAGCTGGTCTTGGCTGTTGGAGCAAGGGCATCCTAATCACAGCCCTCTGGGCCTGGAGGAGGTGGGGACAGCTGGAGGTGCTTCCTGGGGCTCCCAGCATCTGAGGGCATGGCTTAGGACTTTCAGAAAGCTGTAAGATGCTGGAGATGCTGTTTCGCAACGTAGCCCAGGCCACCTGAAGGGTGGCAGAGCAGCTGCTGAGCCCTCACTGTGTACTAAACACAAGTCAGGAATGAGGTACAGTCAGTCCCCTACATACGAACCTTCAACCTGCACACTTCAGAGATTCGAACGTGAGTTCGCATGTCTGGCGTACTTTTCAAGGTACTGTACTGTAAGATTAAAAATTTTCTGTTTGCTTTTTATGTATTATTTGTGTGGAAAGTATAAACCTCTTATAGTATAGTACTATATAGCCGATTGTGTTAGTTGGGTACCTAGGCTAACTTTGTTGGACTTACGAACAAATTGGATTTATGGCCTCTTGGAACAGAACTTGTTCGATGCAGGGCACTTACTGTGCTGCTGTTATTCCTCATTTTACAGATGAGGAAAAAGATTTTAAAAGTGATAAGTTCAAAGTCATCCTTGGACCAAGGTGGTCAAGTTCTGTGCTCTTAAACACGATGTTAGGGTGCTTACTTAAAATGCGGATCCTAAGTTTCATTCTGGCCAAAGGTCCAGGGATCTGCATTTTGAGACAGTCCCTGGGCGATTCTTAGGCTGGTGTTAAACCCTCCCTGGAGCTGGTCCTGGCAAGTAATCAGATGCCCCAGCCTGGGCCCAAACTTGGTACTGAAAGCTCCCAGTAACAGTTCACTTCCTTGTCGCAAGGGCAGGGCCTCACCACCTACCTTAGCACACCTGCTGCTCTGCACAACTTGCTCACTGAATGCCGGTGTGAAAGAATGAGCAGTCCTTTCTCCTGAATACCCTGTGGTTGGGCTGAGATCCACTGGGGAGGAAGAGCAACAGGAGCTTTCTCACACTAGGAGAGCTGCAGGGGGAGAATGCAGTGAGCTGACTGACAAGGTACGCATGCAATGCCCACCTGGAAGGAGGGTGTGAAAAAACTGGATCTTAAGCATCCCTGGTACAAACTGCACCAGCCTTTCTGAAGGCAGTAAACATCAAGAGCTTTAAAAACATTCATACCTTTTGATCCTGAAATGCTAACTTCTCGGAATCTGTCCTAGGAAAATAATAAAAAGATTTATCTGAAAACATGGTTGTTGCAGTCACTTATAATTTTTTTAAGTGAAAATGACTAAGATGTCTGACTTTGTATGATAATATATCTATCCGATATATGACTAATAAAAATCTTACTTCAAAGAATATTTACTAACATGAAAAAAACACCAAGATGCTAAATTTAGTAGACTTAAAACCACAGATATAAGCATCTGAATTTTCTTAGCAAATGTATACATATATATGAAGGACTGGCAAGAAATATTATACAACATTAAAGGTGCTTATCTTTGGATAGTGAGATTGAGGGTGATACATGATATTTTTCTGCATTTTTTAAAACTTCCATAACAAAACATGAATTGTGTCTGCTGTTTTTTGTAAAGCTAAAGGGGAAATAACAAGTATCAACATTTAGACAGATTTTTTTCCATGCTGCCTTCTCCCACATCCCCTCTCACTGGACTCGGGGGACCTTGGGAAGCCACTTTCACATCTTCTCCTAACCCCTCTTATTACCTGGTTCCTGAAGGAGAACAGAGCAGCTGGGATGGATTCCTCTGGCTTCTAAGTTGGAACTGAAGCCTGAAGGTACTCTGCAATCCTTGGAGGGAAAAAATGCAGATAAACAGTCTTGCTAGATGTTTGTCCACATTAGAGCACTAGAGATGCCAAGAACTCCCGCCGGGAGGCTGACTCACAGGCCGGTGGGGGTGGGGCTGGGTGACTCTCCTGCTGATGTCAAATCCTATCAACCCCATAGCAACCAGCTCTCCACTCTCTCCGAGGGAGCAACAGGATAATGCAGAGAAGCCAATGGGAGGAACAGGTGCCCCAGACTACATCCTGGAAACCCTTCCCAGAACAAGGCACTGTGGCTGAAAACTCCTTGGATTAGGATATAAAATCAAACATCCAAAGAAGCCACCGTTCACTCCCATTAATCAGCTGAATGGGATCCAAATGCTGAATGAGCCAAGCCAAGGGAGTCTGACCCAGGGAATTTCCTCAACCTTGCCTGTGTCAGCAGTTCCTGCAATTATTATGGAACCCTGGTGACCCAGTTTCCTCAACCTGATTCTCATTTCAGAAAAATGCAAAGGTTTTGACCTTAAAATTTAAGGCCAATGGACCTAACTAGGAAATAGATTCCTACATAAGTAGAAAATCGATTTTTAAATTCCATCGTAAACGAGAGTGCCTCAAGGAAAAACATGGAAATTTCGGTTCCAAAAGAAAATTGGGAGTCAACAGGTGGGGCCAAAGAGAAAGGCTTGGATCCGAGTACTTGCTTTCTTTGTCTCCACAGGGCTAACAGTACTTTCTTTCTTTCAGTATTGAAAGAACAACATTACAACATTATAGAAGTTTCAGGTGTACAACAAAGTGACTTAAAACTTTTTACAGATTACATTCCACATAAGGTTACTCTAAAGCACTGGCTGTATTCCCTGTGCTCTACATTACACGCTTGTATCATTTATTTTATACATGGTTGTTTGTCCCTCTTAATCCTCTTTCATTTTGCACCTCCCCCTTGGTAACCACGATCTGCTGGTCTATTTTTGCTTTTTTTTTTTGCAATTCTCCTTATGATATTTATTGAAGAAAAATAAAAATACTAATTCAAAAAATATATATATGCACCCCCTATTCATTGCAGCATTATTTTGTTTTTGTTTTTCATTAATTTATTTTTAATTGAAGGATAATCACTTATAGTACTGCGTTGGCTTCTGCCAAACATCAAGATGAATCTGTTTCTGTTTTGTCTTGTTTGTTCATTTTAATTTTCAGTGCTCCCTCAAAGAGGGCAGTAATGGTTTTAAAAAGGTCACTTTCTAGGGTCACATGGGTACTTCACAGAGCTTCCATGACTCCTGGGGTGTTCCCAGCCTTCCCTTATACGGGGTGAGGAAATTCCCTTAGAAATTTCCACAGCTTGCCTGCCTGCTGGCCTATTTCCCCTGGCCCAGGCACCTGACCATGTATGGGCCCTGGCTGGCCGTCATCCATCTGTCCATCCATCCAGCCCATAATGTGATGCACATCACTTGTCCGATGGTTTTCCCCAGAACAGGGAGGGGGCCTCAGCTGGAGCAGGAGCCCACATGCCCCAGGAAGGCCCTGAAGTACCACTCCACTCTCTTGAGTCACAGGCCCCAGGCGACCCTCTGGGGCCTTCTGAACCTTGACCCAAGCTCTAGATTTCCCTCTGTCTGCCCTTTCCTACTCAAAGGTGCTCAGTAAACATTTTCTCTCACTTCCTGAAGGAGCCTGGAAAAGGGGCAGTTTGGAAGTGACAGAGGGATGCTGCGAAGGTAGCCACACTGGCCATGAGCTACCGAGCTACCTTTGAGCAGTCTCCCATAAATCGTGTTTTTGCTTTCAATGAAAAGCAGCAAGACAGCAGTCAAAAGCTGAGCCTTAGAAACGGACAGAGTTT
>NW_011494889.1:4748623-4751780 GCF_000754665.1 Bison bison bison | reverse complement strand
TGAATCAGCTAGCCAATTGATCTGAACCACATACTCGGACAATTTAACTTCACACGGCCCATTTCCTCTTGTGTAAAAAGTAAGATAGGCACACTTTGCAAGATTACTGTAAAAACTAGAGCTAATGTGTAATGTGTCCAGCACAGAGTAGATGTTCAATCAAGGGTAAATATAATGAAATAAAGGCAGGGACACAGTGAGAGAGGACAACAGAAGCCTGTTGATGGCCCCTTGGAAAGCTACAAAAATGCTAAACCATCAGGCATGAGTTGAGTACCAAGGTCACGCCTCACTCAGGCCCTGAGTGTTTTCCTCTTCAGCCCCAGCCCAGGGCATGCTGGCAACATGAACACTTTGTCAAACAAAAGGGCACGTCCATGGACTGAGGTCAGAGCTGGCAAGGACCTTCAGGGCCATCCAGTCAGCACCCCATTTCATACTTGGGAAACTTGAAGCCCAGACGGACAAAAGGACAGGGGCCCATGACCAGAAGCCACAGTTACGGCTCAGGTCTCCAAACTGCCATCGAGGAACTCTTCCCTGCTGCTCCAAGTACTTGAGAGGGTCACATACTCAATGGGTTTCCAAGAACACTCAATAAAGGGAAAATTCTGAAGGCATAATATGAACACAAAAAGTAGGATACAAAACTTCATCTTCAGTTTCCTACTTCTAATATTTTAACACATGAATACAGGTCTGTGCATAAAGTACTGTAAGGAAGTTCATGTTAAGAGTGGTTCTTTGGACTAGGGGCTAACAGATGACTTGAAGAAAAAAAATTTCCCGAATTTTCTAGAGTGAACACATATTGCTTTCATTTTTAAAAAGTCAGAAAGTTTCTGGTTAAGGTACAGCAGAAAGTGAGTGCCCTTTAAACTTTTCTTTCCATTGCTCCGGAAGACAGTGTTTTGGCAAAGATAAACGAGCAACCCATTCTCCCAGGCAATGGAAAGAATGGACAGTAATCATCCCCCTCCCGGACATCCGGTCTTTACTGAGGATCCCTTTGAAACTACTTCTGCCCAGACTGTAATCACACAGCAGCCTCACCACCTCCTGGTCAAGAAGGCAACACTGATTCTACAAGGTTTGAAGGCCAGGTCAGATGCAGCCAGCTCAAGGTGAGGAGAAACCCCCAGGCCCCGGCCAGGGGCAGCGTGGAGGGTATGCCAACCTCAGAGCCCTTTGCCTTCCACCCCCAGCCCGACCCCCAGCTGCTGGAGTCCAGGGACAGGTGGAAATATTTGCAGAAACATTTGTTGCCTTGCCAGTCTTACCAACTAAACAGAGTCTAAAAGTCAAATCAACAGCTGAAAAACAGCCAAATGTGTCTTCAATAACATAAGGTGATCTATACACACAATGCTTTAGTTTCTTAAAGAAATTTTTTTTGTTGTTTTGGCTTTGCCAAGTAGCTTCTAATGGAGACCCCACGGCAATGTCCTGGGCGGTCGGCAATGTCCTGGGCGGTCGTGCAGGCACATGGGTGGGGCGTCAGAGTGGGAGGTCTTCCAAGCAAAAACTCAAAAGATGCAGAAGACACAGCCAGCTGGGTTCAAATGCTGGCACTCACAGTCACGGAAGCCACACAACCAGACAAGGTCCTTAATGCCCTGAACCTTAGTTTCCCCTTCTGTAAACCTTAGCTTCCCCTTTCCACTTCAGTGTGATGGTAACTCTTTAGATAACTGTGACAACTACTGTACAGAATGGCTTTTTATTGTATATAACAAACTTGCAAGTGATGTTATTGTCATTATTACCATCAATGATGTAAGAGGGGCAAAGGTAGGTGGAACCTCTCATTCTGGCAAAGCCTGTGTACATGTGTGCAGAGGGGCTGTGAGCAGGCACAGAGGAGCTGGGGGTGGCGGAGGTGGGGCGGGCTAAGGGCCCCCAGGCACAGTTGAGCAGCAGCCTCTGGCCAGGCTGTTCCTTGTCCTCCTCTTCTTCAAACAGACAGGCTCAGAGCATTTACCTCCCAACCCTGCACACATCAGACTCTTGACTTGGTGCACAAATACTTCAACACCAAATGATACAGAATTTTTCCTGAAAACCCGAGGCACCATCATCCCATTCCACAGTAACATTCCACGAAGTCCTCCACTTCCAGCCTCTGCCCTCAATGCTCCCACATTCACCCAAGGCGAGAACCTGGATGACCTGCCTCATGAGTGGCTGAAGCTGCAGCTTTGAGCTGCAGACAGGACTTCAGGCCCCTTCACCAGCTGGACCCAGGAAACATAGCTGCTAATACACTTTCCTGCCCCCACACAGCCACGTTCACCCATAGGGGAACCTGAGGCTCACACACCTGCAGCAGCTTATACAAAGCCTTTCATTACTACCAAAGGTCTTAACCGAAGTCCTTGGAGACTCAGGTGTCTACAGAAGGGGCTATGTTGATTCAGGGCCATCCATGTGGGAAGAGCTCGGGTCCATAATGATCAATTACTCTCAGGATAGGCTGGCAACCCACGCTGTCAATTTTGGGTCAACCTGGCTCTGCGATTGCTCGGGGCTATCCATCTATAAATTGAGGATGCAGCTACTGCAACAATCCACAGTTCATACCGTCAAAAGGGAATACTCATTAAGTCACAGACTGGGGCATTTCATCCAGCTGTCCAAGGGCTGAGGTCTAGTCCCAGGTCTGGACAAGAGAACTAGAGTCCAGGACAACAGGTTCGAAGCCTGGCTCTCATATATTCTACCTGCGTGACCTTGAACAAAGTCACTTTAGCTTTGAGGGCTGAGTTTCTTCATTGATAAAATTTGGGATGGGAATTAGCTCCTGTTTCGGGCTCATTCAGCTTTTCAAAAGCTAGATTCTGGGAGTCTCCTCAGAGCTGTAAATGCCTGATCAAAAAACAGCCAAACATCGCAGATAAGGAAACTAGGGGCTCCAGGCCCGTCCTTAGGTCCTGTTCCTCAAGCCGGCGGAAAAACCTCCGCCTCCCCTCCTACCACTGCCAAGCAGACCCCGGGGCCGCGTGTCGCAGGCCAGCAGGACTGGGCGCCCATCAGGTGCCAGCCAGGAGAGAGACCACAGTGCCGCGTCCGCACGCCTTTGAGACCCACGTGCGCTGCTTCTTTAAATGTCCCGGCCCTTTAACAGATCGCACCGCGCCCACTCCGCCAGAGCCCCCGC
>NW_011494889.1:4744281-4748232 GCF_000754665.1 Bison bison bison | reverse complement strand
GCCCCGGCCCCGCCCCGTCGGCGACGCCACGCTCCCGGGTCCATGTCCGGCCTCACTGGAGCCCGGGCACCGCGTAGGCGAGGGGCCGGGCTTCCCTTCGAGAGCCGCGGGGACCCGGGAATGAATCTGCCATTGGACTGAGCACTGACCTGAGAGGCAGTGGAGGCCGCACCTGTAATGTGAGAGGGCTTTGCGCACCATGGGGCGGTAGTGCGTTTGCTTCGTGGACAGTCTCCAGTCTTGCAGTTTTAGGTTCCGGTATCCCCCCCACCTTCTCCCACCCCCAGGATTTAAAAGCCAGCACTAGAGACTGGTGTGAGCTAACATCTTGAGAATTTTCCTGGTCTGTTTTCTAGAGCTTCCAAACTACCAGGAGCACTAGATCAAATTAAGCATGGATGAAATTGCTACCCATGCCCTGAGAATTGACCTAAGTTGTTTCCAGGATTTGGGGTCCATGGGGTGAGTTGAGATGGTCAGTAATCTGATATTTCTGAGTAGCTTCACTTACAATAAAAAATTAAGGGGAAATCCATTCAACGTAAAATTAACCATGTAAAGTGTACAATTCAATGGCATTTAGTACATTCCTGATATGTAGGTGGTTCAAACCTAGCCACCTTGGTCTATTTCCAAAACATTTCCATCAATCCAAAATAAAACCTCCTACCCATTGATTTGCTTTGTTCACATCCTCTTCTCCCCTCAGTCCCTGGCAGCCTATTGACCTATTTTGGATATTTCATATAAATGAAATCATAGGGTATGTAACCTTTTGTAACTGACTTCTGGCACTTAGCATAAGTGTTTTCAAGGTTCATCCACATTGTGGTGTGGATCAGCACTTCATTCCTTTTTAAGACTGGATAATATTCAGTTACATGTATATCACAGTTCATTTATCTGATCATCCACTGACGGGCCTTTGTGCTGTTTCCACCTTTCGGCAATTGTCAGTGGTGCTGCTACAAACGTGTGTACATGTATTTGTCTGAGTACCTGTTTTCAGTTTTTTGGGGTACACACCTAGGAGCTGAATTGCTAGATCATATGGAAATTCTGTTTTTAACTTTTTGAGGAACGGTCAGACTGCTCTTCATAAAGCTGAACCATTTTACACTCTGTCCAGCAATAAACAGAGGGTTCCAATTTCTCTACCTCATCCATCACTTGTTATTTTCCATTAAATTTATTATTTTTGTTGTTGTTGTTGTTGTTGCCTTTCTAGTGGGTATAAAGGTTTTGTTTTGCATCTCCCTGATAATTTGTGATGTTGAGCATCCTGTACTTGCTGACCATTTATGTATCTTTGGAGGAATGTCTATTCAAGTCCTTTGCCCATTTTTAATCAGATTATCTTTTGTTGCTGAGTTATAAGTGTTTTATATATATTTGCTCTATATCAGACTCCTGTCAGATACATGATTTGCAAATATTTTCTCCCATTTTGTAGGCTGTCTTTTCACTTTCTGGTAGTCTTTTAATGCACATGCATCTGCGTGCTCAGTTGCTCAGTCACGTCCAACTGTTTTGCAGCCCTGTGGACCGTAACCCACCGAGCCTGAACATGGAATTTCCCAGGCAAAAATACTGGAGTGGGTTGCCATTTCCTTCTCCAGAGAATCTTCCTGACCCAAGGATCAAACCCGCATCTCCTGTGTTAACATGGATTCTTTACCACTGCGCCACATGGGAAGTCCTTTAATGTACATAAGTCTGGTTTATCAGTTTTTTCTTTCATTACTTATGCATTTGGTGTCATAGTTAAGAATCTATTGCCAAATCCAGAGTCGATAAAATTTACCTCTGTGTTTCTTCCAAGAGTGTTATGGTTTTAGAACTTGCATTTAGATTATCGATACATTTTGAGTTAATTATTGTATATGGTATGAGGTCTAGGTCCAGCTTCATTCTTAGGCATGTGGTTAATTGTACTAACACCATTTGTTGAAGAGACTGTTCTTTCCTCCAGTGAATGGTCTGGGCCTCCTTGTCAGAAATCAATGGGCTATAGATAAATGGGGAAAAAACCCGAATTTTAAAAAGAGCTATTTAAATGGAAATTAATCCAAGATGGAAATGGGGCAGGTCAGCATTTTGACAGACAAAATAATGATCCAAAGAATAACCACTGATGAATTACAGAAATTAATTACAAGTAACAGAAAGAATTATTAAGTAATAGGTTCTTAAAAGTATAAGGATCCTTGAGGGTCACAAATCCAGCTCTAACTGATGTATGAACCATCTCTGCAGAATCCTCAAGAAAGGACTGCCCAGGCATATTTCTTGTTTTGGGAACTTTCAGTATTGTAATGTGGGCTTCCCAGGTGGCGCAATGGTAAAGAATCCACCCCCAACCCCCACCCCCCAGCTGGAGTAACAGATGGCAACACATTCCAGTATTCTTGCCTGGAAAACTCCATGGACAGAGGGGCCTGGCAGGCTATAGTCCATGGGGTCACAAAGAGTCGGACACAACCTAGCAACTACACAAGCAGGGTACATATGTTAATCCCAAACTCCTAATTTATCCCTCCCCCCACCACCCTTCCCCTTTGGTAACCATAAATTTGTTTGCAAAGTCTCTAAGTCTGTTTCTGTTTTGTAAATAAGTTCATTTGTATCATCTTTGTAGATTCCACAGGTAAGTGATATCATATGATATTTGTTTTTCTCTGACTTACTTCATTTAGTATGATAATCTCTAGGTCCATTCATGTTGTTGCAAATGGCATTATTTCATTCTTTTTTATGGCTAAGTAATATTTCATTGTATATATGTACCACATCTTTATCCATGTCTCTGTTGATGGACATTTCGGTAGAATCCATGTGCAGACTGTGTTCCTGTCACATGTAATCACTGAGGCCACCGTTCCACTATCTCACTGGTCAGCCACTGACTTGACACAGATCTCCTTAAACACCAGAAGCCAAGTCCTCCCACTCCCAAAGTGAGAAGAAACCTCTCATGGTCTTTATAGATTGGTCCTGAACTGGGTACTCCTGCTGCACTTAACCAGGCCACCTGCCTTAACTCTTTACTTTCTGCTTATGTGGAAGGTCAGCCCAAAGTGAAAGCCTAGGGTCCTCTTGGATCTCTTCTGAGCCTGTGTCTAGCCCTGGACTTGTGTGTTGCAGTCTGGACTCCCTGGTAAAAGTGGTAATCCTTCAAGGCCTTTTTGCTTCCAGTATCTTCCTCCTTAGCCTCCCCCTTCCCAGACTTTTTGGTTCTGCTGCTGCTTAACCTCATCTGCTGCCTCTTGCCCCAGACAACTATGGGTCCTGTATGTCTTTGTGTGTGTTAGTTGCTCAGTCATGTCTCACTCTTTTCTACCTCATGGACTGTAGCCCACCAGGCTCCTCTGTCCATGAAATTCTCCAGGCAAGATTACTGGAGTGGGTTGCTGTTCCCTTCTCCAGGAGATCTTCATGACCCAGGGAGATCAAACCTGGGGTTACTGCATTGAAGGCAGATTCTTGACTGTCTGAGCCACCAGGGAAGCTTCTGTAATGTCTCTTAAGTCCTTTCAAAAGATCCTTGGGAAGCTACTCTAGTCTGAGGGGAGTGAGCAAAGGTCAGCCTCTGTACCAGCCCCTCAGGGGACTCCCAGGTGGGCCACAATGGAAAACCACATTTTTGAGAACAAGGTCTGTGTAGCCCAGTCCGGCACCAGCAAGCCACAGCAGGGGTTCAGGCTGTTTGTCTTCCTGGCTGCTGCTGGGAGAATGGGAGATGGTGGGTAGGTAAGCAAAAATGCTGCAACAATTTCTTACTGAAATTTAGCAGCCTCTTTCTTCATGAGTCATTCCTCTGGTTGTTCTAATTTTTTTTTTTTTTTTAGATTCCAGAGTCCTAAAAAAGCTGATTTTGCCAGTTTTTATAAGCCTAATGGTTGCTTCGGAGAAGGCAATGGCACGCCACTCCAGTACTTTTGCCTAGAAAAT
>NW_011494889.1:4731399-4743946 GCF_000754665.1 Bison bison bison | reverse complement strand
GGGAATCCAGCCATGACCCAAGCTGTCACCTCTGTGTTGATGAATCTCCAACTTAGTCCTATCCTCAGAGCCCCGTGGACCACTCCACTAAGAAATCCCACAGATCGCTCTGGGTGAAGCTGTGTGAGAAAGTTCTGGCTAATAGTTTGGAAGGAGAAGGGGTTCATCCTTATTCTCATTCTTATTGCTATCTGGAACATGGTGGTGATAGCCAGAGCTCAAGCAGCCACCTTGGACCATGTCAACCATGGAGATAGAGAATCAGTGAAATGGAAGGAGCTGTGTCTTTGATAATTGTGGAGCCACTAGCTTAGAATTGCTTACCTCCTTACTCTGTCTCAGGCTGCTCTGGTGGCTCAGACAGTGAAGAGACTGCCTGCAATACAGAAGACTGGGTATCCATCCATGGGTCGGTAAAATCCCCTGGAGAAGAGAATGGCAACCCACTCCAGTATTCTTGCCTGGAGAATTCCATGGACAGAGGAGCCTGGCAGGTTACAGTCCATAGGGTCACAAAGATTCAGACGTGACTGGACAGCTAACACTCTGTCTTAGGGACGAAAAGCAATTTTATCTTGTTATTTGTGAGTCCCTCACATGGAACTAAACCACAGGTTGCTTAATACACACAATGCTTCCAGCCCTGTTCCCCTTACACCATTGCCCCACTGGCTGCGCTAAAGCACACGCAGCTCTCACCGCTAGCATCCCTCTGCACAGCACCTACTGCAAGGGGTTATAGAGGTCTAGTCTCGTGGTCGCTTGTCTTCCTCACTTCCTGTGACCATCTCTGGAGCAGGGCCTGTACATTTCTTGGATTCCTGCCACGTGGCAAGAAAAAGAGGGATAGGGAGTGGACATTCTTGGATCCCATTTTTATGTGCTTTACATTTTATCTATCTTACTTTAACTGTTAGAGCAACCCTGTGAGAGGTGGAACATTTTATTGCTCTTTCATATGGAGAAATGGAAGTCGACAGAGACAAAACTGGTTTCCCAAATGTACATGGATAACAAAGGGCAGAATTAAGTGTGAACCTCAAGTGTGTCTGGCCTGATGCGTAAGCCCGCTCTAGCCCACTTAGAAGGTTCCACGTCAGAGCATTGGCTGGGCTGTGGCTGCATGGTCTTTGATGAATTAATTCCCCTCATGCTTCTCCTTTGAGACTGTCGTTCTCAGCTGCTTTTCACATGCTGGTTTGTGAAGGATGAGTAAGCGCCTTTCTGAGCCTGACCTCAGTTCAGAAAGGGGTGGCTTCTGCTTCAGGTTTTGTTGTTCAGGGGACTTGAAGGTTCCTCAAAAAATTAAAAATAGAACTACCATGTGATCCAGCAAATCCACTCCTGATATGTATCCAAAGAAAATGACAGCACAGCTTCAAAGAGGTATACACACTCCAAATCACACGCCTGTGTTCATTGTACTATTATTTACAATAGCCAAGATAGGGAAGCAACCCAAGTGTAAATAATTGTTAATTTTTTGAGGAACCTGCATGCTGTTTTCCATAGTGGCTGCACGAATTTGCATTGCTACCACTAATGCACAAGGGTTCCCTTTTCTGCATATCCTTGCCAACACTTGTTCTCTCTTATCTTTTTGATAACAGCCATTCTGACAGGTGTGAGGTGATATCTCATTGTGGTTTTGCTTTGCATTTTCCTAATGATTAATGATGTTGAGCATCTTTTCATGTGTGTGGGTCATCTGTATATCTTCTTTGGGAAAATGTCTTATTTAATTCCTCTGCTTGTTTTCTAATTAGGCTTTTTTTATGTTGAATTGTTTATTTTGGATATATTATATTTGTATATTTTATATATTAACTCCTTATCAGATGTACTTTTTGCAGATACCTTCTGCCATTCAGTAGGTGTCCTTTTCATTTTATTGATCATTTCCTTTGCTGTGCAAAAGCTTTTTAGTTTGATGTAGTCCTATTTGTTTATTTTTGCTTTTGTTTTCCTTGCTTGAATACTGCCAATGTTTTCTTCTAGGAGTTTTATGATTTCCTAAAACCTATGATTTAGGTCTTAAGTTTGTCTTTAATCCATTCTGAGTTTTACTAAAAGTTTTTTTTTTTATTTTGCTAAAAGTTTGATTTATGCTCTTAAAATTGAGAATTCCAAAAAAGCTTTTGTGTATGTGGATTGTATCTATCAATATTTATCACACTAGAAATTAAAACTGAGAAAATTAAAAAATGTTTTCATTTTAAAGTAATAACAACCAGTGATATGTTAACATAACATTTTAATGAAAATAACTGTATTTTACCCAAAAGAATTAGTGAGGAAAGTGACACTGTTTTACATTTGTGGTAGGCAGAATAATGTCCCTCAAAACATGTAAAATATCATGTATGAAACGAGTTGCCAGTCCAGGTTCGATGCACGATACTGGATGCTTGGGGCTAGAGCACTGGGACGACCCAGAGGGATGGTATGGGGAGGGAGGAGGGAGGAGAGTTCAGGATGGGGAACACATGTATACCTGTGGTGGATTCATTTTGATATTTGGCAAAACTAATACAATTATGTAAAGTTTAAAAAAAAAAATGTCTAAACGCTATTCCCTAGGACCTGTGAATATGTGACTTTAAATGACAAAAGGGATATGTGAATGTGATTGGGGTTAAGGACCCTGAGATGGGGAATCTTCCTAGATTGTCCAGGTGGATTTAGTCACATGAATCCTTAAAAGTGTGGAACCTTTCCTGGCTGTGGTTGAAAGCAGGCACTAAAGAAGAAATCAGACGGAAATGTAGTGTTTCTGTCTTTGAATAGAGAGGCAAGAGACCTCAAACCAAGGAGAGCATGTGGCCTCTAGAAGCTAGAAAAGGCAAAGAAACAGTCTCCATTAGAACCTTGAAAAGGGGCACAGCCCTCTGGCACCTTGCTGTTCGCCCCGTAAGAGGTGTGTTGGGCCTCTGTCCCGGGGACCTGTAAGGCAGGGTGTTGTTAGGCCACTAAGTTTGTGTTAGTTTTGGGTTTTTTTTAAATATAACATCAAGAGATAACTAATACAACATTTTGGCAGATTTCTTTAATATCCAGCTTATAAGAAGACCATTGAATATTCACATCTGCTTCTACATTCAGTCTTTTGTGATATGATGCTTTGGTTGACGTATATAAAGAAAATTTGGCCTTGTGTATTGTTAAAGTTGGAAAATGTGAGACAGCTTCAGTAGCCTTCTCAGATCACTGGGGATCATTCTGATACTACACTAAATTTAACAGTTGTAATTTCCTAATTTTTAGTTGCAGACTGGAGCCCGAAATGATATCAATGAACTTTTCATATCCATTACATCAAAATCCATTGATCTCTCTGTACTTTAATGGATCTTTTTTTTTACTGTATTATTATTATTTTTTTAATTTAATTTTATTTTTAAACTTTACATAATTGTATTAGTTTTGCCAAATATCAAAATGAATCTGCCACAGGTATACATGTGTTCCCCATCCTGAACCCTCCTCCCTCCTCCCTCCCCATACCATCCCTCTGGGTCGTCCCAGTGCACTAGCCCCAAGCATCCAGTATCGTGCATCGAACCTGGACTGGCATCTCGTTTCATACATGCTATTTTACATGTTTCAATGCCATTCTCCCAAATCTTCCCACCCTCTCCCTCTCCCACAGAGTCCATAAGACTGTTCTATACATCAGTGTCTCTTTTGCTGTCTCGTACACAGGGTTATTGTTACCATCTTTCTAAATTCCATATATATGTGTTAGTATACTGTATTGGTGTTTTTCCTTCTGGCTTACTTCACTCTGTATAATAGGCTCCAGTTTCATCCACCTCATTAGAACTGATTCAAATATATTCTTTTTAATGGCTGAGTAATACTCCATTGTGTATATGTACCATAGCTTTCTTATCCATTCATCTGCTGATGGACATCTAGGTTGCTTCCATGTCCTGGCTATTATAAACAGTGCTGCGATGAACATTGGGGTACACGTGTCTCTTTCCCTTCTGGTTTCCTCAGTG
The DNA here is from genome assembly GCF_000754665.1 of Bison bison bison. Lineage (NCBI taxonomy): Eukaryota > Metazoa > Chordata > Mammalia > Artiodactyla > Bovidae > Bison > Bison bison. Next base: position 4,739,942 of record NW_011494889.1, on the reverse strand, counting down.
TGTATGCCCAGCAGTGGGATTGCTGGATCATAAGGCAGTTCTATTTCCAGTTTTTTAAGGAATCTCCACACTGTTCTCCATAGTGGCTGTACTAGTTTGCATTCCCACCAACACCCATGCACGATTTTATAATATCATGTATTGACTGTCTGGAAAAACATTGATTCACTGAACTATGCACCTCTTCCAAATGTTGACATTCTTCATTATATGATATAAAAATACAAAATTTTAATATCACCAGTACTCTTCTCTAAAATAGCTGGGAAGCTATTCCAGTCCCTATGGCAGATACAAGTTTTCTAGAATTCTCGTGTCATTAGCAACACACGCCGTCAGCATTTTCCCATCATTTGTTTCCCTCGAAATAATAGGCTCACTTTGTTCATTTTCATGAGAATGTCTGCCAGGTACCCAAGTCTGAATAACTTCCAGTTGTCTGTCATACTTCAAGCAAAAATGATATTCTCTAGAGAAAGCAGCTACTGCAGCTTACATATGAGTGTAATCACAGAAGTGCTTTTCATGGAGACGACCAAGACGCTTCAGATTGTAGCAGCAAGGCTTGATGCCGACTTTCCATTTCACTACACAGAATATTCAAAATATTATGCAGGTATGTGATATAAAAATATTATACAATCAAGGGTAGAGATTAAACAAAATTGGCAATTTTTACTGCTTTCTTCTGTATGTTTTCAGTTGAATCTGGCACTTTGAAAAAGTCACTGATTCGTGGCCATGACTGTTATAATGGTGACCAATACTGTTTTGTGCCACTGAGTCTCCCCCACACTCAGGCCCCAGAAGTTTTATCTACCATTGCTTTTGTGCCATCCGTGCCCATGTCAACATGGTGACAAAGAGTAATAATAAAGTTTTAGTATGAAAATCATGTTGCCCTAGCAGTCTGCAGATCATGCTGGGAAAACCATCCAGTTGCAGCTGTTTTCTCTCAGGGCTCTACCTTCGTTCCATGTTTCTGTGATACGTAGTGGATGGACTTAGCATTTTGTGTTTGTTTCTTTAAGGATTGCATATCATCTTGTCATGTTCTTCCAAGATTTATGAAGTTAACAGTGTATACTTTGTAGACAGCTCAGAAACATTTTTTTAATAGCCTGTCTTCCTCTTTGTTATTTTCTTGGTTGTATGTACCATTCTACACGTTTGGGTTTAGGAAGGAAAGTAGTAACTGTCCAGTAGTCATTCCCACTTGGTGGGGAATGACTTCATTGAACACAGAGGGAAAAGATGTAATGGATGTTAAGGAAATTAAACAAGAAGCCCATGAGACTGAATTGGCTCTAATGCCTTGGTGCCCCATGCAAGCAAACCAAAGCCAGAGTTAATGCACTTCAATCAGAGAAAATGAAACTTGAGAGCCACCAACTGCAAACAGCCAACTTGGCTTTTCCAAATAAGGCAACTAACTGCTTAAGCTTTGGCCAATCAAATAATCTCCTTGCTTTGCTTCTTCTCTGTCAAACCCCTCCCCTAGCTCCTGTCAGTGGAAAGCTCTTCATCACCTTTGGTTTGGTGCTGTCCAATTCAAATCAACATGAACTCAAATAAACTTTCTTTTTTAAGTTAATGCCCCTCAGTTTACCTTTTCACATGCATGTGCATCATGCTCAATCACCAAGTCGTGTCTGACTCTGCAACCCCATGGACTGTAGCCCGCCAGGCTCCTTTGTCTGTGGGATTTTCCGGGTAAGAATTCTGGAGTGGGTTGCCACTTCCTCTTCCAGGAGATCTTCCCGACCCAGGGATCAAACCCGTGTCTCCTGCATTGGCAGGCAGATTTTTTTTTAACCACTGAACCACCTGGGAAGCCCCTTTAATATGTATACATCTGGACAATATTTAATTTCATTACACTTTGTCAAGTAGAAAGCCACAGTCAGCCACAGACACAATCAGATTTATCCTAAGGCACATAGTCAGGTACCAGGGTATGGGGTTTGAGGCCGGCAGAGTAACTGGAAGTCGAGGGAGGCCATTCTGGGAAGAGGGAGCCACAAAGGGGAGGGTCCCCCGGAGGGCCCCCCAAATCTGCATGTAAATTCCCCCCAAAGCCGTGGCTGACCTCTTCACCAGAGATGAAGGCATTTTATTTATTTATTTGGCTGCTACAGGTCTTAGTCACACATGTGAATTCTTTATGTAGTTGTGGCATGTGGGATCTAGTTCCCTGACCAGGGATTGAACCCGGGCCCCCTGCATTGAAAGTGTGACATCTTAACCACTGGACTACCAGGAAAGTCCCATGAAGGGCATTGCATAATGATAAAGTTTAAGTTGGCCCCTTTCAGATATTTGCTATATTTTCTGAGCTAACACAAAAGATCAGAGGAAACCGGACACCTAGCCAGTGTCCTAAGAATTGCTTAGTGTGGGAAAAACGCTCACACATCTAGTGCTAGGAGTGTTGTGAATGTCATAGTGGTGTGAGAGTAAAGGGGAGACACCCTGGAGGAGGACTGAGGTTTTCTTTAAAGCCACATAAGGTAATAGTCACAAGTTCCAGGGATTAGAACCTGAATATTTTGGGGGCTCATTACTTAGTCGACCACAGCCCAACCCTCAGCTCTCATAGTCATGTCTATCCTGCACGCAAAACAGTCACCCCATCCTGTTGTCTTCCTATGTCTCAGCCCACGACAGCAGCATCTCAAGCCTCAGATATTGTCTAAATATCATCAGCGATAAAGCTCAAAATTTCCTCATGTTTATCATCTAAAATCAGTGACGCTGGGTATGATCCATCCTGGAACAGAATTCCTCCCCATCTCTGGGCTTGTAAAACTAGAAAACAAGTTTATCTGCTCCCAAAATACAGTTATGGGACAGGTACAGGATAACAGCTATAGCAGTTCCCCTTCCAAAAGGGAGAGAATTGCTGCAACGACTGAGCCCAGGCAGCACAACTAGAGAGTCTGTGCGCTGAAATGAAAGATCCTGCTTGCCACAACGAAGACCCAACACAGCCAAATAAATATAAAAAAGGAAAGGGAGAGAATAGAAGAAAGAGAGAGTCCCCAGCCCCAAGCAATTTTTTTTTTTGCTCTGTTAAATTTTTTTTCATCTTTTTTTTTTTTTTTAACAATGGAGTATTACCCCAAGCAATTTTGAAACTCCACCAGCCAAACTCCGATAGGTTCGCACCCCTGCCCTGCCCCCTGCCTCCTCATCTTCCGTTTTCTTGAACGTGTAGCGTGTGTTTGCAGCTGAGTAGTTTTATCTGCCTGTTTCTGGCCTATAGAAGCTTGGTGACCACTTTCTTTGATTTCATGGTCTCAGTTTGAGTTGGCGGTTTTCTGACATTCTGAAAACCCTTATGTATGTCATGGAGACTGACACCATGAAACAAGAGGCTCCTGGAGTCCCCCACCTCTATTCTTGGCTTCTGGCTTTTGTTCAAATGGCTGAGGGGATGCACAGTCACGTGTCTCGTCTCTTCAGTGCTAGCATGGCTCTCCCACCACACCCTTGGCCTTCTCTCCACAGTCTGCTTTTGGGACAGTGAATCTCCGAATTAGCATCTTTTGCAATCTGGGATAGGTTGAGAGTTTCCCAAATCGTCAAGTCTTGGTTCTTTCCTGCTTAACAGTTCTCCCCTCAGTTATCTGTTACCTCTGGAATTTTTCTATAAGCAGCGAGAAGAAACCAGGCTGCACCTTCTGCACTTTGCTTGGAAACCCAGGTGCCTTGTTTGCAAGCTCTGCTGCTCTCAGGACTGGAGGACACAATTCCACTAGGCTTTCTGCCTTGATAGAGTCAGGATTCTCTTTCCTTCAATTTCCTATCACATGTTCCTCATTTCCTCTGAACCTTTGCTAGCAGCACCTTTAACATCCACTTTTTTTTTTTAAACCAACAGTCTGTTTATGATAATCTAGGTATTCTCTAAGATTACGTGGGCTTTTCTACTGTGCTCTTCGCTTGCATCTGAGCCATCATTGACAGTGTCTTTAACAACCATATTTCTTCTAATAGTCTGCTCACAACAATCTAGGCTTTTCCTATCGTGTTTCTCAGAATTCTTCCAGATTCTATCCCTTTCCCAAATCCAAAGCTACTCCATTTTCAGGCATTTGTTATAACAGTACCCCACTTCCAGGCAAAATCTGTATTAGTCGGCTCAAAACAACACACATTCACTGTCTTCTATCAATAGCTCTGAAGGTCAGACGTCTGAAATTAGTTTCATGGGGCCAAAACCAAGGTGCCTGGGTGTGCCCACTCCAGAGGCTCTATGGGAGAATCCATTGCCTTTCCTTTTCCAACTTCTACCTGTTTCCTCCTGCAGACTCCAGCTTATGTTGCTTGGCTCACGGCTCTTCACATTTCTCTCTGCTTCATCATTACATCACCTACTCTTCCATCTCTATAATCAGATCTCCCTCTGCCTCCCTTATAAGTACTCTTGTGATCACATTTAGGGCCCACATGGATAATCCAAGATAATCTTCTCATCTCAGAATTCTTAACATAAGCATATCTGCAAAGACTATTGCCATATGTGGTGGTTAATTTTGTGTGTCGTCTTAACTAGACCGCGGTATTCGGACATTGGGTCAAGAATTACTCTAGATGTTTCTGTGAGGGCACTTTTTAGATGAAATTGTCATTTGAATCAGTAGACTTAGAATGAAATGGATTACCTTCCGTTATGTGAATGGGCCTCATCCAATCCATCAAACCTTAATAGAAAAATATCAACCTCCCTGGAAGAAGAGGGAATTCTGCCAGCAAATGGCCTTTGGACTCAAGCTGCAGCTGTCTCCTGGGTCTCCAGCCTGCCAGCTACCCTGCAGATTTTGGATTTTCCAGCTTCTACAATTGCACGAGCCCAGAGTTTAAAATCTCTTTCTCTCTGTATAACTTTACACACACACACAGCCTATTAGTTCTGTTTCTGTGAAGAACCTGACTAATACATCATATAAAGTAACATAAGTTTCTAGGAAATAGGGCACAGTTAACTTTGGAGCCATTGTTCAGTCTATCACAAACATCATCAATTCTTTTCAAGTGCATATGGAATATTTATCAAAATTGACTCTATGCTATGCTATGCTAAGTCACTTCAGTCGTGTCTGACTCTGTGCGACCCCATAGATGGCAGCCCACGGGGCTCCCCCGTCCCTGGGATTCTCCAGGCAAGAATACTGGAGTGGGTTGCCATTTCCTTCTCCAATGCATGAAAGTGAAAAGTGAAAGTGAAGTCACTCAGTTGTGTCCGACTCTTAGCGACCCCATGGATTGCAGCCTTCCAGGCTCCTCTGTCCATGGGATTTTCCAAGCAAGAGTACTGGAGTGGGATGCCATTGCCTTCTCCGAATTGACTATGCTGAACCATAAAATAAGTCTTGGTACATTTCAGTCTTACATAGTATGTTCTCTTTTGACAACAGAAATAAATTAGAAATCAATAATAATAACTAGAAAAGTCCCACATATTTGGGACCCATATGGGTGCTAAGCAGCACCCGTAGGACAAGGAAGAAATCACTAGAAGAGTGAGGGACTATTTCAAGCTGAATAAAAATACAATATATCGAAAATTAAAGACTGCAGCGAGGCAGTGCTTAGAGTAAAATTTATAGCAGTAAATGCTTACAAGAATAAAGATTTAAAGTCAATGACCTGTTTTACCTGGAAAACTAAAAGAGTGAGTTAAACCCAAAGTGAGTAGCAGGAAAAATAATAATGATAAGAACAGAAATCAACAAAATAAAAAAACAAATGATAGGGGCTTCCCTCCTGGTCCAGTGGCTGAGACTGCGCTTCCAGTGCAGGGGCCAAGGTTGTTTGAAGTTTGAATTACTTTTCATGGAAAGAGGGTAGTGACGGGAAATGACCAGGTAATCCACTCTTGACGTGTATCAGATAGTACTAAAGCATTTGAGAAGCCTCATGGGATTATACCGAAAATGGTCAGACCTTTAGTCAAGTTCAGATACCCAGGTAATAGTCTCACACAGAGCAACAGAATGCATGGCAGTTTGCAGTACATGTCTTTTAAAGCCTCTTCAGTATTTTTGGCTTGAGGACCACTTATGTTAATAGCATTCATAGAGCTTTCTGCAGATAACACATTTTGAAAATATGTAAGATAATTGCATAGAAAGGAAATAGACATGTAGATATACTTTGAAACTAGCAAATTATTTTCCTTGCTACAACACTTCTCTTTTCCTCTAATACATATTTTCAGACAGCGTTCATGGACTATTACTGCCATAGTACAAAGAATGACTTTTGTGGATTTCTTCTCTCTGCAGGAGGGCCAGCTTTCATTTTGGGTGTGGCTATCTCACACAGCAGTGTGATATATCAAGCCCATTAAAATGATCTATATTTAAAAGTACACATTTAATTTACTTACTTAAAGCTCAGTTGGTAAAGAATCTGCCTGCAATGCAGGGGACCCGTGTTCAATCCCAGGGTCAGGAAGATCTCCTGGAGAAGGAAATGGCAATCCACTCCAGTACTCTTGCCTGGAGAATTCCAAGGACAGAGGAGCCTGATGGGCTACAGTCCATGGGATCGCAAAGAGCTGAAAACGACTGTGTGACTAACTTTCTTCCACTTTTTCAGGGAACTGGACCCCACATGCTGCAGCTAAAAGTTTGTTTGCTACAACTAAAGATACAACGAAGATGGAAGATCCTGCATGCTGCGACTAAGATCTGACGCAGCCAAAATAAATAAAAGAATGTAAGCTTCATATCTACCTTAAAAAATAATAAATTAACAAATCCAAATGTTGGCTGTCTGAAAAAGATTAATAAAGGTGACAACCCTAGTAAGACTGGTTAAGAAGAAAAAAGAAAGAATACATAAATTATCAGTATCAGCAATGAAAGAGAATCATCACAGATTCTACAGATGTTAAAAAGATAATAAATGAATATTATAAACAATGACACTAAATCTGACAACTTAGATGAAATGAGACAACTTCTTGAAAAATCCAAATGATCAAAACTGACATGAAAATAACTACAAAAATTTAATGGCCCCTTTTTACAAATATTGTCTATTACAGATGTTGAATTTCTAATTAAAAATCTCCCCATAAGCAAAACTTCAGAGCCAGATAGTTTCACTGGTAAATTCAATAAAACATTTAAGGAAAAAATAATAGTGTCAATCTTACATAAATCCTTTCAGAACACAAAGGAGGAGGGCAGAGTTTCCAATTTGATGACACCAGCAATAAACAATCTTGAAGCCAAAATCTGACAGAGATGCTTTAAGAAAAGAAGATTACAGATCAATATCCCTCATAAATATGGATATATAAATCTTTAACAAAATGTTAGCAAATTGAATCCAGCAATGTATAAAAAGAACAATACATCAAGTCAATGGGATTTATCCCATGAGTGCAATGTTGGTTTTATATTGGAAATCAATCAACATAATTCATTGTACCAACAGAATAAAGAAGAAAAACCATATGACCATCTCAGTAGATGTATAGAAAAAGCATTTGAAAAAAAAATGCAACACTCATTCATAATAAAAATGTCAGAAAACTAGAAACACAAGGGAATTTCTTCATTCTGATAAAAGTCACCTATGAAAAACCTATAGCTAATATACATAATGATGAAATATTGAATGTTTTCTCCTAAGACTGGGAAAAAGGCAAGAATGTTCTCAGTTTTACTCAACATTGTACTAGAGCCATAATGATTGCAACCATGCAAAGAAAAATAAAAGGCATAAAGATTGGGGAAGGGAGAAGAAAAACTGTATTTACAGCTGACACAAACACATATAAAGCATCTATGAAACAAGCACTGGAACTAAGAAGTGAGTTTAGTAGGGTGACAGATTACTAGGTGAATATGCAGAAGTTAAATGTATTTCTATATACTCACAGCAAGCAATTCAAAATGGAAGTTAAAAAAAAATCTCTTTTTAATAGCATCCAAAAACAAAACAAAAAAATTAGGAAAAAAAAGTTCTCAAAATGCATGCAGAACTCTACCATGAAAACCACCTACAATCATGAAGAGATTTAAGAAAATCTAAACCAATGGAGAAGTCACCATGTTTACATACTGGAAGATGTCCGTTCTCTCCAAATGTATCTATAAATTCAATGTTGTGCCAATTAAAGTCTCAGTGTCTTTTGGTAGAAAATGACAAGTTGATTAAAAATTTTTAATGGAAATGTAAAGCAATACATGAACCGTGAACTTCCTGATGTTCAAGCTGGTTTTAGAAAAGGCAGAGGAACCAGAGATCAAATTGCCAACATCCGCTGGATCTTGGAAAAAGCAAGAGAGTTCCAGAAAAACATCGATTTCTGCTTTACTGACTATGCCAAAGCCTTTGACTGTGTGGATCACAATAAACTGTGGAAAATTCTGAAAAGAGATGAGAATACCAGACCACCTGACCTGCCTCTTGAGAAACCTATATGCAGGTCAGGAAGCAACAGTTAGAACTGGACATGGAACAACAGACTGGTTCCAAATAGGAAAAGGAGTTCGTCAAGGCTGTATATTGTCACCCTGCTT
>NW_011494889.1:4731063-4731213 GCF_000754665.1 Bison bison bison | reverse complement strand
TGGTTTTTCCTGTGGTCATATATGGATGTGAGAGTTGGACTGTGAAGAAGGCTGAGCGCCGAAGAATTGTTGCTTTTGAACTGTAGTGTTGGAGAAGACTCTTAAGAGTCCCTTGGACTACAAGGAGATCCAACCAGTCCATTGTGAAGG
>NW_011494889.1:4710892-4730934 GCF_000754665.1 Bison bison bison | reverse complement strand
TTCCGATCTGGTGTTCTTTGGAAGGAATGATGCTAAAGCTGAAACTCCAGTACTTTGGCCACCTTATGCGAAGAGTTGACTCATTGGAAAAGACTGATGCTGGGAGGGATTGGGGGCAGGAGGAAAAGGGGGCGACAGAGGATGAGATGGCTGGATGGCATCACTGACTCGATGGACATGAGTCTGAGTGAACTTCGGGAGTTGGTGATGGACAGGGAGGCCTGGCGTGCTGCGATTCATGGGGTCGCAAAGAGTCGGACATGACTGAGCGACTGAACTGAACTGAACTGAAAGAACCTATAATAGCTTAAACAATCTTGAAATGGAACAGTTGGAGGATCCATAAAATCTGATTTCAAGATTACAATGGTAATCAAGACAGAATGGTATTGGCACAAAAGCAAATAGATCAATGGAAGAGAATAGAGAGTCCACACATAGATAATCAATTGATTTTTTACAAAGTTACCAATGTAATTAGAAAAAGAAAGTCTTTCCAACAAATGGTGCTGTAACTATTAGATAAATGTATAGGAAAAAATGAACCTTGTCCCCTATCATAGACCTAAACATAAATGCCAATACTATAAAACTTCTAGAAAAAATTTAGGTGATTATTTTCATGACTTTGGGATTAGGGATATTTTCTTAGAGCAGACACACAAAAAAGCACTAAACAAATTAAAAATTGATAATTAGACTTTTTGGAAATTGAGGTTTTCTTCTTACTAATAGACACCATTAGTAAAACCAAAAGACAAGTCAGATTGTTGAAAATTTTTTGCAATACATATATTTGACAAAACACATCAAGAATATGTAAAGAACTGGAATAAATAAATAACAAAAAGACAGACCACCCGATTAAAAATGAGCAAAAGACTTCAACAGATACCTGACAAAAGGAGATAAACATGGTTTAAAACGGAGTGAAAAGATGTTCAACATTATTAGTCACCAGGGAAATGCAAATTTAAACTCCAATGACAGCTCCTTCCCCTGACAGTTTCTCCCCCTGACAATGCCAAATGTGGTGAGAACCAGTGAGCAGCTGACACTCTTACACGGTGGAAGTGTTAAATAATCCAGTCATCATGGAAAACTGTTACACATCCATCCATACTATGACCCAACTGTTCCATGCCTTTCCTAGGTATTTATCCAACAGAAGTAAAACATAATGTCCAGAAAAAGTCTTGAATGAGAGTATCCATAGCAGCTTTATTCATGTGTCAAAAACTGATGACAGCTCTAATATCAACAGAATGGATAAACAAATCAATAAAAAATAATGTACTGATAACATGCAGCAACTTTTGTGAATAAATCACAAAAAGTATTATAGTAAAAAAAGCCAGGCATACTAGTATATACGGTATGATTGCATTTGTAAAACATTTAAGAATGGCCCAATTCATCTATAGGCTGGAAATCAGAACAGTGGTTTCCTGTAGCGGGTGAAGATTAACTGGGAGGTGGTATTAGGAACTTTCTGGGTGACATTTGGGTGAAAATTTCTGGGTTGTGTATTTGTCAGAGTGGTGGTTATATGAGTATTTACACATATATCCAAACTCATTGAATTGTATATCTAATATAAATATAAAATTTATTGTATGTAAATTTCAATATATTATATGCATTGTATAAAATGTATTTAATATATTTATATTTGTTATGGGCATTCCAATATCTGAAAAATAAGAGCTAGTTAAGGTGATGGTCAAAGGCAAAATAAGATACATTTAACTGGGTTTCTCTCCCTACTCTTTTCTTGTCTGTTGTAAACATGCAGTATCATAAAATAAATAACAAAAATTGAAAACATTTTTGTTGTCTTCTAAAATACTTTCTTTTTGAAGAAGGCAATGGCACCCCACTCCAGTACTCTTGCCTGGAAAATCCCATGGATGGAGGAGCCTGGTAGGCTGCAATCCATGGGGTCGTTAAGAGTCGGACACGACTGAGCGACTTCACTTTCACTTTTCACTTTCATACATTGGAGAAGAAATGGCAACCTACTCCAGTGTTCTTGCCTGGAGAATCCCAGGGGCAGGGGAGCCTGGTGGGCTGCTATCTATGGGGTCGCACAGAGTCGGACACAACTGAAGTGACTTAGCAGCAAAATACTTCATTTTATCCAAAGCTTAAAGAGTCTTGCTTAGATAGAAACTTGAAAATATTTTTCTTTTCTTTTCTATTTTTTCTGTAATTCTCTTTACTCTGTCCAGAATTTGGAGAGGAGAATGCTGGATTCCAGTGGTAGAGAGGAAAGGGCTTTCTTTTCACCTCTTAAGTTCCTTGCCTGGACCTCTTTGCCTCTAGGTCCTGCTTCTTCTGGCCAAAGACAAGAGATGATAGAAAAGCAGCAGGCAGATATTCAGCTGAGAGCCGAGGGTCACCCTCTCCTCAAAGGGGCACCGGTCTTTTTCCTGCACATGACTATCTTTGTCTAACCGGCCTCATTTTCTGATTAATACAGCTCAAAATTAGCCTATTTCCTTGAAATTAAAACAAAAGTACAGTCCTGGAAACGCTCAGAAGAAGACAAAGCCTAAACAGTTATTTGAAAAATAGGAAAATGCTCTAAATGGAATATTATAACCATCCAGTGATACTCATGGAGTGTTGTACATCTGATAAATATGGACCTTTGGGGAAATGACGGTTTGATGATTGGCTCTGGTCTTTGGGCATCACACCTGGGGAGCTGGGGGCAGTTGGAAAGACATGAGGTAAGAGGTGCCTGAGTCTGACTTACAGAGTTATCCCAGTGCCAGGCTTAGTGGCATCTACATTTTATTCTCAAATTAAACAGCAGCTGGTGTTGGTACAAGTTGAAAAGAACATTGATCTCAGAGCCTTTTTCAAAGCTAGGTCTACATGACAACCACTGTCAGCAATAGCAACATCTGCAGATACAAGAAGCAGCAGGAAATTAGTGTTGATCTTCCAGAGATATTCATAGCGCTTTTTTGAGGGTGTTTAAAGTTGTGAGGAGCTTCCCAAGTGGCTCAGTGGTAAAGAATCTGCCTGCCAAGCAGGAGACGGGTTTCAGTCCCTGGGTTGGGAAGATCCCCTGGTGGAGGATATGGCAACTCCATCCAGTGTTCTTGCCTAGGAAATTCCATGGACTGAGGAGCCTGTTGGGCTACGGTCCATGGGGTCACAAAAGAGTTGGACACGACTTAACTACTGAACAGCAGCAGCAGCCGCAGCAAAACCATGAAAGGAGAATTATCTGGGAATTGTGAATGCTGCCAAACACGATGATAGGATAAAGTTGTGTGTCTCCAGCTTACGTCGATAAGTAACTTTCATCCTCCCTAATCACTGTGGGAAGCACTGCACAGGTGCCTGGCTTAGAACATGCTTTAGATTTCTTCTGTTCAGATTGATGTAAGAATCAGCATATGATCCACAAAGGGGAAATCATCTTGGTTTTCTTAATTCACATCAATTGGTTGTGAATAACTTGTGGCTATTTCCAAAAGTTCAATCTGCCCCAGAAAGGACAAAGATTTGCCAACAGAGAAAGTATTAAAGGAACTGTCTGGTCCACTCTTTAGAAATGTTTACCATCAGAGTTCCCTATGGACACTGGGTGGTTGGTAGCATTGCCTGCAGAGATGGCTCTGAAGGGACTTCTCTCTGGATGACTTCAGTCCTGTTGGCTTGTCACCACCCTTTCCTGCATGCCTTATTCCTTAAAGCCTGGACCTAAGCAGCACTTACAGACTTCCCTTCTGCTCAAAGTGAAAAGCAAATGTTAACCCTGCTTCTAATATTTCTGCATGTTTTTCCTCCTACTTTTCATCTCTCCTGCTCTCACTTGATGGTTTGGAGGATGAGAGGTGATGAAAGGTATCTGAAGGGTGGAAGGTACCAAAGATCTTTTCTCAATCTTCCTCCCCGACAATTGCCCAGGTACTTCCTCCCTTGATGACATCAGCGCAGTCACAGGGATTCACCTGGATCCTGGGTGAGGGCTGAGTTCCTTTGTGTTCCATGCCTCCTTCCTTCCAAGCCCCTAGTGATGATCCTTCAGAGCAAGGGCCCTAACACATTTATTCCCTCTTCTTCCTTCCCTTTGCCTACCGAATGTTCTTCTTGTCTTTGCCTGATAACCATCTTATTCTGTAAACTTTTCTTTATTGAAATTAAAATTTTTTCTTGTTCATATAAAATAGACTTTAAAATATATTTTTAAAACACTTTAAAATCTAGTTATGACATTTTAAAATGTGTACTGTTCTAAAGTTCTCAAATTGTAATCCATTCCTAGACCATCTCTGCTTCTGTTTTTTGTTTATTATTATAATTTTATTTTTAATTATGGTGGGCTGCCGTCTATGGGGTCGCACAGAGTTGGACACGACTGAAGCAACTTAGCAGCAGCAGCAGACATAACATAAAATTTACCATCTTAACCATTTTCAAATACACAGTTCAGTAGTATTAAAATATGTTTTGCATTGTTAGGTACCCATCGCCACCATCCATCTCCAAATTTTTTTTAATTATTAAACTTTATTTTTTAAAGCAGTTTTAGGTTCACAGAAAACTTGAGCAGGAAGTGCAGAGTTCCCATATAGTCCCTTGTTTCTACACAACCTTCCCTACTACCAGCATCCTGCACCAGAGTGGTACATTTGTTATAATTCACGAAGCCACGTTGACACATCATTATCACCCAAAGTTCTCCAAAACACGATTCATCTTGTAAAATGAAATGGCATCCCCATTAAACAACAGTCTTTTGGACTCTGTGGGAGAAGGTGAGGGTGGGATGAATTGGGAAAATGGCATTGAAACATGTATATTATCATATGTGAAACGAATCGCCAGTCCAGGTTCGATGCAGGATACAGGATGCTTGGGGCTGGTGCACTGGGATGACCCAGAGGGATGGTATGGGGAGGGAGGTGGGAGGGGGGTTCAGGATGGGGAACACGTGTACACCCATGGCGGATTCATGTCGATGTATGGCAAAACCAATACAATATTGTAAAGTAATTAGCCTCCAATTAAAATAAATATATTAAAAAAATAACAACTCCCCACTCCCCATTTCCCCCAGCTCCTGGCAACCACCATCCTACTTCCTGTCTCTGAATTTGACTACTCTAGGTACCTCTTGTATATAAGTCAGTTGAGTCGCTCAGTCGTGTCCGACTCTTTGCAAACCCAAGGACTGCAGCACGCCAGGCTTCCCTGTCCAATACCAACTTCCGGAGCTTGCTCAAACTCATGTCCATTGAGTCAGTGATGCCATCCAACCATCTCATCCTCTGTCATCCCCTTCTCCTCCTGCCTTCAATCTTTCCTAGCATCAGGGTCTTTTTCAATGAGTCAGCTCTTCCCATCAGGGGTCCAAAGTATTGGAGTTTCTACTTCAGCATCAGTCCTTCCAATGAACACCCAGGACTGATCTCCTTTAGGACGGACTGGTTGGATCTCCTTGCAGTCCAAGGGACTCTCAAGAGTCTTCTCCAACACCACAGTTCAAAAGCATCAATTCTTCGGTGCTCAGCTTTCTTTATAGTCCAATTCTCACATCCATACATGACTACTGGAATAAGTAGTCATATACATAAGTAGGATCACACCATTTTTGTTCTTTTGCATCTGGCTCACCTCAGTTAGCATAACGTCTTCAAGGTTCATCCATGTTGTTACATGTGTCAGAATTCATTCCTTTTTAAGATAATGACATTCCATAGTAAGGGTGGACCACATTGTATTTATCCATCCATTCATCAAAGGACACTTGAGTTGCTTCCATCTCTTGACCATTATGAACAACGCTGCTATGAACATGGGTGGACAAATATCTCTTCGAGACACTGATTTCCATTCTTTTGGGTATATACCCAGAAGTGGAATTGCTGGATCATATATTGATAATTTTATGTTTAATTTTTTTTGAGGAACCACCAAATTGTTTTCCACATAATGTCCGCATCACTTTACATTCCCATTAACATTGCACAAGAGTTCCATCCTCAGCAACACATTTTAATTTCTCTCTTTCTTTTGGTCTTTCTCTTTTTTTTTAATTTTCATAGTAGCCGTCCTAATGGCTATGTGGTGGTATGCGCTTTTACTTTTTAAGCTTTTACAAAAATCCTGGTGTCTTTTAGTCACAATCTGATTTCCTTCAAATCCAAAGTGGACACTTTAGAATCTTCTTTGTATTGACCTATATCAGTTGTTCATCTGTGCATTTTCTTTCTCAGAATGTATACAAAGGAGTACCTTCTCTGATTCAAGTGTACTTGAGCTGATATCTTTAGACGAGAGGACAATTTAGCCAGCAGAGACACCTGCCCCCATGGAGAGTACCTGGAATGATTCAGCCAGGTTTCCTGGTCTGGATGCGTACCCTTCCTCTTACGCCATCCCCTGGAGACCTCTCCTAAATCTCTGATCTCCCCACAAGAGAATAGCCTTCCCAAAGACAGATCGCTCTCTGTGGCAGTCTGAGGTACTTGGATATATTTACAGATTATATGTTGTCTGTGAATTTTTTAGTAGTAGCCTGCTTTCCTGATGGCTCAGAGGGTAAAGAATCCACCTGCAATGCGGGAGATGTGGCTTCGATCCCTGGGTTGGGAAGATCCCCTGGAGGAGAGCATAGCAACCCACTCCAGTATTCTTGCCTGGGAAATCCTATGGACAGAGGAGCCTGGCAGGCTACAGTCCATGGGATCTCGAAGAGTTGGACATAACTGAGCAACTAAGCACGAGCTTTAATCTCCCTAAGAAATAATGACAAGAGTCTAAAAGCCAGTGATAATGGAAGGCACTCATGAAAAAAGTATGCCTTATAGCAGTGCATTCTTAAAATCACATGGCAGCAGGAAAACCCAGGGAGCACAACTTTTCCTCTTTCTACCCCTAGTCAAGAATCTTAGGGAGGTGGTGTTTCCAGGGCCGGTTCACCCTTTTTGTTACTACCTGGAGGGCATCCAGCCCTGTCTGTGTCTGCCCCTCGACCAGGGCTGTGAAGCAGCTTGTTGCCACTAGAGGGCGTCAGGCTCCTTTGTTCGGATCATTCTGTGTAATCCAGGGAGGCCTCCAGCTCCTTTCTGTCTGACTGCACCTCCTGCCTCTATTTTTAAGTCCTTTGTGTTGGCCTTGGGTATTCAGGCCTGGAGACCCCACCGAGTCAGGAAACAGCATATTCTCTCGGAGACCTTGGCCGAGATCCCCTCTAGAAGTCAAGTTCCTGCGGAAAATGGGCTGTGAGGGTGGGGTAAAACAGATCACCTTTCACAGAGTACTCAAGGCCCATGGGGAAGGTGGAGAAGCGATGCCTTTGCCTCTTCACACTTTTAAGTTCTCAAAACCAAAGTAAAATTTTAAAACAAAAGAAAAACTGCAGGGATCCAAAGGAAGATGCATTTATCTACTTTGCCTTCCTCTGTGGTACTTCCTAATAAGTTGAGAAGCCATCCCCTCTGCTTCCTCACTGGGTTGTGTGATCTCCTGGTAGCATTTGGACCATGCTGGTTTTAAGAGTCACCAGACAAAACAGCAGACACCCAAGCCCCACCCTGGGAGGTTCCAGCTCAGTAGGCCCAGGGTGTGGCCCCAGAATCTGCCTTTTTGGCAAACACCTTATTTTATTCTCATGCAGTGTGCGTTAGTCGCTCAGTCGTGTCCGACTCTTTGCAACCCCATGGACTCTGCAACCCCAAGCAAGCCCAGCAGGCTCCTCTGTTCATGGGATTTCCCAGGCAAGAACACTGGAGTGGGTTGCCATTTCCTTCTCCAGGGGATCTTCCTGACCCAGGGATTGAAGCTGGGTCTCCCACATTGCAGGCAGACTCTACCATCTGAACCACCAAGGAAGCCCTGATTTCAAACTTATTCTCAGGCAGAGGATCTTCAAACCACACTTTGAGAAATTTTCCACTGGCCTGTACCCTCTTGTGCCATTCACCTAGTGTGAGAGTTCTAAGATAAATTTTCTCTTCCATGCAGGAATTCCATGCATTTTACTGTTTCAGTTAGAGACCACTTCTTTGAGCTGCCTGGGCAACTCGCATCTTAGAGTCTGAAGTATGATGTCTCCCAGCAGCCCCCACTCCAGTTCTTTTTAAAATTTATTTTTTACTGCATCGGGTCTTAGTTGCGGCATGCCAGATCTTTCCTTGTGGCATGCAGGCTTAGTTGCCCTGCGGCATGTGGGATCTCAGTTCCCGACCAGGCCTAAAACCTGCGTCCCCTGCATAAGAAGGCAGATTGTTAACCGCTGGACCAGCAGGGACATCTGCCCCTGGCCCCAGTTCTGACCCCTGCTGCCTATTCTGTCCTCAGCCTCCTGCTGCTGATGCTCTGTGACTCCCCTGGGCCAGGCAGCCTTCTAAAGGGCTTTCATTTATTTCACAGCTCTTGGGAGAAACCTCCTGGGATAGAAGCACCCAAATGAGGATCTGGCTGTCCTTTCCCTCCCTGATATAGGGGCTTCTCTCAACACCACCTCCAAACACACACACAGCAGACTGTGCAGCACGAACAACTGCTGCTGTTCTCTAAGGACAGCCCAGCGGCCAGACTGTAGCTAATTTTCAGTCTTTGTATGGTGCCCCCAGCTCTGATGGTGCTTGAAAAGAGTTGATGTCAACACGTTTGAGGATCAGTCATTACCCTCCTCGTGTCTGGGAGAGCCCGGATTAAGACTGCTGAAAAAGAAATCCACTTTGGAGAACCTGAAGCCCAAGCAACAATTGGGAGTAGGGCTCCCGGCACTACTTAGTCTGACACAAATGGGGTCTTTTAGACACAGAAGCACAAATTGCTGCATCTTTGAAACACGAGAATGAACACATACACACACACAGAGGTTGCCTAATTTCCCATTCCCTGCGACTCCAGGCTCCAACCTTTCAGCACTTTCTTGCTTGATTCTCATACTAATTCCTAAGTCTCCGGGTAGCAGCCCTTGGCTATCTGCCCTGTGTCTGGTACTGAGATCTGAGACTAAATCTGTCACCAGTTTGTAATTACTGGGTACTGAAGCCCCCGCATGACTGCAACATCAGAAGAAGCCTCTTAGAAGACTGCTCTGGGCCTGTCTTCTGAAAGGCCACCATACCTGCTCTGATCCAGCGCACACTCATAGGCACAGATGGCAGCCAACAAAAACAGCTGCCTGGCACCCCCGAGAGGTCCAAAGTTGCAGGGAAAGGGGCTCACAAGTTAGGCTGGCCCTAAAGAAAGGGGCTCACCACAGCTCAGTGGTGCTAGGACCTAAGGAGGTTCACAAGAGACCAATGTCATGAAGCCATCACTTACAATGAGAAATAAGATGCTCCAGTTCTATCAGCCTGATCAACTCAACAGACGTGGGTGGGGAATGGGGTGGGGGCGGGGCCTTTCTTTTGTGGGTGTTGTTCAGAGCAAGCATGGTAAGAAGTACAATTCCAGTGTAAAGGGTAGGGGTCTCTGCTTGCATTCAGAGTGGATATTAAGCAAAATATATACTCCATGACACCACAAAAGTTCTTTTTTTTTTCCTAATTTATTGTCTGTGTCATGTCTTAGCTGCAGCATTCAGGGTCTTGCATTGCAGCACATGGGCTCAGTAGTTGTGGTCTGTGGGAGTTGCATATGAGATCTTAGTTCCCTGACCAGGGATGGAACCCCCATCCTCTGCATTGGAAGGTGGATTCTTAATCACTGGACCGCCAGGAAGTTCCTCCCAATGACTCCCAAAGTTATTAATGGCTGGATCTTGTCTTGACTGGTCAGCACCTCTGCCATATCACTTAAATAGTTTGAGCATCGCCCTCAACAATAGGTGAGTGTAATGCCTGCTGGGAGAGTCAGAGTTTCTAGAAGCCTGACAGTTTTCTCTCCCCTGGACTACCTATAAACCCCACATTAGACTTCACAATGTTCTACTCCTTGGTTAATTTAGTATCTAGCGCATAGTAGGTGCTCAATGGCACATCATAGGTGCTTATGATGTTGAGCTCAAGCAACCCATGGTGCCTGGCTGGTCTCCACCACGCCTTGGGCTTCCCTTTTCCAGGCTTCCGTGGTTGACCACTCCCCCAGCTATGACATTGTTTCTTCACGTACGCCAGGCTGTCCTGGAAGGCCCCTGTCTTTCAGGTGACCTTGCTGTCTCAACAACCAGTACTTGACTGAGCACCTACTATATGCCAGGTTTGGAGGATATGGCAGTGAATAATCGTCATGGTTCCTGCCCTACTAGAGTCAAGTCTGAAGAATGAATCAGGCATTGAGCACATAAGATGAGTGGTGTGGACGGAGAAGGGCCAAAGTTATGGGGGCACATGGCAGAGGATTGGATCGGCTCCTTGGAGCAAGTAACGTTACAGCTGAAATTTGGTAAGTTCACTGGGTGAAGGGAAAGAGCAGAGACGTGGCTCAGTCAGTAAAGAATCCACCTGCCATGCAGGAGACCTGGGTTCAATCCCTGGGTCGGAAAGATCCCCTGGAGAAGGGAATGGCTACCCACTCTAGTGTTCTTGCCTGGAGAAGCCCATGGACAGAGGAGTCTGGTGGGCTACAGTCCATGGGGTCTCAAAGAGTTGGACACAACTGAGTGACTAACACCACTTTTAGGCCAGAACTACATTTCCCAGGATGCTTTGCAGCTAGAACACGAGCATGTGACCCAGTTTCCATCAATCAAGTGCACCTTTGTGAGAAAGCACAAAGGAATTCTTTCCTAGCAGCTGAGGGGAACTCTGGTTTGGATCTCAGGACAGCAGGGGCAGAGGTGGTGTAGCCTCTCTAATTCCGTATCTACAGTGCCAATGGCACCTGCAGTCCAGTCGTGGTGGGAAGGTGATTTGCATATTGTTCCAGGCTGTAGAGCATTCCATAAGCCATACAATATTCTCCAGTACATCAGTTTGCTCGTTAACCTTGCAATGTGGATTTTTTTGTCCTTATTGTTTGCAATTAAGGGCTCTGAATGATATATTACTTCATGGCATGATGGTAAGTAATTGGTCAATTTTAGCAGCTGGAAGGTGAAGCCTTTTGTTTTTCTAGCCAGGCAGAATTGTGCTGGAGGATCAAGAGTGAATACCACAGCGCACATCAGTTCCCAGTTACAGCTGCAGAGCCTCGGGGCGACTGCAGAACAGCTGGTCCCCTTCAGGCCCTGAGCAGCCATGGAGAGAGACTTCGGTCCACATGAGTACGGAAAGCTTCAAATGGGTTTTTGGTGGCTGCAGAAGGGCCCATCTGGAAGAGGCAAGGGATTACTCACATGGTTTCCTCAGGCATAGGAGAGGGAGCTGTGGGGAAACATCCTTCAGAGTCAGTTTCTCGCAGGGCTGGGTGGCCAGTCCCCATTTCCAGTTTGGGGGGACATGCCTGAAGTGTTCCTGACCTTTCTGGGGCTGGGAGCTCTGGGGGATGAGGCAGCCCATTGTGAGCAGAGCCGTGACACACGTCCTGCTCCCAGGAGCCCGCGCTCAGCCTGGAACACTGTCAGGGAGATGACAGATGCGCCTTCTTCGTTGGGTTGGCTTCAGATGAAGTCATCCTTTCCCTCTGGACTCTGTCAGGGTTAGTGCTTGGTCTTTCTGAGTCACTTGACAGTTTGTAAGCACGTGGGGAACCAGAGGTACTGTGCGTCTGTCTGTCTTTGTGCCTTTACTTCTAAAGGTGTCCTGGAAACCCTGCACCAAGAACGCTGACCCCCGAATTAAAGGTTGTAGAGAGACTTTTGAGAATTTTAGAAGCATAAAAGAAGGCAAAACCAAGTGTGAATGGACATTCAGAAAGGCATAGGAATTTTAGCTACTATGAAATCACACCCACGTCTCTAGATGATCCACAACCCTCAGGGGATGCTGTTCCTGTTTTCTGGGGTCTTACAAGGGGCAGGTAAGGTGGAGTGGTGTTTCTTTTTTTCCTCCTATTTTTTAAAGTCTTTATTGAATTTGTTACAGTATTGCTTTTCTTTCACATTTTAGTTTTTTGGCCCCTAGGCATATGGGATCTTAGCTTCCTGACCAGGGATTGAACCTGCAGCTCCTGCTTTGGAAGGCGAAGTCTTAACCACTGGACCACCAGGGAAGTGCCCAGAGTGGTTTTATATATGGCTTCATTGGAAGAATGCTAATCCTAGGAAGATTTTTTTCCTTACACAATATTTTTTAAAATTTTTATTTAATTTTTAAACTTTACATAATTGTATTAGTTTTGCCAAATATCAAAATGAATCCACCACAGGTATACATGTGTTCCCCATCCTGAACCCTCCTCCCTCCTCCCTCCCCATACCATCCCTCTGGGTCGTCCCAGTACACAATATTTTTGAGGAGAGGTTTTCTGATCTCCGCATTGCGTAATCTACCCTTAGACATTTTTGTTCCTATGGTTTAAGAAAGCTGCTTCTGCTAAGTCACTTCACTCATGTCTGACTCTTTGCAGCCCCACAAACTATAGCCCAACAGACTCCTCTGTCCATGGGATTCTCTAGTCAAGAATACTGCAGTGGATTGTCATGCCCTCCTGCAGGGGATCTTCCTGACCCACGGATCAAATCCATGTCTCCTGCACTGCATAGCAGGTGGATTCTTTACCACTGAGCCACCAGGGAAGCCCCGATTTAAGGTTAAAACGTCCTAATCCAAAGTCTCTAGAGGGAGAAATGTCAAGGCCTTCCCATCTCTTTGGTTTCTTTAATCTTGGCTGTGCTGGATCTTTGCTGCTGCACAGACTGTCTCTAGCGGCAGTGAGTAGGGGCTCCTCTCTAGTTTCTGTGTGCAGGCTTCTCCCTGCCATGGCTTCTGCTGTTGCAGAGCATGGGCTCTAGGCCTGGCAGGCTCAGTAGTTGTGGCACATGGGCTCAGTTGCTCCACGGCTTGTGGGATCTTTGTTCCCTGACCAGGGATCGAACCCATGTCCCCTCTATTGGCAGGTGGATTCCTAACCCCTGGACAACCAGAGAAGTCCTGATACTATTGTAGCCACGCGTTCCGGGAAACAAACTCATTCAGAAGGACAATGCAGATAGTGGAGTGCAGTTTATTACACCGGCGGGCCCAAGGCAGAGTC
Source organism: Bison bison bison (assembly GCF_000754665.1). Classification (NCBI taxonomy): domain Eukaryota; kingdom Metazoa; phylum Chordata; class Mammalia; order Artiodactyla; family Bovidae; genus Bison; species Bison bison. Next base: position 4,717,878 of record NW_011494889.1, on the reverse strand, counting down.
TCCTCTTAGCCAAGGACCCCGACCAGCATTTGTGAAAATCTTTTATACCCCATGTGTACGTGTCTGAACCCACTACCCCAAATTTCTTGAGACTTACATAAACCAAGGAAAACACAATCCCAATAACCCCATCATTCACGGGCGATGTGCTCATGTGCTCAAACAGTCAAACAATTAGCCAATAATCAATAAACCCGAGATTACACTCCGATAGATACAGAAAAGTTTATGGCCTGTCTGGAGGAAGGGGTGATTAGTGTATGTTTTCTCTTAGGCGATGAGTAACCTAGATACGATCTTCAGGGTTCCCCTGTCTGGAGGGGGTCTTATCCTTCTGTTGTTGTTTTCATAGGCACTAAACACAGAGTTCAGAGTCCACTGGAAAAGTGGCTGAGCATGATCAGCATGAACAGGCCTAAGATGGAGTCCAGGCCCTATGAATTCCTTCTTCAATACAGGCATTCTTGAGTAGCCTTTGTAATGCATAAGAAAATCTAAACATTCTTCCCTCTTCTGCTCACCCAAGACAGTCAGTTTCTCCAGGGCTGGATCTCAGAGCTGAGCAGTCCCTGATGCTGTCACCATGTGTCCAGGGGGGATGTGTTTGGCAGATGAAACTCACTTAACGCTCCCATGTACCCATCACACCCCGATGTCCTCCAAGACAGCCCTTCCTGACCCTCAGAACCCAGCTTGACCGTCAGAAACCAAATAACGCGTAAGCTTTGCAGGATCTTGACTCATGAAGTGGTCAAGGACTCAGAAGTCCCTGTAGGTTCACCACTCAGCTTTTCCTAGTGCAAGTACCAGTTTAATTGAGATGGTGTAACACATTTTGTTGTTTGTTTCTGTTCTGAGGTGACCCCAGCTCTTCCCGCACCCCAGGAAGCAGGATGTAGTCACTCTTCAATAATCTATAAAATACCAAAAATCACCTACTCAACATTCTGAAAATGATAGCAAATGTTTTTAAGTATTACAGCAGGAGGACACGGTAACGTGTATCCTGCCTTGTAACTAACAAAACATCCCCTTGAAGCCCGCTGCTTCCTTTCCCTCCCCGAAGGAATTTGCTATTGTTTGTAAATATAATATACCCGAACACTGGCTTTGTTTAACCACTTTTTCAAACTTAGTCTTTTTGATTATTCTTAGTAAGTCAGTTTTGATTTTTTTTGAACCAACCCTATTGAGGGATCATTTACATGCAATCAAATGCACCTGTTCTAAGTGCGCAGCTGAATGAGTTATGACAAACCCATTGTCATACACCATTTGTGGTGTACCCACCACAAATACTCAAGATAGAGAATATTTTCCATCACCCCCAAAAGTTTCCTCATGCCCTTTTGCTGTCAAACCCCCTCCCAACCCCCCTGTTCCAGGCAACTAACTAGTGATCTGCTTTCTGTCTCTACAGATTAGTTTTAAAGGCCTTTGATTTTAATGAGAATATACTATGGTCAGTAAAGTGGCATTCTACTTGATTCTGCTGGAAATCCTGCAAGGGGGTAACATGAGACAATATTAACATTGAAAGTGAAAGTCGCTCCGTTGTGTCCAACTCTTTGAGACTCCATGGGCTATACAGTCCATGGAATTCTCCAGGCCAGGATACTGCACTTAAGTGGGTAGCTGTTCCCTTCTCCAGGGGATCTTCCCAACCCAGGGATCGAACCCAGGTCTCCCACGTTGCAGGCCGATTCTTTACCAGCTGAGCCACCAGGGAAGCCCATTGACGTTGAAGAAAATTGCAATTGTGTGTTCTTAGAGCCATACAAAAATCTATTACTTTGTGGACTTCCTTTCTTTATTTAGTGTGGCGAATTGTTTTCAGAGTTGGCGCCAACAATTCCATCCTCCCTGTGAGGTCGTGCCACCCCTCCCAACACAGTGCAAGTTCTCTCTCCTCCCCTTAAACAGAGATCATCTTTGGCAAAAGAATGTGGAGGAAGGGATGCTTGGTAAGTTCCAAGCTCAAGGCTTATAAGACCTGATAGGGTCTGCTTTTGGCCTCTTGGGATTTGGCCACCATGGATAAGGTTAGGCTGGAGAACTGAAGGACGAGAGTCTGCCTGGGGCGGGAAAGGCCTGGTCAGCTCCCTGCTCTTCCAGACCCAGCTGAGGAGCCAGACATGTGAGTGAAACCATCCTGGACATTCCAGTTCCAGACAAGCTCTCAATTAAATGCAGCCACATAAGTGACAGCTCACTGAATGCAGAGCAGAACTAACTGCCCAGCCAACCAACAGGATTGCAAAAAATAGTAATCATTACTGTTTTAAGCCACTAAGTTGGAGAAGAAAATGGCAACCCACTCCAGTACTCGTGCCTTGAAAATCCCATGGACGGAGGAGCTTGGTGCAGGCTACTGTCCATCGGGTCGCAAAGAGTCAGGCACGACTGAGCGACTTCACTTACTTACTTACTTGGGGATAGTTTGTTGTCCTGAAGCAGATAGCTAATGCAGTCAGAAACCTTGAGAAAGGGCAACACCCTCATTGAAACAACACTGGAGAAGGGAAAGAATCTCCCTACAAGGAGCCTCCAAAATGCCCTAAAGCAATCTGCTCCTCTGCGAGTTCCCACATGTTCATAGAACTCACTCCTATCAGAGGAACAAGAACCCAGGGTGCATTCCTGGACAAAGAGAAGCCTCGTCAGAGAACACAAGTGAGGGTTGGTTCAAGGAAGAAAGGGGCCCCAGACCCTCTTACTTCCCTTTCTCCCTGTGACTTTTCAAAGGGAAGGTCTCACACAGCAGAAAGGACTCATAGCTGAAGAATCTGTCTCTAAGGAGACCTAAGACCGTGTAGGAGGTTAGGAGCTTCTGAGAGCTGAGCTTCCTCAGGAAGATCCAGATGAGAAACAATGCAAAAATTCCCACGTTTGAGGCCTGGCATGGTCCGTAGCATGCAACGGTTACTCACAAAAGTGTTTGTTAAATCAATCAGTTTCTGTCTGAGTTATCTGAATAGTTCACAGGCCCATTAGGTTCAGGAAATCCAAGACCAGTGCTAAGGTATCCTCCAGGCACGGACAAGCCACTTGGACAATTCCTGGGGCATCATATACATTCTCCAGACCAGAAAGAGCCATAAGACATTTAATTTGGAAGTGAACTATTGGCCTGTTGTAGACTTTACCTTCACCTACCATTGAACCATATAGTGGAGAGAGCCTGGGACATCAACATAAGCCTGTCACTTGCCTTTCTTTGCTTAAGATCCCCTCATTTTCAAGCAAGTCTCCAGGTCATGGAAAAAAGATCTCCTCTAGCAGTTACTCATTTGAATTGGGGAGAACTTCTAATGGGATGTATGTAAATTGTTGCTCTAAATGTTTGAATAAGCAGGTGGTAAAAGCAAGGGGACCAGCATTTCCTGATAAATACAGGCGGTCAGCTGCCAGCAGAGGTTGTTTTGAACTGGATACAGTGAGCAGTGAGAACAAAACAACTTCGCCTCTATTTCACCTGAAGTATCCACTGGTCAGGAAGATCTCCTAGAGAAGGAAATGGCAAGCCATTCCAGTATTCTTGCCTGGGAAATCCCATGGACAGAGGAGCCTGGCAGGCTACAGTCCATGGAGTTGCAGAGTCAGACATGACTGAGCATGCATGCACACATCCCCTGGTTGGCAAGCCTCTGAGAAGGACAGAGGACAAAAGGAGTTTCCTGTATTGGGACTCCAAGATGCTTTTCTCCCCCGTGTTAACCTTTCAGTGCTTAGAATGGCCCCAGCACATTTTCTGGGTCTTCGTATTGCCTGTGCCTGCATTTGAGGTGGATTTCCACAGAGTCACCACCTCCCAGAAAACAGAGAAAGGGGAAAGAGGTAGAAATATGGCCAGCCCAGGAGTCTTTCTACAGGAAGGACCAGGAGCAAGTGGTAAAGACGAGGGAGGCCAGGGCACAGCCAGCAGTAAACCTAGAGCAGCACAAAGAGGGCATCGAATACTCAAGTGTTCTCACTTTCTAAATTGGCTTGAGCCTTTTTGCACAAAAGGCCGTGTCCCTCTGCTTAGGCAACACCTCTCTGTGTGTCCAAGCTTTCTGAAATGCTTTGTGTTGCACGATCCACAGGTGGAGTGATTGCTGTTATTAGCTCTGCCTGTACCTGGAAGACGGCCCCACCCACTGGCACGGACTGAGTAGGAAAAAGGCCCCAGGGTGTCCTGCACTGGGACGCCAGGTGACTGTACAGAGTCCATGCCAGCCAGGAGATCCCAGTAGGTGCAGGGCTGATGGGAAATGCGCAAGCTTGGACGGTTTTCCTGTAGATGGAGTGTCCGGCTGAGTCACTCTTCCCTCTGCCTGGGGGAGTGAAGTCACAAGTTTTGCTCCGTCTTGCCAGCGCTTCTCGTACCTCTCCTTGGCACCCTTGCCTTCTCTAGGCCAGCAAACCAAACACAAGTAGAAACACACACTAACTTTACCAGACTTTCCCCCATGTAATTAATATCTAAGAAAATGTGTCACATGTCACCTCCCCAAATGAGAGCCAATTAATCAGTAAAACCCAAGGTAATATTAAGGATTTTTCAGAGAAAACAGGGGATGAAGTATCATGTAGGGTCAGGGGCAAGTCCAGAGCAATCTCTACTCTTAATGCCTTTATAGGCTGAAAAATGAGATTGATAGTCTTTTATGGACCTTAAGACAGAGATTCTTAGACATATTCAAAAATAATATTTTTTGTATGCTATTCCATATCCTTTTTGGAATGAAACAAGGCAATAATAATATATTTTTATGGCTTTTTACAAGTACTTCTACATACTTTATTTTCTTTGGTTTTTGGTCTTACAACGGCCTATGGAACTGATAGAGTCACTTCCACATACTTTATTTTCTCTGGTTTTTGGTCTTACAATGGCTTATGGCACTGATGGAGCCTTGAATGGGTCAGACAGCCTGGCTTTCAGGCTTTGTCTGAATCTGTAGCATAGTGTTGGGGCACTTACCACCATCAAGGTGGTGGCAGGGTGGGTATGTGTGGCTGGACATGGATGTCCTGAAGGCTTTCCTGTCCTTTGCTGACCCTGTTGGCAGGTAACTTTCTGACACCATGTTGGGGACAGCATTTTAATCTCCGTGACATGTAGAAATACAGCCTCACTGGCTGGGGATGTTCCTCAGGCCATTATAAAGGTGAAGTTTACCTTTGGATTCTTTCAGTCACAAGTTACAGAAACCTGTTTAAATTGGCCCAAGTAAAAAGGGGACGTTTGTAGCAGGATATACTGGTATCTCAAGGAACCCAAGGGCAAGAAGGGCAAGTAGTCTTACGAGGGCCGGGAACCAGAATAAACATATGTTCCAAACAGACATCTTTCTGAGTCTGCCAGCGGAGAATGTCGCGGAATCGTCCAACACTCAGGAGGTCTAATCCACTCCGTGAAACAGCACAGTCCCAGTTCAAGAGGGGACACGGAGACAGACTTGGCAGCTAGGAAAAATACCGTATTATATATAAAAAGTGAATGTGTGATAAAGAAAGCGTAACAAATGGTGCCGATAGCATTTAGAAGTTCATTTTACTTGACATACCCAAATAAGTTACAAGCTAATTAAAGGGCGCATGCTCAGTTGTGTCCGATTCTTTGTGACCCCATGGACTGCAGCCCAATCTGCGCCTCTGCTTAGGGGATTTCCCAGGCAAGAATACTAGAGTGGGTTGCCATTTCCTTCTCCAGCGGATTTTCCCAACCCAGGGATGAAACCCACATCTCCTGCATTGGCAGGCAGGTTCTTTACCACTGAGATACCTGGGAATCTCAATTAAAAGGTAAACATTTTTAAAGTATTTTTTTAAAGTATACCATAAAAACTAAAATAAAATGTCATTTAATATTAATTGAGACTTTAATGGAAAGAAGAGAATAGCTTCTAAGCCCAGAAACCAGAGAGGAAAGTTCATAAAGAAATGTTGGCATCCACTAAGTGCTTATTACAGTCAATCTCGATTTTTAAGCATTTTGTCCACCTTACCTAATGTATCTTTCAATCTTATGAAAAATGGTATCATTATTCTCATTTTTTAAAATGAGTGAACTGTGGCAGAGAGATGTTAAGTAACTTGCTCAAGATCACACAGTAGGCAGCACAGCCCAGTTTTACCCTGGAACTTTTTATCCTGAAGGCCAATGCACTAATCCTCCATGTCCTAAGGTCTCCTTCATATACATTTAAATGAGTTTATAAGGGTCAATTTCATTCACTCAGTCATTCAACATGTGTTTATTGAGCTCCCACTAAAGGATGGGGCTTCCCAGGTGGTACAGTGGTAAAGAATCCTCCCGCCAAAGCAGGAGACACACCCGGATCAGGAAGATCCCTTGGAGGAGAAATGGCAACCTCCTCCAGTATTCTTGCCTGGAACTCCCGTGGTCAGAGGAGCCTGGTGGGCTACAGTCCATGGGGTTGCAAAGAGCAACTGAGCCTGCATGCACACTAAGGAATAAGCACTGCTCTGGGCACTGGGCCTTCAGTGACGGATCAGGCAGGCAAGGTACCTGACCTCTGGGAGCTTATATTCCAGACTCTAGAATCTAGAGAAGATACACACTATTTAAAAAATTAATAAGCGAACAAGAGAATTTCCAATTGTGGCAAGTGCCATAAAGAAGGAAACCTAGGGCTCTGTGATGAATAGTGACTGGGGCAGCTTGGTTGGTTGGGGAGGGCTGGAGGAGGGAGCCTGGCTGGTGGATGAGACCTGAGGCATCAGGGAACAGGAGGGATCCAGAAAGACTCAGGATGTGGGCTAGGGTGGATTGTCATGCCATTTACTAAGATGGGGAAGAGCCTAGAAGGTACAGCAGGTTTAGGGAGGAAAATCCAGGGTCCCATTTCAATACATGTTAAATTTGAGTGGCCTACTAGACATCCAAGCTTGCCTTACAACTTCTAATGCGTGCATAGCAAATATCACAAAGCATTAGTATTGGCTACATTGACAAGAAAAACACACTGAATTTCCAA